>NC_050579.1:259588098-259907013 GCF_011100635.1 Trichosurus vulpecula | reverse complement strand
CTTAAGGAGCTGCTGGAGGGAGGCACGACTTGGGCAGTTCAGGGGGTTGCATCTGGCCAATGAAGAGCCAGAGGGGAGATTCAAATTAGGAGCCAATAAAGGGACTGGCATTGGTCTGAGTCTTTGCACTCTCTCCTGTACTCTGTCCATGGGATGTACCCATTTATTCAGAACAAATAAATGTAAAATATAATTAAAATCTTCCTGGCCTTCCAACAAGTATTGTTCATTCCTAGAATAAGTATGTTTCTAATACTGGTGACAGGCATGATTCAAAAATGACCTAGCTTGCACATGGTATTAAATCATCAGGCAGCGGAGGGGAGCGGAGCCAAGATGGCGGCTGGTAAGCAGGGACTAGCTTGAGCTCCGAACCGAGTCCCTCCAAAAACCTATAAAAAATGGCTCTGAACCAATTCTAGAATGGCAGAACCCACAAAACAGCAGAGGGAAGCAGGGCTCCAGCCCAGGACAACCTGGATGGTCTCTGGGTGAGGTCTATCCCACACGGAGCTGAGAGCTGGGAATGGAGTGGAGCAGAGCCCAGCCTGAGCGGCGTGGACCAACAAGACCAACAACCGGGCAGAGCATGCCCTAGCGCCCTGATACCTTTTAGTTTTCAGCATTGATTTCCACATTGATTTTGAGTTACAAGTTTTCTCCCCATTTCTACCCTCCCCTCCACTCCAAGATGGCATATATTCTGATTGCCCCATTCCCCAGTCAGCCCTCCCTTCTATCACCCCACTCCCCCTCTCCCATCCCTTTTCCCCTTACTTTCTTGTAGGGCAAGATAGAGTTCTATGCCCCATTGCCTGTATATCTTATTCTCCAGTTGCATGCAAAAACAACTTTTTTTTTGAGCATCTGCTTTTAAAACTTTGAGCTCCAAATTCTCTCCCCTCTTCCCTCCCCACCCACTCTCCCTAAGAAGGCAAGCAATTCAACATAGGCCACACATGTATCATTATGCAAAACACTCCCATAAATAGTCATGTTGTGAAAGACTGACTATATTTCCTTCCCTCCTATCCTGTCCCCCTTTATTTAGTTTTCCCTTGACCCTGTCCCTTTTCAAAAGTGTTTGCTTTTGATTACTTCTTCCCCCATCTGCACTCCCTTCTATCGTCCCCCTTTTTTAATCCCCTTCCCCCTACTTCCATGTGGAGTAAGATACCCAATTGAGTGTGTATGTTATGTCCTCCTCAAGTCAAATCCGATGAGAGCAGGATTCACTCATTTCTCCTCACCGGCCCCCTCTTCCCTTCTGATGAACTGCTTTTTTTTGGGAAGACTCCAGCAGGGTGTCTGAGAGGTTTGGGGATGGCCAGGCTCCATGTTGTGATATTATGTATCAAATGCTTTGCTGCTGTAATGGATTGGGTAGATGGTTTATGGGATATGGTTCTCTGGTGTCTGAATAAATGGTTTACTTCTACCTTCTATGTGGAGAGCCTTGTATGCTTTGCAATACAGAACCACATAGGTATTTTGACAATTATCATCTACATTGTTATTATTGCCTTACTGATACAATGTTGTCTTTTGATTAATGCATAAATTGGATTTAAATGAGGCAGAGTTGCTCAACTTGGTCTGCCTCAGTCTCTCTTCCAGAGTCCTCAAAGTCTAGTGGCAAGACGAAAGTCAAGGCGAGTGGTGATGGCTTGGGATGCAGTGGATGAACAGGGTGACTTTCATGTCTAACCAAGCTTTGAGTACTCCACAGTTCCTGCTTCAGCCTCCTTCATGCATTGTTGGAACAAATTGTTCTCACCTGCCCATTCCCCTGAGGGAAGTCTTCACATGCTTGGGGTAGATACCACCCCCCCTCCCAACTCACTAAGGGTTTGAGACCCCTTGGTTACCCTCAACCTGGTTTATCCCATCTGCCAAAATGGTTTACTTCAGTGTGGCTATTGTGTGTACTACTGCTTCTTTGGAACTACAGGTGAGTGTTGGGTCAATCAGCTTTCTACCAAAGTTTCTTAACCCAATAAATAGGTTCTCTGTATGAACTGTGAGCCTGATGCTTATATACAAAAAGGGACAGTGAAAGGATCTGGATGGGATTAAATAGTCTGGGGTAGGTCAGGTACAACAGGTGAAAGGAATGTTAAGTAAGCCAATTAGGTTATCTAGGTGAGCCGGACTGTGCCAGTTGCCTTGGGCAGAGGCTCCATTTATCTGGGCTGCTGAAATGTGTGGGAAAATTCAGGGACTGGGTTGCTTTCCAGGTCCCATCACTCCATCATTCCCCCCTCAAACAAAGGGGACCCAAAATCTTTTGGGGTAAAGGGTTGTATCAGTAAGGCACTAATAACAATGTAGATGACAATTGTCAAAATGCCTATGTGGTTCTGTATCACAAAATATACAAGACTCTCCACATAGAAAGTAGAAGAAGTAAACCATTTATTCAGACACCAGAAGCCCATATCCCAAAAGCCATCTGCCTAATTCATCACAGCAGTGAAGCATTTGATACATAATATCACAACATGGAGCCTCGCCGTCCCCAAACCCCTCAGACCCCTGGCTGGGATCTTTCCAAAAACAAACTCACAATATAGGTGTTGGCGTGTTCAGCTGTCAGAGGTTGACTTTCATTACCTCAGCTCTAACAGTCACAATTGTCATTAACAGCCATAACTGCTCTCTCTCTCTCTCTCTCTCTCTGCATTTCCTGTGACACAACTTCTCCCACCACGCATGACCCAGGCTTCCTGTGATGCAAGCAGGTCACGTGACCTATTAATGGGTGGGAAAGATCTTCAAATCCAAATTGCTGCTACAGGGGTAAAGGTCTCAGCTTCTGAAACTGCTTCCTACTGGCAAAGGGTATAGAGCTGTCCCTGCCTTAGGGAGGAGATAGACTGGAACTGAGCCCAGGCTGCATCCAGGGGATGATGGGGGGACATGGGCTGGTACCCACTGTTTGCTACCAACCGCAGTCTGGCAAACACAAGTCTGACAAGCAAGACCAATATGTAGGCCCAAATATAGGGAGAACTAAAAGTCATGTCAGAATGAGAGAAAACAAAGAAAGCAAGAGCCCCATTAGAATCATTCACATTTGACATACAGGCTTATCTGATCTAGTTACTTTCTCAAAAGTTTCCACTCTGATTCTGATTCCTAAAAAAAGAGATTTCTTGAAATATGATGGAATATGATGGTTAGGCTTTTTTTTTTTTGGTCATAGTGTGAATACATAGTCCAGTGATTCTAAATTTTTTCTCTCCTCAATCTGTTTTCCCGGTCAGTTTTTGTTTTGTTTTTGCTGTAAGATACCATACATTTTCTTTTATTTTTCTTCATCCTTTTGACTTTGTTATAATATTTCTTGTTTCATGGAAGCATTGGCTTCTACTTGGTTCTTTCTATTTTGGCGGGAGTTTGATGCTTGGGCAAGATTTTGTGCCAAGCTGTTGATACCCTGTACCTATTGTGCCAAGCTCTTAATTTTCTTTCCAAGTCTTTCTTCCACTGCTTTCATCTCTTTTCTATTTTTCTCAAGTGCTCTTTTCATTTATAAAAATATTTTAACTCCTTTTTCCCCCAACCTTGCCTCCCCCCCAAAACCTCTTGCTTTATCTCTTTTTTTTTTTGTTGCCCTTTCTTGTAGCCTACATCCTGACTTTGGACTTGATTTAGAGCTGGGCTTTTGCTGCACTTCTCTCAAGTCTGGGTCAGACCTCTCCAGGATCTCAGGAATAGGTTGGGGACCTGCAAGTTTTCGGGGCTCCTAAAATGGTCTTATTTAGGGGAAAGTCTGATGGCTGCCCCTCCTATCTGAGCTCTAGAAGTTGCTGACCAGGGTTTTGATATAATGAAAAGCAAAATAAGACTGGATTCAGTTCATATTAACCAGATAGGAAATTCTGATGGTTCAGAGAGACAGAATTGTAGCCTTCCCCTTGGTCTGGGTTACCTGTCCTGGTTTTTCTTCTGTAGGGTGGGCCAGGTGCTGGAACTGAGAACCTGCTCTGATTCTGGGGGTCTGAGCCATACTGATGGTATTTGCTTCTGAACTTCTTCCTTTCTTGGTACACCTGGAAATACCACCCCTAGCTCAGGTCCTCTTCCAGTTCACCCTATTACCCAGAACCGGGTAAAGGGTATAAAAGCTGCCAGTTGGCAGCTATTCCCTGCAGTGCTTCAGTATGGGTAGGGTGGCTCTTCTCTACCCTTCCAGTCTTTCTGTATCTTACTTCCCTCTATACTCTACTGGTTCATTTGTTGTTCCTTACACATGCCACTCCATCCTCCATTTCAGTGTCTTTGTACTAGCTATCCTCCATGACTAGCATGTTCTTCCTGCCTTGATGTACCTGACTGCTTTCAAGACTCAGCTCAGCCTTCTCTGCCCTCCCAGTCATTTGAATGCTTTGTCCAATTCATTTCCTTCTACTGGGCATGTATCATATATGTGCCTATTTTTTAAAAAAGATATTTCTCCCTATAATCAATCAATCAATCAATATTTATTAAGCACCTACTATGTACCAGGCCCTATGCTAAATGTTGGGGATACAAACAGGCAAAAGACAATCGCTACCTTCAAGGAGCTGACAATCTAGTGGGGGAGTCAACATGCAAATATATTCAAAGCAAACTATATACAGGATAAATAGCAAATGCTTAGTAGAGGGAAAGCACTGGAATTAAGAACGGTTAGGGGAGGTTTCCTGTGGAAGGTGGGATTTTAGTTGGGACTTTGAGGAAGCCAGGAAGATCAGTAGAATGAACAGAGGAAGGAAGCATCCCAGGCATGGGAGACAGCCAGAGAAAATGCCCAGAGCCAAGAGATGTCTTGTTCAAGGCCAGTGTCACTGGAATGAAGAGTATATGATGGGGAGTATGGTATGAGAAGACTGCAAAAGTAGGAGCAGGGCTATGTTATAAAGGGCTTGAATGTCAACCAGAGCATTCTATATTTGCTCCTGGAGGTAACAGGAAGCCATTGGAGTTTATTGAGTTGGGGGTGGGAAACATGATCAGATATGCATTTCAGGAAGATCATTTTAGTGGCTGAATGGAAAATGAATGGACTTGAGGCAGGCAGACCCACCAGCAGGCTACTGCAATAATCAAGGAAGGAGGGCCTGCACCAGAATGGTGGCTGTGTTGAGGAAAGAAGGTGGGGCATATTTGAGAGATGTTGTAAAGGTGAGATTGGCAGACCTTGACAACAGCTTGGATGGGGGGTGGGGCACGGGGTGACAGACAGTGAAGAATCCAACATGACTCCTAGGTTGTCAATCTGAGGGACTAGAAGGATTTTATTGCACTTTATAGTAACAGGGAAGGTGGGAGATGGTGGGGGTGGGGGTGGGGAGGGAGCAACATTTTGGGGAGCAGGGAAGAGAATGACTGAGTTAAGATGTCTGCTCGACATCTGATTCAAGATGTCTGAAAGGCAGTTGGAGATATGAGACTGGAAGTTGGCAGAATGATTGAGGCAAGAAAGGTAGATTTGAGACTTATCAGCATAGGGATGGTAGTTAAATGCATGGGAGCTGATGAAATCACTGAATGAAGGAGAGAGAGAAGAGAAAAAGGCCCAAGACCAAACTCTGGACACTTACAGTTAGAAGGAAGGGGATCTAGCAAAGGAGAACAAAGGAGTAGTTAGGTATGAGAACCAGGGGAGACTGGTGTCCCAAAAACCTAAAAAGAAAGCATCAGGGAAGAGCGATCAAAAGTGTTAAAGAGGCCAAGAAGAATAAAAGACTGAGAAATGGCCATTGGGTTTGGCAACTAAGATCCTCAGTAAGTTTGGAGAGACCAATTTTAGTAGAATGATGAGGGAATCAGATTGTAAGAGGTTAAGCAGAGAGGGACAGGACAGAAAGTGGAGGTGTCTATTGTAGACAGCCTTTTCCAGTTTAGCTACAAAGGGCAGAAGAGATATAGGATGATAGTTATCAGGGTTGGAAAGATCAAGTGAGGGGGTTTTCAGGATGGGGCAGACATAAGCATATTTGTAGGCAAGAGGAAATGAGCCAGTAGAGAGGAAGAGATTGAAGATAAGTGAAAGAGTGGGGATGACAGAGGAGGTAATCTGAGGAGCTAAGATGGAATGGGATCACTTGAACAAGTAGAGGGATTAGCTTTGGTAAGAAGCAAGGTCACTTTATGTGAGACAGGGGTGAAGGAGAGTGGCAGAAGGCATCTGAGTGATAGGAGATGAGGAAGATGGGAGAGGGAGTTCAGGGTGAATGACCTCAATTTTTTTTCCTGTAAAATATGAGGCAAGGTTCTCAGATGAGAGTGGGTGTAGGGGGAAGCATGGGAGTTTTGATTAGGGATGAAAAGGTTTGGAAGAGCTGCTGTGGACAGTAGGGTAGTGAATTGATAAGGGAGGCATAGTAGGGATTGCCTAGCAGTAGTAAGGGCTCAGTTGAGGTTATATAACATAAATTTGTAGTGGACCCAGTCAGAATGGTTGCAATTGTCTCCATCTTTTTTTGTAGCACATGTTCAGGTACAAAAGTGACGAATGGGGGAGTGATCCAAAGCTGAGATTTGGGGGTCATAGTTGGCGATAAAGGGGCTAGGGATCCAAAAGAGGAAGATGGTATAGAGTTGAACTGGTTTGCCAAGGGATCAAGATGGGAAGGAAAAAATGGCCTGGGAGAGAATTGAGGGATCAAGGGATTGGAAATCATGGTGGGGATAAGAAGGTAGAGGGAGAGGTGTAAAAGCCAATAGATAATAGTCAAGATAAAGAACATGGAGGTGGTACATTTGTGGAGGAAGGCAAGATCAAAGGTATGACCATCTTTATAGCTTGTGGGAGGTGAGTAAATTCAGGAATTTGAAGGAGGATCAATATGTATATTGAAGTCCCCTAGTATGAGGGTAGGAGTTGGGGAAGACAGACAAATACTAAGCTGGGTATTGAATTCGTGGAGGCCAGAGATTTCTCCCTTTGTAAATGTAAAATCACCAGTCAGCAACGTTTGACACACAGCTTACTAAGTGCTGCTAGGTGGTGCAGTGTGCGTTTAGAACACTAGGCTTGGAGTCAGAAAGACCTCAGTTCACCTCCACCCTCACGGTGTGATCCTGAGCATGCCGCTTAATTACCATCTACCCGATTCCTCATGGGGATAATAGCGCTTACCTCACAGGACTATCGTGAGAATCAATACTTGTTCCCTTTCGTCTCCCCCTGACTGAACTAAAATGTATAGAATGTAAGTTCTATATAAATTTGGAAGGTGGTATAGATTGTAGGAGATGGCTACTTTCCCTTAAGATTTCTCAACATGGAATCTTCAAACTTTAAAAAATTTTCCAATTATATCTTAATGTAATCGGTTTCCTTTGTAACTTGTTTTTTGCATTTAAAAACATCCTGACAAAAAAATTAAGAATCCCCCACTAAGTAGTAGTGGGGGGTACAGGACGAACACATGACATTATCCTCATGTATCTAGAAAGAACCTTAAAAGTCTAATCCATTCCCCTCATTTTGTAGATGTGGAAACTCAGGCCTAGAGAAGTTATGAGTATCTCACCATTAATAAAATGGCAGAGGCACAATTCAGATTCAGATCTTAAGCTTCTAGGTTTAGCACTTTTTATATTAAGCCAACTCATCCTTTCATTTGGCAAAATTTGATTTAATGAACTCCCAAAAGACACCCAGATTTCTTGATTGTAGTGGGGGCATCTTGTACTCAGGATTTGAATGCTGGCTATTACCTAGCTTTGTGACTTTGGGCATTACGCTTCTCTCTCAGTCTATCATCAAAATATGGCCATTAAATCAGAATTCCTTTCAGTTCTGACATTGCTTTTCTAAGACGGCCAGTCTACAAACCAGTTTTTCTCAGCAGGACTCATTCATTCAGGGAAGCAACCTTCGATCCATCCTACTTCCCTTCTAATTCACAATGGAGGCATATTACCCAAATCTTTAATTTATATTAAATCATGGCACAGTAGTAAGACCCAGAAGGCCTATTTCTATGTGATCATAAGTCATTTACTTTCCATGCCCAATTCCTCATCTTGAAGTTGAGACTATTCTGAACTCACTATTGCTCAAAATAGATGGGCCACATTGTCATGGAGAACTTTTCTGCAACGGCATTTTTGTTATGTGGGAACGGCACTTAAACCAGACATTTTTAAATTCACTGAATGAAAACATAGCTCAGAGGATTTAGAGCTTAAAGGTACATACCTTAAAGAAATTATCTAGTTCAACTCTCATAAGATTCATCTTAAAAAGAGGCGTCATACAATATTAAGTAGGGTTTTTGAGGTGGCAAAAATGGGGAAAAGACCCATAGTAGGGAGGACAGTGTGGAATAAGTAGTATATATGCTTTTAGAACTGGGAATATAATTATACTCATCAAGTGTATGAATTCAAAAATAAAGACTCCCTTCTCATAATCTTCCTAGGTAATGAAGAGAGAGGCTGTTAGCAACTATTATTCTCCCTTTTGGGGCTCTACCTTGAACCCCTTCCCAAAACCCTCCACAGGCAAAAACACCCACCAGATGAATCATTTACTTGAATGACCCTCCTGTTGGGCTGCAGGATGTTTATGTCCACTCTGGGCTATTTATACACAAGTTTTTATTGGGATGTGGCCACCCTTTGTTCTGTCCTTTGTCTTCAAATGGGGTCACCCAGTGAACCCCTCGAGAAAATCCCAATTCTTGGTGCTTTTAATAAATGAAACAAGTTTACAAAAGGAATTAAGAGATGTAAGCAAAAGGAAAAAAGAACAGCCAAAGATGTGAGTCTTTTGAAGCAGCACACAAACACTAAGGTGTGTTCATTCTAGAAATTTAATTACAGCCATGTAATTTTTACTCTTGCATTTTCTCAATAGTTTCTTCCTTATATTTGCCCTTTTCCTTTCCTACTTGGCGAGATTTGGCTTTTCGCTCAAGGATCTTTTTGCGATCTTTGTCCAGCTTTAGCCTTGTGATTACCACCTGCAAAAAGGAGGAAACACAATATACTTTAAACTGAGAAACAGAACAAAACTGTACTAACATACATCTGGTGTCCCAAGAATACAAGCATTAATTTGGTTTCCAGAACCCAGAACAGTAAATATTAAGGCTTATAATGACAAAAAGATTAGGAGGAAAAAAACAAAAACAAAAAGCATTGCATGATTTGTTCTGAGAGGAATTGGGTTCAAATCCTGGCTCTACTACTTATCTTCAACTATAAATGAATTGGTAATTAGATTTCACCCAGCTCTAAAAGTGAGATGTAATGTAGAATACAGAAGTATAAGCCATGTATACTGCCCTCAAGATTAATTAGGGAGATAAAGGATGGAATTAAACAATACAAGACAAATTGTCGGGTACAGAATGTGCTAAAAGACTGACTAGGCAGGCCAGCAAAAGCTGGGATGGCTAGGAAAGGGGGTGTGGAAAAGGTATGATATAAGAAGGCCCTTGAAAGATGGGTAAAGATTAGATAGGGTTCTCTCTGTATGTTTTAGGTTGGTCTTTGCACCCCAGCTTTACTTTCCCATTTGCTTACACTTCTTGTCTATGCTTTCAGCCAGTGCTGACATCACCAATGGGGATAGTTTATCATCTCTGCAATTTGCCTCATTCTGAGAGTTAAAGCATGAGTATCTGATGAGTGATTTGTGCTTTCCTCAAAGTGAGTTTGGTTTAGGGATCTAACTTGTGGTCTCAGGTACTTTGATCTTTCCCTTAAAAATGTGTATGGGTTAAAACAAAGAAAAAATCCTTTTCAGGTAATTACTAGGAACTCAAATTTGGGTTATATACAGTCAAGCTATATCACTTTCCTCTTCCTGTTTGTCACCTGAATGAGAAGTTTCTGTTTATTCCAGTCTCCAAGAAATTCTTAATTTAGAAAAAAATCAACCAAGAGAAAAGTCTTTGTATGGATAGGTAATCATTTAAATAGTTTCTGATGAATCCACATAAAGAACTTTCACAAATTTACTGACATAATTTTATTCACAACATTTCTAAATGGTCCTTAAATTACAACTGAAATTCTATCATGAAATGCACTGCTTCCATCAGACTTTCTTTTTCAACATTTCTGAAGTGACCCTGGTACCCAGTACTGAGAATACTGTCAAGTAAAATTTTCACTTCAAATGTTCTCATTGTTCTACGATGATATTGTAGGTCTTTAGAACTTTCAAGTAAAACCAGTCATTAAACGAACAGATTTATGTGAAATAATATGAGGAAAAAAAGCAGAATGGGGAGTACTGTACATATAATCACAATTATAGGAAAATGTATATAAATGTAAATGTGACTAGATGAGGAAAACATTAGTTCCTTATACCTTGCCTAAAGGTATAATACCGCTTATTATAAAAAATAAAACCAATTAAAGTGAGAGAAGAAAGAGCGGAAAAAAATCCTAAGATACAAGCCCGTGTTCCTAGGGGAGCGACCGTCATTCAATATGGCAACTGCAATTGGGCTAACTTTACAATGAGCGAGTCATCTTATCGCCAGACCACCGCTTACTCGCTACCATTTGTTATACTACGGCAGGCCGGGGTGCTCAGTTTGTGACATTTGTTATACCATGGGCCGGGCACATAAGACTACCTTCAGGGTGTTTAGTTTACAAAAGGAAATGCTACGAGGTATAAAGGTTTGTAGACTCACAGGGCTACATGGCCTCACTGGCACCGAAGAAATCTATTCCGGCCTAGGGGTGTGTACAGGAAGGTCAAGATCACTAACTCTCCAAAAACCAGCCAGCTTGCCGCCTCTCACTGTTTTCTTCTCGCATGCCGCACAATCGGAGGAATGCAAGTACACGTAAATCTTATAGGAGGTTATGGACAGTCACGACGAAGGATCAGAAGGCGCAGATGAGAAGCCCTCTACCAAAAGGGAAGGAGAACTCACATCCTGAATCCACTGAATTGCTTAGAGGGGTGTGGTAAGGATAAAAATTAAATAATGATGCAAAGGTATACAGCGAAAAAAAATAAAGCATGCTGTGTATCCTGACGGAAAAAGTGAAAGGATATGGACAAAAAGGAACGCAAACTGTTAGGAACCACACAGAAGACTTTTTCAAATCACTAACCGGCAAAGACTACAAAAGACAGGAATAACATTGGGGCAAGGGGAGGACAGAGGAAAGACAGGCTCACTAATTCATTGTTAGAGCCGTGATTTGGTACAACTGTTCCAGAAAGTAACTTGGAATTATGCCCATATTCTGACTCAAAGATTCCACCGCTGGCATATACCCCAAGGAGGTCATTAATAAAAAGAACACAAAAATATGTACACCAGCATCTTTTGTGGTAGCAAAGAATTGTAAATAAAGTGGATATTCATAGACATTAAGAGTGGACAAACCAAGGTACATGATTGTAATGGAATATTACTGTGCTGCAAACAAAAATAAGCATACATGAAAACAGAGAAACAAGGAAAGACATGAAATGGAACAATGAAGCAGAGCCAAGAAAGCAAAATACAAGAGGACTGCAATAATAATGTAAATGAAAAGAACCATCTCCACAAAACAACCGAAACCATTGCCAAAGTGCAAAGCATAAGCTTGGTCTCAAAGAAGAGCCATGAGAAGGCCAGCTGTGTGGAGGTGCAGCCCGTGGGTGTGTTGATTGATTGTGATGAAAATTTCCCTTCCTCTTTTTCAAAAACGCAAATTCTTTCATTGTAAAGGAGGATTCTCTGGGAGGGTAAAGCAGGAGAGATACTGAAGAAAATCCAGGTAATGACATACCAAAGATTCCAATGACAATCCTTTTTTTTTTCTTTTTTAAACTTGTGTGGGGAAATGCTCTTCATATTTTCCTGGGTGTTAATAATCACAGCTCTCATTTACATAGTGCCTTAAAGTTTACAAAACACTTGCCTTACAACGACTCTATCACCTACGGTTCAGAGAGCACATCCACATTTGTGGATGTGTCATACAATTGCTAAATGTCATAGCTTGGATTCAAAGAAAGATCTGACTCCAAAATCAAAACCGTGGCTGTCTCAAAGTAAAACATCTAAAACTGAGGATTCCCCCTTTGAAGTTTGAACCCTACCCAATTCAGGCCTAAATTGGTGCCACTACATGTGAAGTTCTGATTAATATTAAATGGGGAGGCAGGGTAGATTAATGAACTGTATTTAAAATTATTTTCTATGTACCTAGATTCCTACTGCCCTCTAAACTTCTGAATAGTTTCAGGAATAATATCCAATAATAAATGCAATGTGGACCCAAGAGTGTGTGGGCAGAAGGAAAAGGCAAAGGTGAAGTGAATGCTAGAATCAAGAAATCTTAAGATGACAGCAAAGACAGTAATTACTATCAGTGTGAGTCTACTGACTCTAAGTAGTTAAACCAGGCTGTTCAATGATTAATAATTAATATTTTTGATAATAATTAACCATTAATCTTAACAATAAAGAAGAAACCCTGTGACTGTGTTTCTTTTGGAAGAAAAGACTGAGTTGATACAGATCCTAAGACACTAATGGTTTTATGGCAGGGTTCTAGCAATGTTTTTCCTTTAACATGTCGTTAACATATGTTACCCTGGCACCAGGATCAAGTCAAAGATAACCTCAAAGTAGTTGACCTAATTTGAACTTGAAACATCAAAACAATTTCTAAAACTAGACATTTAGCCCCATTTGAATCCCTGATTCTTTGTTTTGTTTCAGCTAGTGAATATCTCCCAAACCCCTAAAAAGTCCAGCTTCCCCATAGTTCTCTCTCCTAAGGTCTCTGTTCTTCCCTAAAAAAGAATGCACCAAAGGACAGAATGGCTATTGTGCAAATGACAGCAACACAGGAATGTGTTGGGAGTTTCGTATTTTATGAAATGCCACCTCTGCTCGAGCAGGAACACATTTTTATCTCCACATTGTGTAACCAAAGACTTGAACTATCCTGGTGCGTGATACACTCCTTTGTAGATGTTTTCTACTTGTTCAATGTCCTTCAAGTCTCCCCCCTCAACATTCTCTTCACTAATTCCCAGGGCATTCAGGTCTACTATGAGCTTCATCTTGAGATGGGTTCTGTCAGGAAAATAAAAGTGACACCAAAGACTTTTCAGTTAAAGAGCCTTCCGCACCACGGGAGAGGCAAGGCCAAAATTAACCGTTTAATATACGGTAATTATGAACTTCTTTGAATTGTTAAATATTAAAATGAATGGATATACACCCCAAATGATGCTATTTGTTTGAAGAAGACATTGGGATGATGTGGAGGAAGTGTATTTTGCTTGTGCTTAAATAATTGGATTTGATTATTTATAGGAAGAATTGGTTAGACTTCAATGTAGGGAGAATTTCACGGGCAATGTCTCTGATGGGAAGCAGTGTATTATGGTGGAAAGCACTCAGGGTTTAAGAATCAGAGGGTCTGAGTTTGACTTCAAGTTCTGTTAGGCTTTAAGAAAGCTATTTTCTTGTGGTCTTAGTTTCCCCAACTGCAAAATTGGGGTAACTTGGGGAGAGAAAAGAGCATCCCTTCCAGATCTAAATCTAGGATCCAGTGAACCATGTTTTCTTCTATTCAAAGACCAACCGAATGGCTTGATTACCCACCAGAATCTGCTTATTTAATTTTAATATTAAAAATTATATGTTGATGACCCTTGCCACCAATCTAATTTTTATTCTGTGAGGCACAGAATTTGTGCTGAGTGCTAATAAGAGAACAAATGCTAATACAGCTAAACTTAATTATTACTTACTTGGGAGCCAACTGACTGCCATGTCACTACACAAAGATACCTATAGGCAGCCCCCACTTTTTGAGGATTCACTCATTTGAAGAAAGTGCGCATACCTTCACAGATAGATTACATCTCATTGTCTTTACCTGATTTGATGCCCTCCCTTTTTCAGACCTTCAGGATCAAATCTCTTCCATACTTTTAAATTATTTTTAAAATGTTCAAGAAACAAGTATTTTTTATATTAATCTGTCTCTCCCACTCCCCACTATTTCCCACTGAGCAAGCTAAAACAAACAACAACAACAAAACCTTACAACACAAATCCCTTAATACACATCTACATAGAACAGGCAAAACAAATTGTGACATTAGCCATGTCTGAAAATGTATGTCCCTTTCTGCATTTTAAGTTCATCACCTCTCTGTAATGAGGTTGAGTGGCGTGTTTCTTCTTCATTCTTTATGACGGGGAGTGTAATCATTGTGTCTGACTCATGTCAGATTAATGTTTGAACAAAGCAAGGTGTGTAGTAAGGTATTCCTTGGAATCTTGAGGAATACATTGGGGGTCACCTGCTCTCGGATTGCTGGGTAAATTAATAATAACTGACATTTATAAAGCACTTTATAAACACTATCCCATTAAACTCCAGAAACAACCCTGAGGTTGGTTTGACAGATGTTATCACCCCCATCTTACAGATGAGGAAACACAAGTTTAAAGAGACTTGCTTTCTCATGATTGGGGACCCAATAAGTGGAAGAGATAGGATTTGAACCTAGCTCTTCCTAATTCAAAGTCTAGCACTCTATTCACAATGATGATCATAATTTTCCTCCTCTCCTCAAGCACCATACCTTGCTGGGATGAATGCCCACATGGACAGTTGTACCATTAGCCTTCTCCCGCTGCACACGCTCAATGTAGATCACGTATTTCTTTCTGTAAACCTGGACCACCTTGCCAATTTGCTGACCTTTGTAGTGTCCTCGAACAACCTAAGAGAAAATTGTGGCATAAAAGAAATATATAGAATGAAAGTAAATCAGATCAATTCTCTAATATTACACAACGTATGAAAAAAAGCAATCATGTGTTCATTCAGCATACTAACACCAGGCACTCACAAAAGCTCAGAAGCAGCTAATTTTAGGACAAAGAAAAAATTAATTGCATTGTTGACTTTGTACTCCTGCAGTCAAAATGACACTCAGGTATACACATCTTCTCTCACTCAACTGGATACATTGTATCTTAGGAAGAAAATAAATTAATAATAATGGGTCACCACGATACAGTAGCACTGTACAAACACTACCTCACTTTATCTTCACAGCAACCCTGGTAGTGCATTTTACAGTTGAGGAAACTGAGAAAGACCGAGGTTAAGGAATTTGCTAAGGATCACAAAGCTAGTGAGTGTCTAAGACTGGACTTCAACCGAAATCTTCTTGGCTCCAGGTCTAGCGCTCCATCTACTTTGCCACTTAGCCGCCTCACAGATGTTAAATTAAGAGAAAAGTCAAGAATATCTCAATCAATTAATTAATAAACATTTATTAAGTGCTTATCGCGTGCTAGGCGCTGCGCTACTAAGTGCTGCCATATAAAAAGAGGCAAAAGACAGTCCCTGCCCTCAAGGAGCTTACAATCTAATGGGGGGACAAAAGCAACATGCAGGATAAATAGGGAATATAATTAACATAGGGAATACACTGGAATTAAGAGGGGCTGGGGAAGGCAGAAGGTGAAATTTTTGTTGGGACTTAAAAGAAGCCTAGGAGGTCAGTAGGCAGAGTGGAGGAGGGAGGGCATTCTAGGTAAGGGGGACAGCCAGAAAAAAATTCCCAGAGCTGAGATGGAGTGTCTTGTTTGAGGAACTGATAGGAGGCCAATGTCATTGGAGCAAAGAGTACGTGCTGGGGAGTAAGATATAAGACTAGAAAGGAAGAAGCTAGGTTATGAAGGGCTTTGAATGACAAAGAGAACACTTGAGTGTGTGTGTGTGTGTGTGTGTGTGTGTGTGTGTGTGTGTGTGTGAGAGATGATAAGACTTGTGTTCTAGAAAAATAACTTTAGTGACTAGATGGAGGATGGACTGGAAGGGGGAGAGACTTGAGGCAGGCAGACTCACCAGCAGGCTATTATCAAGGCATAACGTGATGAGGGCCTGAACCAGAGTGGTGGCAGCGTCAGAGGAGAGAAGGGAGTGTATTTGAGATGCTGCTAAGGTGAAATTGACAGGCCTTGGCAACAGCTTGGATATGAGGGGGTTAGAGACAGTGAGGAATCAAGCATTCCTCTTAGGTTGGAAGTCTGAGGGACTGGGCAGATAGTGTTCATCAGCACATTAATAGAGAAGGGGGGGTTTAGAGGGAAAGAGAATGAGTTCTGTTTTGAACATAGGATAAGATGTCTACTGGACATCCAGTTTGAGATGTGTCTGAAAGGCAGTTGAAGTTGTGAGACTGGATGTCAGCACACAGATTAGGGCAAGAAAGGTAGATGTGAGACTTATCAGCACAGAAATGGTAATCATAGGAGCTGATGAGATCATCAAGTGAAATAGCATAAAGATGAGAAGAGGACCTGGGACAGAACCCCGAGGGGCACCCATCCGTTAGAGGGTGTGATCTAGACGAGTATCCAGCAAAGGAGACAGGTAGGAGGAAAACCCAGAGAAAAGACTTTCAAGGAAGAGAAAGTGTATAGTGTCAAAGGTGACAGAGAAGTCAAGGAGAATGAAGGCCGAAAAAAGGCCATTAGATTGACCACTGGCAACTAAGAGATGATTGATAACTTTGGAGAGAGCAGTTTCAATAGAAGAGGTTGTAAACCAGATTTTAATAGGTTAAAGAGAGAGTGAGAGTAAAGTGGAAGTGCCTATTGTAGAAAGCCTTTTCCAGTTTAGCTACAAAGGGCATTAGAGATATGGGATGATGACAGGGTTGGAAGGACCAAGTGAGGGTGTTTTCTGGAGGGGAGAGACGTGAGCACATTTGTAGGCAATAGGAAATGAACTACTAGGGAGGAAGAGATTGAAGATAAGTGAAAGAGTGGGGATGACAGAGGAGGTAATCTATTGGAGGAGTTGGGATGGAATGGGATCACTTGAACAAGTAGAGGGATTAGCCTTGGCAAGAAGTAAGGTAACTTCATGTGAGACAGGGGTCTTCATGGAGGAAGGAGTAGTGGAAGGCACCTGAGTGATAGGAGATGACTAAAAGAGATGAAGAGGGAGTTCATGGTGAATGGCCTCATTTTTTTTTTCTGTAAAAAGTTCTCAGCTGAGATGGAAGGAGGGGGAACCACAGGATGTTTGCATATCCTTATTTTCTGAGGATGACACTCTCTTCCACAAAGCACCCTACGTTTCAGTGTCCAAGTTCCCAAATAATGAAAGACCTGGAACTCTTAAAACCAGTCGAGGTTCTTAACCAACAAACATTAATTACTCTTTGTATCTCTACCTCTCTTCCTAAATTTTTAAAAATTTGACTTTATTGTGAATTAAGGTCTACTACTTGGGGATTCATTTATGTGAACAGCATCCTCTTTAAAACAAACTCCTATGGGGCATCAAAAGTGTACAAACATACACATGTTCCTCTAATCTTGACAAAGTATTTCCCCAACTCTTCTATCTTATTCAACTAATGTTCCAATAGTTGTCTTCAGTGATAAACTTTTTAAAAAAATTGTTTCCATTTTAAGCTTCAGTTTCCTCATCTGTAAAGTATGAGGTAGGTGCTAGCATTATTCTCATTTTATGGGTGAGGAAACTGAAATACAGCTTGGTTAAGTGACTTGTCCAGGATCACACAGCTATTAAGTGTTTGAGACAGGACAGGAACTCAGGTGTTCCAGTCTAGCTAAGTTATGTAAATGTAAAGAGAGTTGGTGAGAGGCTCAAATGAGATAGCTTGTGTATTTTATTATGTAATATTACAAGATATGATGTAAACTGCTAAGTTAATGTCAGTTATTATCAATACAGTAGATCCTTCCACTTTCTTGGTCCCTATTTACACTATTCGCTAAAACTGAAACAGTCAATTAAACTTAAAATTGTGTCATGCATGTTATTTTTTTCAAGAGCCAGTTGTTTAACATTTAACAGCACACCACTGTCATGTTCCCAAATCTAATGTCCAGTGCTGACCTTTCTTTCTGAGCTAGAGCCATACATCTCCAACTGCCCATGGGACATTTCCAACAGCACGACAAAATCAACAAGTTCAAAATCAAGCTCATTTATCTTTTTCCTTAAAGCTGTTTTCTTCCTTCCAATCTGTTACTAATAATTCCATCTCAGCAATCTCTCTTTAAAATCAACACATTTACATACACAATAGAATAGTCTAACCTCAGGCTAGCTCTTTCAGATCTATTTACCTCTATTCTCCTCTTTCCAACCATCTTTCATACTGCTGCCACAATGATCTTTATTATACATGGCTTTACAAAGTAATTAACATACATTATATAACAATTTTTAAATATAAGTTAATATATAATCTTGTTCACCTCACATGACAACAAGCACTACATTACTTATTAGATGTGGTCATGCCATTGCTTTACTAAAGATTTTCAGGGACTCCTGCTGCCTACCAAATAAAGTTCAAACTCCTCTGCCCGGCATTCAAGGTCCTACATAACTTATTCACCCTTATCTCATCTTATTCCCTGCTCCATGAAGTACCTGCTCCAGTTAAAATGGATAACTCTCTGTCCACTTCTAACCGAGCAGATATATAGCCATTCAGGCCATTTCTCATGCCGTAAATGCTTCCCTCTTTCTCTTCACCTAGGGAATTTCTATCCATTCTCTTTGACTGCAAGTCATATCCAGATGGCACTTCCTCTAGGAACTGTTTTCAGACATGAAATACTTTGTGTAGCTTTCTGGTACACTTATGGTATCCTTCATGTGTTACTGTCTTACTTCCTACTTGACTTTAAGCTCCCTGAGGCCAAGGCTTGTATTTTATTTAAACTTATTTCCCACAAAGTACAGTATCTTAGAATAGTAAGTTAACATTTATATAGTGCTTTACAAATTCATCTCATCTTATCCTAGCCACAACCCGGAAAGGTAGGTACTGTTATTTCCAATTCACAGATAAGGAAACCAAGGCAAAGAGAGGTTAAGTGACTTGCCCAAGGCAAATCACTCCATAGCCATTAAATGTCACAGGCAGGATTTGGGGATCTTCTAGACTCCAAGTCCAGCACTCTGCCCACTAAACATCACCAGCTGCACAGGGAAAGGGATTGGGGCTCTGATTTCATTACAGGGACAGCCCAGGGAAAACAAAGCAGGCCACTAAAGAGCCCAAAGCGCTAAGACGTTAAATGACTTGCCCCGAATCACAGGACCAGTGTGTGTCTGAGACAGTATTCATTGTGCTAAAAAATGCCTCTTCTTCTGCACCCAGGAGCCTCTTATTTGTCTTTTCCTTTTTTTCCTGTCACTCAAACGAATCAATTCCAGGCGGTAACTTGCTCTCACCTGGATTGTCAAGGGAATAAGCGAGGGAGGTAATTGTGGAGCATGAAGGGCTTGGGTAGATTTCATACACGTCATTGTACTGCGACACTAGCGCTCCTGGGCTAGGCTAATTCGCCTCCATACGTTCTCCCGCTTTCCAGCCCGCCCTTCACACTGCCCCCAGAACCACTTTACCGCGTACCGGGCCGAGTCTCAGTTTACTTAAACCGCAGACGCGCGTGAAGTTACGTACCTGGACTTCATCGTCCTTCCGGATGGGCATGGAGCGGACGTTGTACTTCTGTCTCAGTTCCTTCGACAGAGGGGACGACATGATTTTCCTCCGTATGTGGGAGGGGGCATTGAAATGCCTCTTGCGGTTCTTGCTTCGGTCAGAGGTCACAAAGGGATTGAACTTCATTTTGACTACAGGAAAGGCAGCAAAAAGTTAAAGGTGAGATGCGGCTAGAAGACAACTTAGAGCCCGTTTCTTTTGATTCCCGATTTCTGCATAACGACCAGGCAACGCCTATGGTCTTTCCAGTTTGCAGGCTCCCGGTCCAGCGTTCTGCCCCAAGCCGCCCCCCGCCCGGCTCCATACGTTGCGGGGGCGGCAGCAAACCGGGTAGGGCTCGATTCTGCACAACAGGACCACCCCCTCCCCCCTTTCCCAGAAGATAAATTCCAACTACACTACGCCCAAGTATTTCCGCCGTTTCCCCGGTGCCGGGCCCGTCCCCCGACCGCGGCCGGCAATAGCCCCGGGCCTGGCCCCCCTTGCCATGGCCACCGCCGGACTTCACTCAGGTGCCCAGTGAACTCTTGGGGGTCGCCAGAGCCGTAGCCCGCCGCTGCTCGGTCAAGGCAGCATCTACAGAGATCGGATGGCGGCGGATCGCACAGGACAACGATAGAGAAAGCTCACCCTCAGAGCCACGGCGGAAGAGAAGAGGCTGAGGACCTACTTCCGCCTTCTGAGGACCTACTTCCGCCTTCTGAGGAAGGCGGGGAAAGCCATAACAGGCCGGGTCTCGCGATATCCACCGAGACCTCTCGGCGCGCCCCTCCGTCACCATGGCGACTAGGGAACGCGCTCTCTTTCTCACGTGGTTTTACCATTTGCATTCAGTTCCTTCGCTTTCCTTTCAAAGGTTCTTTACCTCAATCTTAATAGAGGGTGGGAGTGGGGATGTTGAGTAAACTCCTCTGTTTAATTTTAAAGCCCAACACAAAACCAAACCTGGAGTGCAGCCAAAATTAGGAGGAGAGCAGGAAAACTGAGAAACAATTTTCGCAGTAAGTTTCTCTGATAAAGGTCTCATTTCTCAAAAGTATAGGGAACTGTGCCAAATTGGTAAAAATAAGAACCATTTTCCAACTGACAAATGGTCAAAGAATGTGAACAGGTGGTTTTCAGAAGAAGAAATCCAAGCTATTGGTAGTCATATGAAAAAAATGCTGTAAATCACTAATGTGTAGAGAAATGCACATTAGTTTGGCTACCATGACATAAAAGGGAAATGACATGCCGGAGGAGATGTGGGAAATTAGGGACACTAATGCATTGTTGGTGGAGTTATTAACTAGTTCAACTATTATGGAGAACAATTTGGGAATTTTACTCAAAGGGCTATAAAACTGTTGATACACTTTGACCCAGCAATACCATTATTGGGTCTGGTTCCCAAAGAGATCAAAGCAAAAGGGAAAAGACATACATGTACAAAAAAATTTATCGCAGCTCTTTTTATGGCGGCAAAGATACGGATATGGAGGGGATGCCCATCAGTTGGGGACTGGCTGAACAAGTGGTGGTATACGATTGTGATGGTAGACTTTTTATGCTATAAGAAATTATAAGAAATTATTTTAGAAAACCTGCAAAGACTTATATGAACTGATATGAAGTGAAGTGAGCAGAACCAGAGGAACTTATAAACAGTAACAGCTGTATTATAATGGTATCAACTGTGAAAGACTTAGCTTCACAAATTAGCTCTGATTGATACAATGATCCATGATAATTCCAAAAAAAAACTCATGATGAAAAATGCTATCCACTTCCAGAGAGAGAGAGAGAGAGAGAGAGAGAGACAGTTAGAGTTGAACTCTCAGTGAAGTTGGACCGCATATTGTTTTTCACTTTATTTTTCTTGCTTTTTTTTTTTTGCCACATGACTAATATAGAAGTATGTTTTGCAGGACTTCGCATGTGTAACCGGTATCATATTGCTTGCCTTCTTAATGGGTGTCAGAGGAGCTACAGGAAGGGAGAGAATTTGGGACTTAAAATTTTCAAAAGAATGTTAAAAAAATAGAATATATATATATATATATATATATATATATATATATACACACATACAAAATAAAGACCTATACAATTTGTCCCCAGTTTATCTTTCCAGACTCATTGAACCAACCCTCACGCCCTGTAATCCAACCAACTCTGAAATACTCTCTTTTTACATTTCTTATGGTACAATAATATTCCATTGCCTTCAAATACCACAGTTTGTTAACCCATTTCTCCATTGGTGGACACCTTGTTTGGATTCTAGTTATTTACCTTTTTTGTTTCTTTATGCAAATAGACTTTGAGCCAACTATTACACTTTATTCTTTTAATTTCCCCCTTCATGATCTAGAAATTTATTTTCCTTGTTATTGTTGCATACCTACTTGTTTCCCTGTTGAGTTTGATATATTTCCACACCAAACTTTGTGTTAAATCCTCTTTCGTCTGTTTCAGGTAAGAGTAAGGTTTATTCTTTTCCTAACCCTTTATCTATGCTTCTATATTTTTCTCACACACTTTAATTATGAGAAATAGCAAGTTTTACCTCCTTCTTCCTGGTTCACTTCTTGACTGAGCTCAACACTGACTTCAATTTTTGTATAAAAGCCAAGAGGCATGTCTGATTCTTTCAGCCAGTTACAAATGTTTTCACCCCACTGACCAAAGCCCTATAATCCACTTAAATATAATCGTCATCATCATCATCATTATATTTATGTAGCACTTTAAGATTTGCAAAATGATTTGCAGATTTAGAAACTGAAACTAATAGAGGTTAAGTGATTTGTCCAAGGTCACATAGGTAGTAAGCATCTGCAGCAAGATTCAAAACTCAGATATTCCTAACTCCAATTCTAGCACACTATCCACCAGGTCACCTTGCAGCCTTTAATGATTTATTCATACCTAGTTTTTGCTTTAATTGATTGATTCAATCCAAGCATCTGGGCCTTCCCTGAGGGATGGAGGAAGGTAGGAGTATACTCCAGAAAGCTAGAAAAGTCTGGATCAGTAAATCAGGTGCCCCCAAGCTAAAGACAAAAATTGACTTGAGGTAGCTACCCCAGCCAGGAATCAGATTTGAGTCAGGGGTCAAAGCAAGAAATACTGTATCACTATTTTTCCCCCAATTTTTAACTAGTTTATGCAGTGTAGAATTACTTGTTCTTTACATGTTTAATAGAATTCACTTGTAAATCATCTGGTTCTGGGTTTTCTTCATTGGGAGTTCGTATAGCTAGTTCAATGTCTTTTTCTAAGATAGGGTTATTTAAGTGTTCTATTTCCTGTTTTGTTAATAAATAATTTATATTTTGTAAATATTCATCCATTTCATTTACATTTTAGTTCTATTAGCATATAGTTGAGCAAAATAGTTTCTAATAATATCTTATTTTTTCTTCATTTGCTGTGAATTTACCTTTTTAATTTTTGAAGCTGGAAATTAGTTTACTTCTTTCTTTTTCTTAAAATCAAGTTAATGGTTTTTGTGTT
The DNA here is from genome assembly GCF_011100635.1 of Trichosurus vulpecula. NCBI lineage: Eukaryota > Metazoa > Chordata > Mammalia > Diprotodontia > Phalangeridae > Trichosurus > Trichosurus vulpecula. The sequence continues at coordinate 259,884,002 of NC_050579.1, read as the reverse complement.
TTAAATTTTTCTTAACAGCACCTACTTTCATTTATTAATTAATTTTGGTTTTCAATTTTGTTAATCTCTTCTTCAATTTTCAGTAGTTCTATTTTGGTGCTTAATTAGGGATTTTTAATTTGTTTGTTTTCTCGGTTTTTTTTTTTGTTAATCTTTTCTTTCTCTCTTTTGTTGATAAAAGTGATTAGGGATCAGAATCAGAGTCAGTAAACCTAGAGTCAGTAAACATTTATTAACCATCTAGTATGTGCCAGGCAGTGTGCTAAACAATGAAGATACAAAGAAAGGCATAAGACACTCTCCTCTGCCCAGTATAGGGCATGATGAAGTCATGAAGCTGGAATAGGAAATGATCTGAGGAGGTGTGAGTTTCAAAGTGGGTTTCATCTTGCAAAATGACAAATTTCTGGAGATCATGAAGTCCAGGAAAGTAGCCAGGTGGGAAATGAGATATCTGTATTAAGTACTGCTTTGGCTACATCCCACACATTTTGGTATGTTGTCTTATGTCATAATCTTTGATGAAATTGTTGAACAATTCTATGATTTGTTCTTTGACCACCCATTTTTTTTTGGATTTTTACTTAATTCCCAAGTAATTTTTAATCTTTGCTTCAAAGGCCCTTCGTTGATTATGTAAATTTAATTTATTATTTTTATTGCATTAAGGTCCAAAAAAGATGTATTTAATATTTCTGCTTTTCTGCATTTGCTTGTGAAGTTTTTATGCCTTAATACATGGACAATTTTTTGTGAGGATACCATGCATGCTTAACATTATCCAGAGCTCTGGCATATCTAATTTTTCAAAAATTCTATTCAGGTCCTTAATTTATTTTTTTACTTTTTGGTTAGATGTATCTAGATTCTAGAGAGGATAAATTGAGGTCCTCCACTAATTACAGTTTTACTGTCTATTTCTCCCTAAAAGTTCTTTAACTTTTAAGAATTTCGGTGCTATGCTATTAGATGCATAGATGTTTGGTATTAATATTAATTCATTTTTGGGGGCGGAGCCAAGATGGCAGCTGGAAAGCAGGGACTTGGGTAAGCTCCCCACCAGGTCCCTCCAAAAACCTATAAAAAATGACTGAACAAATTCTAGAACTGCAGAACCCATAAAATAGCAGAAGGAAGCAGGGATCCAGCCCAGGACAGCCTGGATGGTCACTGGATGAGGTCTGTCATGCTCAGAGCTGGGGGTGGAGGAGAGCGGAGCCCAGCGTGGGTGATGGCAGGACCAACCAGACCAGGAGCCAGGCAGAGTGGGCCCTAGCACCCGGAATTAGTGAGCTGTGGCAGTTACCAGACCTCTCAACCCACAAACACCAAAGACAACAGAGAAGGTTAGTGGGAAAACCTGTGGGGGACAGAGTGGAAGGAGTTTGAGGTTCAGCCACTGCCCTGGGGTCAGCGGGGGTGGTGCAGCTACAGAACTACAGCTGCAGTTGCTTCTGGCCCCAGGCCCACCTGGTGGGAGGAATTAAGTGGCAGATCAGACTGGGAGTGCAGAGCCTGCTTAAGATCCCAGTCAGGTCCTGGCTGGCGGTTCTTGGGGAAGGAGGAGTGCTGGTGTGGCAGATCTGGCTGTATAGAAATAACTCTGAAAACAACAGCGCATCCCCTCAAGTTTGGAACAAAGTACTCTTTACAAGCAGTCATACCCTGACAAAAAACTCAAGGGGCAAGTAAGTTGGCTGGGAACATGGTCAGGCAGCGAAAATGCACTCAGATTCAGTCTCAGACTTTGGAATCTTTCTTTGGTGACAAAGAAGACCAAAATATACAGCCTGAAGAAGTCAACAAAGTCAAAGAGCCTACATCAAAAGCCTCAAAGAAAAACAAGAACTGGTCTCAGGCCATGGAAGAGCTCAAAAAGGATTTGGAAAAGCAAGTAAGAGAAGTAGAGGAAAAATTGGGAAGAAAAATGAGAATGATGTGAGAAAACCATGAAAAACAAGTCAATGACTTGCTAAAGGAGACCCAAAAAAATACTGAAGAAAATAACACCTTAAAAAATAGACTAACTCAAATGGCAAAAGAGCTCCAAAAAGCCAATGAGGAGAAGAATACGTTGAAAGGCAGAATTAGCCAAATGGAAAAGGAGGTCCAAAAGACCACTGAAAAAAATACTATCTTAAAAATTAGATTGGAGCAAGTGGAAGCTAGTGACTTTAGGAGAAATCAAGATATTACAAAACAGAACCAAAGGAATGAAAAAGTGGAAGACAATGTGAAATATCTCATTGGAAAAACCACTGATCTGGAAAATAGATCCAGGAGAGATAATTTAAAAATTATTGAACTACCTGAAAGCCATGATCAAAAAAAGTCTAGATATCATCTTTCAAGAAATTATCAAGGAGAACTGCCCTGATATTCTAGAGCCAGAGGGTAAAATAGAAATTGAAAGAATCCACAGATCACCTCCTCAAAAAGAGCCCAAAAAGAAAACTCCTAGGAATATTGTTGCCAAATTCCAGAGCTCCCAGATCAAGGAGAAAATATTGCAAGCAGCCAGAAAGAAACAATTTGAGTATTGTGGACAAATATTCAGGATAACACAGGATCTAGCAGCTTCTACATTAAGGCATCGAAAGGCTTGGAATATGATATTTTGGAGGTCAATGGAGCTAGGATTAAAACCAAGAATCACCTACCCAGCAAAACTGAGTATCATGCTCCAAGGCAAAATATGGATTTTCAATAAAATGGAGGACTTTCAAGCTTTCTCAGTGAAAAGACCAGAGCTGAATAGAAAATTTGACTTTCAAACACAAGAATCAAGAGAAGCATGAAAAAAAGAGAGATCATAAGGGACTTACTAAAGTTGAACTGTTTTGTTTACGTTCCTACATGGAAAGATGATGTGTATGATTCACGAGACCTCAGTATTAGAGTAGCTGAAAGGAATAAGCATATATGTATGTATATATATACATATATATATATATATATATGTGTGTGTATGTATGTATACATGTAGGTGTGTATATATATTATATATAGACAGAGGGCACAGGGTGAGTTGAATATGAAGGGATGATATCTAAAAAAATAAAATCTAATTAAGGGATAAGAAAGGAATATATTGAGAGAGGGAGAAAGGGAGAGATAGAATGGGGTAAATTATCTTTCATAAAAGTGTCAAGAAAAAGCAGTTCTGTAGGAAGGGAAGAGGGGGCAGGTGAGGAGGAATGAGTAAATCTTGCTCTCATCGGATTTGACCTGAGGAGGGAATACCATACACACTCAATTGGGTATCTTACCCCACAGGAAAGAAGGAGGAAGAAGATAAAAAAGGGGGGACGATAGAAGGGAGGGCAGATAGGGGGAGGAGGTAATCAAAAACAAACACTTTCAAAAAGCAACAGGGTCAAGGGAGAAAATTCAATAAAGGGGGATAGGTTAGGAAGGAGCAAAACACAGTTAGTCTTTCACAACATGAGTATTGTGGAAGGGTTTTACATAATGATACGCATGTGGCCTATGTTGAAATGCTTGCCTTCTTAGGGATGGTGGGTAGGGACAGAAGAGGGGAGAGAATTTGGAACTCAAAGTTTTAAAAACAGACGTTCAAAAATAAACAACAAAAAAAGGTTTTTGCATGCAACCAGGAAATAAGATACATGGGCAGTGGGGCATAGAAATTTATCTTGCCCTATAAGAGAAGGAGGGAAAGGGGGATGGGAGGGGAGTGGGGTGACAGAAGGGAGGGCTGACTGGGGAACGGGGCAACCAGAATATATGCCATTTTGGAGTGGGCAGGAGGGTAGAAATTGGGAGAAAATTCATAATTCAAACTCTTGTGAAAATCAATGCTGGAAACTAAATATATTAAATAAATTAAATAAAAAAAAGAATTCCCCCCAAAAAATATTAATTCATTTTCTATGATTCCTTTCAGCAAAATGTAGTTTTCCCTCTTTATTTCTTGTTTTTTGCTGTTGCTTTCTTTGAAATCATGACTGCCACTTCTGCCTTTTTTTTTTTACTTTAGCTGAAGCATAAATATATTCTGCTCCAGCCTCTTATTTTAATTATATGTGTATTCTTTCTGTTTCAAATGTGCTTTTTGTAGATAACGTATTCTTAGGTTTTGGTTTCTAAGTCTTTCTGACATCTTCCAGTTTATGGTTGAGTTCATCTCATTACATTTACAATTATGATTTTTAATTGTGTTTTCTGCCATGCTCCCCCATTCTCTTACAGTTTTCCTTCTCTTTGGTTTCTGCCCTCACTTTGAGTTTGTTTTGCTTCTGACTAAACCCTCCTTTAATCTATCTTCACTTTTATTCCTTCCCTTCCCTTTATTCCTTTTTCTCTTCTGTTTTCCTGTTGGTGCAATGTATGTCTGTACCCAGAGCTGTGTGTGCATGTATGTGTGTGTGTATGTGTATTCTTTCTTCTTTTTAACAGCTCAGATGAGAGAGAAGGTCAAGTTTCACCCACTCTTCCTCACTGCTGTTGAATAGATGTCTACTTGTGCATCTCAATCATGTGAAAAATATTTTCTCCATTCCTACTGATCCCGGGGTGTATTCTTCTCCTCCTTTTCCATTCTTCTTCAAGAAAACAGAAAAACTAACAGAACATTAGATTTCCTCTGTAATCCCTGATTATGAAAGAATTCTGAGGGGATATGTGTATAATATCCCATATAAGAATGTAAACAATTTATCCTCATTTAGTTCCTTATGATTGCTTACTAATATTTACCTTTTTATGCTTCTCTTGATTCCTACATTTGTATGTCAAAGTTTCTCTATAACTCTGGTTTTTTCACCAGGAATTCTTGGAAGTCCTCTATTTCACTAAAGGTCCATTTTCCCTTTTAAACTTATGTTCAGTAAGAGTAAGTTTTACTGGGTCAATTTTTCTTGCCTGTAAGCCTAGATCTTTTGTGTTCTGGAATATCATATTTCAAGCTCTCTGTTCTAATATAGTAGAGTAGCAAATCTTAGATGAGCCTGACAGTGGCTTGTCACTATATGAATTCTTTCTTTCTGGCTTCCTGAAGTATTTTATATACAGAGAGAGAGAGAGAAAGAGAGAGAGAGAGAGAGAGAGAGAGAGAGAGAGAGAGAGAGAGAGAGAGAGAGAGAGAGAGAGAGAGAAGGCCTGGATTTTATCTATAATATTCCTGGAAGCTTTTCATTCTGGAATTTATTTAAGGAGTTGATTCTATTTCCACTTTGTCCTCTGGTTCTAAGACATCTGGTCAGTTTTATGATTTCTTAAAATATGATGTCTAGGCTCTTTTTATTATGATTTTAGTAGTCTAATTATTCATAAATTATCTCAATCTGTTTTTGAGGTCAGCTGTTTTTGCTATGATATACATTACATTGTTCCTATTTTTATACATGGAATATTAACTTCTATTTAGCCAATTCTAATTTTTAGGGAGCCATTTTCCTGGGCAAGGCTTTATATCTCTTGTTCCAAGGTGTTAATTTTCTTTTCATACTTTTCTTCCATAACTCACATTTCTTTTTCATTTTTTTCTTCTACCACTTTCATTTGGTTTTGAAAATTATTTTTAGCTCTTAGGAGCCCACCACCCCAACTCTTGTTTTATTTCTTCAAAGAATTCTGGCTGGACTTGTTCTTAAGCTGCATTTTGCTTTGAGGCTTTCCTTGTAGAAGTTTTGGAGCCATTCTTTTCTTCTGGGCTTGTGTCTTGGAGTTCCCTTTCAGCTTTTTATGGTGGAATTCTCTTTTTGTTTCCTTATTCTTCCAGCCTACTTCTTGACTTTGGGCTTTATGTCAGGGTAGGGATTTGCACAATTCTGGGGAAAATACTGTGCTGAGCTTTTGTCTTCTCCTATTCTTCTTTTGCTTTTTTTAAAAGGGGTATTGAATATTGTGTTATTCCAGAATCTCAGGGACAGCTCAGATTGGGGACCTGCAAACTCTCAGTGCTTCTAAAGTGATGCAATCTAGGGTAAAATCTGTTCGCTGCCCTCCTGGTCTGAGCTCTGCAAATTCATGACCTAGGTTTGAGTCTGTCATCTTGTCCCTGGTTAGAAGTTCTAGTAGAAGGCTACTGGACTCAGCCAATACCAGGCAGCTAGATTGCTTTGCAGGTTCAGAGCAACAGCACTGCAGGCTTCCCTTTGTCTTTAGATTCCCACCCTGGTTATTCTGCAGAGTTTAGCCTGGACTCGAACTGTTACTGAGTCCCTGCTCTGCTTCTGGGATGAGACCCACAATGTTTCTTCCTCAGTCTACCGTGGACCTGGAATTGCATAGAGAATGATTGAGATGATACGCTACACATCTGGGATGTCTTTCTGCCCTGCGTTTCCTGGCTTGGTGCATATCCTCTGCCCTCTTTCACTGCCAGTGTGCTGGAATGCTGGAATGTGTTTCTGGCCAAGATTAATACCTAGTATCTGCAAACCTTTTTGGACTTGGGCTAGAAAAATGGCTCACTATGACTTTTTTTTCTTGAATTTTCCAATAAGAATTTGTCCTGGTATGGTGGAGGAGGCATGGTGAGGAGCTGGGCTGTACTTTTTGTTATTTTGTCATCGTGGCTCCACATCTCTCCATTCTGTATTTATTTTGAATGAAATTTCTTTTTCTGTCTCTTTTTGCTGCTTTGATTGTTTGTGGATTTATTTTATATTCTGCTACTTACCTAAGTTATTAACAGTTTCCGTTAAATTTTTAGTTGCCTGTGATATTCTCTAAGTGTGATAAATTTGCTTATTATTTACTTTTATTTGTTCCCTTTATTTTTAATTTTTATCTGATTGTAATAGCTAGCATTTCTAGAACTATATAAATTAGTTACTATTGGTGACAATGTATGTCTTTGCTTTGCCCTGATCTTATTGGAAAGGCCTCTAGGGTTTCTCAAATAGAGATCTTTTAGGAAAAGCCATTTATTTTAAACTTTTTGGTTTTTTTTTTAAATAACAACTATCTATTGTATTTTGTTAAAAAGCTTTGCTCTTTTTAATTGCATGATCTATTTATATTTTATTATATAATATATAAATTAATCAATATTAATTAATATTACTATATATTATACAATATATTAATTATATGCTACAACATAATATATAAATATAATATATAATAATAAATATAATACAATATATTTATATTTTCATAATGTTGAACTATTCCTTTTTTAAAAACAGCATTGATATAGCATATAATCTTTTAAGTATGTTCCTTTAGCACCTTTTCTAGTATTTTATTTAAAACTTTTATATAAAGAAAGGCATAAAAACAGATAAAGAGGAGGTAAAATCCCTATTGGATTTCCTTATTGGGAATTGTCTTTTGGAAATTCCCTATTGAAATATTCTAGAGAATCAGCAAAAATACTGTCAACCTGGAATTTTGGTGGAAAGAGGCAAACAGGCTTATTCTCTTAAAGCTAACAGATACATGCATGCATGGAGCTAAATCATAACTTCTGACTGTCTGATAAAAGAATGACAAGCTTTTATGTGTTTTAAGACAATCCCAGTATGTCTGTGTCTCTCAGATTTATGATCTCCATATATGTTTAACTATACTATGAGAAAGGAAGTTTCTTAGTTGAGTAAGTTGTAAATACAATAAGACAAGACAATTGACAAAGTGTTGATTGAAATTATGATCCCAGGATATCTGTGTTTCCTCTGTATAGCATATGTCCATATGATACCAAGATAAGAGAAGTCCCATTATTCAAGACAATGTATGGTCCTAAGCATCCTGTCTTTTAGTGGTTACAAACAGGAAGGAGACTCCTTGTCAGCCTTAACTGGTCTTAAAATTGCTGACACAGGAAAAGGCATTTTTAGAGCAGAGCAAAGCATTTCTGGTTGATTAGTTCAGGCTTTGGCCCTTATTGGGGTTTAAATGATCTGAAATGATTATCAGTACTAATTGAGATAATAGCTTTGGCACAGTTTCAGGCTATGAAATAAACATTCACAAATCAACAGCATTTCTATATGATAACAAAATCTCCTATTCAAAAAAAATTACGAAGTACATCCGGAGATCAATCTACCTAAGTACACATAGGATTTATGTAGATTCAATTAGAAAATGGTCCTTAGAAAAATGATAAACCACAAATAGCCAGAGGAATATTCAATGCTCATAGCTAAATCATTCTAATACAATAAAAATGATAATACTACCAAAGTTAATTTGTACTGTTATTGCTATAAGGATAAAATTGTCAAATTTGATTATTTATAGAATTTGACAAAATAATAACATTCATTTTTAAAAAAAGGCTTGGAAAATGATGAAATCATTGGGAAATGATCATTGGAAATGATGAAAAAGATGTGGACAAAGTGCCCTTCCAAATTTCAAACTGTAGCATAATGCAGCGGTCATCAACACCATTTGATTTTGGTTAATAAAATAGGTAGTAGAAGAAAGTCCCCATATACGCCAAAATATTTGTAGCTGAACTTTTTATGATAACAAATAATTGGAAACAAAGTAGAGGCCCCACAAGTTGGAAAAGGGCTGAACAAATTGTGGCATATGAATGGAATGGAATATTATTGTGCTATAAGAAATGATAACTATGATGAATACAGAGAGGCTTGGAAAGATCTACATGAATTGATGCTGAGTGAATTAAGAAGAGCCAAGAAAATAATATGCACAATGAACACAATAATGTAAACAGAAAAAAACCACACACAAAAAATCAAAATTGAATTCTGCAAAATTATAAAGAATGGTTCAAAAGAAGAGATATGGAGAAACTCTGCCATCTGAGCCCTTTGCAAAGGTGGTAAGTCCACAAGTATTGCACATTACACATATTTTCAAACTTTTTTGATGTACTGATTAGTTATGCTGATTCTTTCCTCTTTTTTTTTCATCTTTAAAAATACAATTTGTTATATGGAAGGGGGCAGGGAGAAAAAGGGGATACTGGGAGAAACTATGGTAATGTAAAAGACAAAATGCATCCATAAAACTAAAAAAAATTAAAATTTCCTTAAGGATTGCTTTGGCTGCATCCTACAAAATTTGATATGTTATCTAATTGTTACTTTCTTTGGCCGAATTATCTATTGTTTCCATGTTTTTTGGTTTGTTTCACATATTCTTTAGGATTACATTCTTTAGGCTACATTTAAGTCTGAATCCCTTCCTTAAATTCCTCATGATTATAATCATATAATTTTTATATCAGTAAAGGATACGTTTAATATCTCCGCTTTTCTGAATGTTTACGGTTTTTGGATGCCCTAAGCACAATTTTTATGAAAGTATTCAGGCAGCAGGTGGTGCTAGTGAACAAGGCAAGTTGAGCGGCCAAGGGGTTCCCTCTCTCTTGTGCGGGCATGGCTTTCTTTCAGCTTCTTCCTGCTTCAAGAAAGAACAGCTCGAGGGAGTGGCTTTCTTTCAAATCCAGCTTTCCAAGAGCAGGGATTTGCAACCACAAGCATACTTACCCACAGCTTTGTTCAGTCTCAGCCTGCTGCTATCACTTAGGCATAGCCGCATCTCAAACTCATATATACATTTTCCCACTTTGTCCTAATAGCACAGAGTTGCAACATCTGATCCTGCTGATGAAACCTTTTTTCTCTCTAGAATAAAGAATATTCTTTAAAAAAATAATCTCTGTATTTTTAGACCTTATAGGGGAGTGGGGAGTGTTGCTTACATGGTTTATGTGTCTTCACATGGGTCTATCTTGATGTGACTCATGGGGAGGTGTGATTCTCTAGGGTCATTGCACGCGCTTCTCCCCTCACCACTTTGAAGAGAGACTGATCAGCCACTTGACACATGTACTAGCTGTGTGACCTTGGGCAACTCACTTAACCCCAATTGCCCTGCCCCCCCCCCAAAAGAGAGACTGATTCCTACCAAGCAGAGAGCAGGTAAATGGAATGCCAAGGTTAGCCATTCTGCTCTCCTAAGAGAGAGGATACCAGGCTAGAATTATATCTGTTCACCCTTCTAAATATTCCTTGTCTAGAGGAAATAATTTTTAGGTTTAAGCTGATCTTCTGATCTCTATACCTTTAACAGGGAAGGTGGGCTCCAACCTATATTTCAAAAAGCTTGACTCCTTTCCTATCAAATTCTAGCTCCACATATAGCAAATAGCAAATGAACTAATATATCCAACCTGATATCAAACAAAGCAGAGAAATTACACAGATTAAAAAAAATCAATTTCTTTTGTTGCTGTTCAGTTGCATATGACTGTTTTTGACTGCATTTGGGGTTTTCTTGGCAAAGATACTAGAGTATGGATAATTTCCTTCTCTAGTTCATTTTACAGATGAGGAAACTGAGGCATATGGGGTTAAGTGACTTGCCCAGGCTCACACAGTTTAGTAAGAGTCTGAGACTAGACAGACAAAGACAGAGACAGAGAGACAGAGATAGAGGCCAACAGAAACAGAGACTGACAGAGATACAGAGAGAGGGAGAGGGAAGGAGAGAGGGAGAGAGGGAAAGAGAGAGAGAGAGAGTAACAGACACATGTACACACACCTGAGCATTTCTGTGAGCCAATCAGGTTTTGTAATAGGTAAATGAGATCTAAATCAAAAGCAACAGATAAAGAACTAATAAGTTTGTCCAACTCACTTGATTGGAGGGGGCAGAGAATCTGGCTTTGCTAGAATCTCTTACACGCATTCTAACCACCCTGAAGCTTGGCCACTTCTGCTGGATCTTCTGATAAGTTCTCATGGCTTAACACTCAACTATTCATTTCTGTGCTTAGCTTTCAAATCCCTTCTTCTTTATGCTTTGCTTTCGCCTTTTTCTCATGATTCTTTTTTTTTTTTTTGGAAGGGATGAGCTTTAGAGTCAAGATCTTTCAAATTCCTCTGTTTCAAAGGCAAGGTGTCATGCAAAGCAATATGTATGTTCCTTTCTATTATTATTTAGTAATTACCAGAAATCTATATATACATTTTCTAAAATTCTATCCAGATCCTTAATTTCTTTCTTAAAAAATTTCTCGCTAGATTTGTCTGTGTCTGAAAGGGGCACATTCAGGTCTCAAAGTCTTCTAATTTTGTAATTTCTTTTTCTTTTTCTCCCTGTAATAAGGGTTCTTAACTTCTTAACTCTGTGTGTGTGTGTGTGTGTGTGTGTGTGTGTGTGTGTGTGTGTATGAATTCCTTTTGGCAGTTTGGCAAAGCTTATATATAGATGCCTTCTTAATAATGTTTTTAAATGCATGAAATAAAATGTGTTAATGCAGGACAGGGGAGGGGGGTCTTAGAAAGGAGAGAGGGAAGAAAAGTCAAGAGAAGAGGAGAGAAAAAGGGAGTTAGACAAAGCAGATTCCTATCATGATTAGTGGTCCCGTCTGTCCTGTCTTTCTCTTCCCTGTCTATAGGCACCCAAGATTCTAGAAATGCTCCAGTATGTGACTACTGTTTAAAATACAGAGGACAACAGGAGTAGAGTTCAGAGTAATAACCTAAAGCAAAGATGACCAAAAAAAACCTAGAGGAATTTAGCTGCACTAAAATTCTTACTTCCTCATCTATTTTTCTACTACTGTTCTGCTTTGTATTTAAGCACAAGACATGACCCAGACCAAGCAAACCAGTTTCACCTCATCTCATCCAGGAGCTCATCCTCTGAAACCACAAAGAAAATGCAGGTTGGCAGCTCGACAATGTTAATAGGGCCTGTCACCTCCTAGGGCAACAAACAACCCTATAAATGTAAGACTTCCAGGTTGTGAGGGGGAATAAAACACTTAAACTCATTGCTTCACAGTGCAAAGCTTCAGCCTTCCACTGGAAGATAAACATTTATTTTAAAAACAAAAATAAACTTTGACATTCCTTTGGGGGAAAATATAAGCCAACGCTCAAACATGCCAAGGTTAAATGATGGAAAGTTCCTCAGAATCTGAAGAGACTATGAGGACAGAGTATCTGTAGCTCAGGTCAATGGGAATATATGGCAGAGTCTTAGCTGAGATTGCATACACTCTTACTAGATGTTTGGTAGGGTGTGATGAGCTGAGCCTGACTCAGGCCAATCCCATAGTAGTTTAGGTCAGTCAGTCAACATTTATCTCAAGCCAGGGACTGTACTACCTGCTGGGAATACAAAGAAAGGTAAAAGACAGTTCTTGCTCTCAAGGAGCTCAAGAGTCTAATGGGTGAGAGGGGTAGGGCGGGGGTGGGGCAGGAAATAACATGTAAACCACTATGTACAAACAAGCTGCATATACAGGATAAATTGGAAATAATCAACAGAAGGAAGGCACTAGAATTCAGGTGGAGCAAGAAAGGCTTCCCGTAGAAGATGGGATTTTAGCCACAACTCGAATGAATCCAGGGAAGTCAGGAGGCATAGATGGGGATGGAGAGCATTTCAGATACTGAAAATGTCCAGAGTTAGGAGATGGAGTGTCTTGTTTGAGGAACGGCAAGGAAATCGGTGTCCCTGAATCGCTGAGTATTTGGTGGGAGAGGGGAGGAGGAGGAGTCAGGGGAGATGTAAGATAACGGGGAACGTTGGGGGTGGGGGCAGTTATGAAGGGCTTTGGACACCAAACCAGATTTTATATTTGTTCTGAGAGGTGATAGGGAGCCGCTGGAGTTGCTCGAATGAGGAAGGGCTCTTTTTAGGAAGACTGTTTTGACAGCTGAGTGGAGGATGTACTGGTACAGAAAGAGACGCCTAGTTGTGAGGTGATTGAGGGCCTGCACCAGGGTGGTGTCAGTGTCAGAAAAGAGAAGAGAATGTGTGTGAGAGACGTTACAGAGATAAAATTGAAAAGCCTTGATAACAGACTGGATATGGTGGGGGTTAAGAGAGATTGAGTGGTTAAGGATGACACCTAGGTTTCAAGCCTGGGTGACTGGAAGGAGAATGTTGCCCTCAACAATAATAACGAAGTTAGGAAGAAGGGAGGGCTTTGCTGTTGTTGTTAAGTCGTTCAGCTGTGTCCAACTCTTTGGGACCCCATGGACCACAGCATGCTAGGCCCTTCTATCTCTACCTGTGTTACCACCTCTTAAAGTCTGTCCAAGTTTATGTTTGTTATTTCCATGCTCTCATCCATGCATCTCACCCTCCTCTGTCTCCTTTTCCTTTTGCCTTCAATCTTTCACAGCATCAGGGTTTTTCCAGTGAGTCCTGTCTTCTCATTATATGGCCAAAGTCTTTAAGCTTCACCTTCAGTATTTCACCTTCCAGTGAATAGCCTGAATTAATTTCTCTAAGTATTGACTTCCTTGCTGCCCAAGAGACTCTTGAAAGTCTTCTCCAGCGCCACAATTTGAAAGTGTGATTCTGTGGGGTTCCGCTTTCCTTATAGTCTGACTCTTGAAGCCGTACATCGCTACTAGAAAACCTTGCCTTTGACTCTATGGACTTTAATCAGCAAAGTGTTGTCTCTGTTTAAAGGAAGGTTTCGGAGGGAGAACTAATGAGTCCAGTTTTGAATGTGATTTGAATATGAACATCTAGTTCAAGATGTCCAATAGGCATTTGGAGTTGTTGGACTGGAGGTCAGCAGAGAGGTAGATTTGAGAATCATCACTGAATCTGTAGAAGCTGATGTGATAACCAAATGAAATGTGTAGAGGGAGAAGAAAAGGAGACCAGACAGAGACTTGTATAACACCCACAGCTAGTAGGCATGACCTGGATGAAGGTACTACAAAGGAGACTGGGAAAGAATGACCAGATAGGTAAGAAGACAACCAGGAGAGAGTGTCATGAAAACTAGAGAGAAGAAAGTAGCAAGGAATTTAACCATAGAAGGGAAAAGAAATATGGTTGTTGTTCAGTTATCCATCTCTTTGTGAACTCATAGAGATTAAGTGACTTGCCCAGGTCACACAGCTAGCAAGTGTCTGAGGGCAGATTATAACTCAAGTCTTCCTGACTTCAGGCCCAGTGTTCTACCCACTGACCTACCTGGCTGCCTCCACCAAGGGAGAGACTGAGGAAGTTTGGAGTGGGAGAAGGGAAGGAAAGGAAAAGGAAGTAAAAGGAAAGGAAAGGAAGGGAGGAAGAGAGAAGGAAAGGGAAGGAAAGAGAAGGGAAGGGAAGGGAAGAGGAGAGGAAAGAAGAAAAGAGAAGGAAAGAGAAGGAAAGGGAAGAGAAGGAAGGCAATGTGTAGAGAAAACTCGGTCTGAGTAAGAAGAAAACTATGAAGAGAATTGTGTGAATAAATTAACTCCTCGAGCCTACACTTCCCCTCCCTTTCTCCTCCCAATGACCCAACCATTCATTAGAGACAGCACCAGCCCAACCAGTTTCTGGGCTGTTTCTGAGTCTGGGAACTTTGATAAAAAGCCACCATATGTAACTACTCCTACTATGTAACTATCCTACTAATAATACTACTAGGGCTGGATTCCCTCTGAATTTACCAGTAGTGCTCTTGGTTAAGATGTAAAAGTTTCCACCTTTGGTTTCCAGTTACTTTAGAGATCCTGGAAAAAAGGCCTGGCTAGGTCTTGCTAAAATTGTAGCTCCACCAGTAAAGAGATGTTTATTGAGGCTTATAAATTGGCCTCTTAAAGTTAAAAAAATAATCTTCACCCAAATTGGTGTTTACTTACACCCTAGGTAAGCCAGAAACTGAGCCCTCCCTATAATAAAGGATGTATAATAAACAGGATGCAAGGTTTAACTACTTTGATGGGAAGAGGAAGAGTCAAATTTGCCTCAAACCTATTTCCTGAATATGCCTGATGTGGTTTCCTTTTTAGGAACCCTCCTGGACCAGGACTAACTCATGCCAGTCCAATGATTCGGGTCAGGATTAGAATGCAATGAGGCACTGATGGGCCATCAAATGTAATAAAAACAACTCTACTGATGACAGAGGATTAGAAGGCCATCCATTCAGATAAAGCAGCTACACATCTAGGCCTGTACATTCACCACAGAAACTGGTCACGCCATGTCAGAAAGGGCAATGGAAGTGTTGCTAAACCCTCCAACACCAATTCCCCAAAACTTTAGGGTAGCGAGGAAACCAAACCTGAAAACTTCCCCAACCCCTTAAAAGGAAAACCAGACCATCCTATATTAAACAGATCCCACCCCTTGGTGGCAAGTTCTCAGATTTTTTTCTAGGGGTTCTTCTACTGCTAAAATAGTTTTCATGCAATTCTATCATAATCTTGATCTTGCCATTATCCACAAATGCACTGCTTCGTTTATAAACCCTGAAATTCCCTTGTCTGATCACATTCTGTTATGTCACTCACCTCCTGAGCCGCTGAGAAATCTTGGATCAGGGAAGTACTCTCCCACCAAGGGGAAGAAATTCAGTGCCAGACATTTAGATGAGGGAGAGGTGAATCTTTAGGACTATGTATGGAAGGTATAATTAGAGTTTGATAATAGAAAATATGAGGGGCCAAGGCCCTTTTAAACGCCATATATGCTTGTAATACTAAGCATGTATGCTTAGTCAGAGAGCTCTCTTGGTTCAAAGGGTTTTCTATCCCACCAAAGGCAGCGCCTATGTATATGATCCTTTTCTCTAACTCTCAGATGTTCCCTGACCAGTTCAGCTCAATAGGCCAACTGTTGCCCAGAACAAGACAAGAAAAGATCTCTCTCAGCCAGTTTCCTCATTTTCTTCCACCCCTAGGTGGTCTTGGCACCTAGGCACCTTGGCACAACAGAGTTGTCGTGAGTTTCAAATGAGAGAACAGATGTAAGTTGCTATACGTATCTGAGAATGCTCTATAAATGTAGCTATTATTAATTATAAGAGGGTTAACATGGTTAAGATTAGTCTTCTCTGAGGGACCTCTAAGAGAAGGGAGAAGTGGAGAGAATGAAGGAAGTGGGGCAGATAAAGGAGGTAAGGCTTTGAATGGTGAAAGAAGAGCTGGTATCCCAACATGTATTTTGATTCGCAGCAGCTGCACCTGCAGGACTTATAAGAGTGGACTTCTTGGGTGAGATCATTCTCTCCCAGGTTGATCTGAGGTTTCATCTCATTCCAGGTTCACAGAGGCCCCTTTTCTCTTGTGCATTAGGTGATAGCCTAAACTAATCAGAGGGCAGCTAGGTGGCGTAGCGGATTGAGCGCTGGTCTTGGAGTCAGGAAGACCTAAGTTCAAATGTGAACTCGGACACTTATCAGCTGTATGATCCTTGGCAAATCACTGAACCTTGTAGTCCCACATCTATAAAATAAGGAAAGGGCAAACCTCTCCAGTATCTTTACCAAGAAAACCCCAGATAGGCTCACGAAGAGTCGACATGATTGAACAACCAGCCAGCCAGGATGACTTCTCTGATGACGGTTCTGCCGCTTGCTTTGATAAATGTTCTTGGTTATCCTCTGTGATTGTCTTTTGATAAGTTAGGTGGCACAGAGTGCTGGGCTTGAAGTCAGGAAGACACAAGCTCAAATCTTGCCTCAGGCTGTGTGACCCGGGGCAAGTCACTTACCTTCTGTTAGCATCAGTTTTTTCATCTGTAAGATGAGGATAATAATAGCACCTATTTCACAGGGTTGTTGTGAGGTTTAAATGAGAGGATAGATGTAAATTGCTTTACAGATCTTATAATGCTATATAAATATTAGTCATAAGAGTTTCGTGACAGGGAAGTCAACATGGCTAAGATTAAGCCAATTGTAACCTTCCAAGTCAGGGGTGGAATTTACTTCTCTCCCCCTGCCCTTCATCAATTAGAGAATGTGGCTTTTATCATCAATCCCCCAAAAGAATTATACCCCTAGATTATAAATAGCTGGTGATATAAATAGATATAATTCCAAGCCCAACACTCTTTTTGAAGACAGGAGGGAAGGAATGATAGTCCAGTCATGGCTATTCTCCTATTTCCCACAAAGATGTAACGCTAGTCTCCCTGAAATATGGAGTGAAGCATTCTAGACTCACCTAGATGTCCACGCTAAACATGGACTGCCCCATCCTTTGTAACACAGTCCACAAATGTTCTGTGTAAAATAGGAAAGATAACTTACCAGATTGTTGCGAGAATCAAACAAGCTATTATTTATAAGTCACTTTATAAACTTTAAAGTATTACATACATGGCAATAATAATAATTATTATTTATTTATTAGCTTCTAGTCAGCAGAGCATTGTGCTGAGACCTCAGTTCCTGCATCCACCGCAGACAGTGTTACACTCCTTGGACCAGCTCCTTCGTGTTTTGGAGGTCGACTGGCTGTATGTATCTTCTTCAGCCTCTTATCTCGTATAATAACAACCTCAACCAGCTCTAGAAAGTATGGGATGATTATCTGGGTAGATTTGGGGAAAACCTCTCTGGGTCCTCTAACCGTGGCCCATTCACCTCTAGCTGAAGCCCTTTTTTTGCAAGACAGAACTTCCTTTGCATCAGTGAGTCTTTTCTGTGGCCTCATGCCAGATCAGTGAGCAATAGAGCCTTCCCTGAAGGGAAAGAGAAGGGCTCAGGATCCTACAAGAAGAGGGGAGAAGCAGCCTCCACACTCTCTGCTTTCCCCTGGGCTCTGTTCTGCCTGAAATGGAAAGGAAGGAAAGGGCTTTTCCAGAGACCCCTCCTTTATTGGAGGAAAGAGTGGTTCTGGCTTACTAAGATGTCTCCCTAAGTACCATTCCTTCTTTGGGGCCTCATGGTAGAAGTGAAGGTTATCAGAGACCCAAGTACTGGGGCTGTCTGTGAATTAGGTTTCCTCTGTTCCTTGGGCTCTTTATGAGCATTGCTCTGAAGTGGGACTTGAGGGAAAAGGGATATTATTAGCTGACTTTGGCTCAAGTACATGCTTCCCGGTAGGCAGCTGGGGTTACCACTCCCTCTGACATACTACTCCTTCAGGAGCAATCCTTCAAGTCCCACTTCCAGCCTCCAGAATCTCCAAACTGGACTTTGAGGCAAGAAGATGCACTTTGTCTTGCCCTTCACTTCCTTTGCCCTGACTCCCTCCTGGGCTGGCTGGTAGGAAAAAAACCACCACTTTTCCCAATCCTATAGCAGAATTATACTAAGACTTCCTCCATCCTCTCCTAGGTCATTTAATCCTTCCTGAGAACTCCAAGTGGCTTGGTTAGATGGAACCAGCATTGTGTTTAGCTTCAAGACTTCTGTCTTTTCTCTTCGAATGCTGAAAATGTCCATGATCATGTGAGGCTGAGCTCTCTGCGTTCTTGTCTGGCTCAGAAGTTTCTCAGCTTCTAGGATTGCTCTTTAATGGGACGTTGCGCAGATGCATCCCCAGACAAAGTCATGCCTCCTTCCTCACCAGCAGGACCCAGGGCAGGATAGTGGCTACTATAGCCACTACTGTAATGAGAGTTAGCAGCAGCATTACTCGAGAACGGCAGCAACGTGAGCAGAAAGACCTTTGTGCTGGGGTTGCTTCTGAGAGGTCAGCTAGACTCTGCCTGGGCAGGACACTGTCCTCCTCCCCTAGTGGCATCCCATGTCGACTGATGATAAAGATCTGGGGCTCTCGGACTAGGCCAGGCAGCAGGTCCCTGGGAAACGAAGAGCTTTGGGTGGGTACCCTTGTCTGACCCTGAGAAGGAACCCAGAGAGGATGCGGAATAGTTACAGAGTTTGTGTGTCCCAAGGCATCCAGAGAGGGCAGGTTATCCAGGCCCACAGGGACTGCCAAGGTCTGGGGACTCTTCTCTGATGATGACAAAGAGGGCCAGCGAGAACTCTTTTTACTGAGGAAGGTGACATAGCGGCAGATAGGACAGATGATGGTCCTTTGGATCTGCCCATCCACTTTGCATGAAAGCAGGTACTTAACAAGGCAGTCATGGCAGAAGACATGGCCACAGCTCAGCGTCCGGCTGGCTCCCTCTAGGTCCTGAAACTTCTCATAGCACACAGGACACTCACTGCCCACACTGTCCTTGCTCTCTCCTTCTGACATGGCAGCTCTGGCAATATTCAAGCTTCTGCTATGGGAGATAAGGACAGAAAGCATCAGCAATACTCTTCTTATCTTACTCCCCCGCCGTAGCAATGTAAAGAAAAGGTAAAGAAAGGACAGTGATCTTATAGTCAGAGGACCTAGGTCTGAAACCAGCTTACTGGGTGACCTTGGACAAGGTCTCTTCACTTTTTAGGATGCCAGTATCTTCATCTGTAAAATCGAGGAAGGGGTGTTGGATTAGAGGAGGGACTGTCTAATTCTAAAATTTCATGATCCTCCTCCTCCTCCTCTCTTTTTCCTCTTCTTGCCCTTCCCATATAATTTCTGACCCAAGATCCCCCAAATCCTCTGGGTTCTCACAGTCTTTAAAATTATATATACATTTATTATCTAACCCTTTGCCGACTCTGTGCCCTGCTTGGGGTTTTCCTGGCAAAGATACTAGAGTGGTTTTCCTTCTCTAGCTCATTTTATAGATGAGATACTGAGGCAAACAGGGTTAAGTGACTTGCCCAGGATCATGAAGTTAGTAAGTGTCTGAGGCCAGATTTGAACTCAGGAAGATGAATCTTCCTGACTCCAAGCCAAGCACTCTATCTACTGTGTCACTTAGCTGATTTTAAAAAAAATTATCTATTCAAATGACCCAAATCAATATATCCCACCTAATTTCTTCCTTGAACTGGTGACATCAATTGCCACTTGGCTATCCCCATCCAAATTTTTCAAATTAAAGTTCCAATCACCTCCTTCCTATTCTAAAAAGCCTTTTAATTGGTCTCCTGGCTTCTGGTCTTTCCCATCAATCATTCACAAAGCTGCCAAGACAATATTTCTAAAATAAGTTTGACTATGTCACTTCCCTACTCAAAATCCTTTAATGGTTTCCTAATGCCTTGTATGACAAAAATATAAGCCCCTGGGTCTAATCATGGGGGCTGACCACTAAAATATAATTTTATCCCGTTGGCTTGTTACCTCTTCATGGAGTTAATCCTGGAAAATCTCCTGCTATAGAAGGGAAATGGGGAACTAGGAAAGATCTTCACAGTAAGCTTCTCTGATAAAGGTCTCATAATAAAGATGAATCAGACACTAATTCAGATTTATAGGACTAAGAACCATTCCCCAAACAATAAATCGTCAAAAAATATGAACAAGCAGTAACAACTGTATGGTCCAAATCACTATTAGTGATTAGAGAAATGCAAATTGAAGTAATTCTGAGGGTACCTCACACCTACCAGATCGGCAAAGACGATAAAAGAGGAAAATGAAAAATATTGGGGGAGTTCGGAGAAAATGGGCACACTGATGTATTTTTGGTGGTGCTGTGAATTGGCACCATCATCTTTGAAAGCAATTTGGAACTTTGGCCCAAGAAGTTACTTAAAGAGTGCATTCTCTTTGACCCAGTGATACTACTAGACTTCTACTCAAAAAAGAAAATCCAAGAAAGAAGAAAAAGACCTACATGTACAAAAATATTTATAGCAGCTCTTTTTGTAGTAGCCCCAAACTGGAAATTAAGGGGGTACCCATCTATTGGGGAATGGCTAAACAAAGGATGGTATGTGAATGGCATGGAATATAATTGTGCAAAAGTAGTGATGAAATAGTTTCAGAGGAAATGGGAAGGACCTTTATAACTTGATGCAGAGGGAAGTGAGCAGAACTAGGAAAAAAGTTTATATATATAAATATATATATGTAATATATATGTATATTTGTATATATATGTATATGTATATATTATATATATATATATATATAATATTATAAAGGCAAATGACTGCGAAAGTCTTTAGTACTCTGATCAATGATAAACCACTGGTTGGGGGCTGAAACATGACACACGCCTCCTGCTAGGAACCTGATGAACTTAAAATGCAGAAAAAGACATACCTTTTTGGACCTGGCATGGGGGGGAATTTGTTTTGCTGTATGTATAATGTGTTAACAGAGTTTTCTTTTTCTTTTTCATTGGTCAATGTGGGGGAGGTGTCTGGGAGAATATTAAGAGGGAAAGATAATAAATGCTTGCAAACATAAACATTTTTAAAAGTCACAAGAAAAAAAAGACAATCTCCCAATATACTCATGGTGTGACTCATGCTTCAAGTCTATTTCTCCAAATGTGATAAAAAAGATCTCCAGTTCTTATACGTGCACTCACGAGATCAAATGCAAAAACCACTCAGCTACCATTAGACAAAAAGCCAACCAAGAAAGTAGCAATAATTACTGACCCATGTGCCTTCATTCCTATCTTTAGAAAATCCTTATAAGAATAATCTATATACATATTGTTATCTTTTAAGAAGATACATAAATGGCATGAAGAAGATCCTGCAAATATTCTCTAATAGGTGACATTTTTACAGTTATACAATTGACTAAAGGGTTCAGAGAATAGAAGATCCCACTTGTTCTTATTGTTTGTTGACTTTTTAAAAAAGGAATTGATTCAATAAATCAAAATGCCACTTTGAAAGCTCTTCAACAAAGTGATTTCTAGGCATATTTTAAAATCCTACAGAATTTCATAAGGGAGACATTTTGCTTGGTGACCTGATTATTAGTGTCAAGTAAAGCATAAAACAAGGAGTTGTATGCCCAGCAGAAGTATATGCAACCATCATGGAGGAGATCTAGTACAAAGTCCACTTTGAAGAACAGGTAGGAGCTTAGATCAAGCGCCCCAGGAGTAGCAGTCTCTCCCCCGACCTCCACTAAACCTTTTTCCAGCTTGGCCTCCTGGAGGGAGCAACCCTTATGGAGCAAGTCTGCCACTACCAATACCAACTGCTAACTGACTGTGACCATCAGTCAGGTAAACCCAAGAACTTCAGGAATAGAGACTCCCCATCCCCCAGACCACAAACTGGTTGGGACCCTACAACACTTGAGGAGTTGCAACCTGGCAGCACTGTAGTAGAGACCTGAAAAAAGGTCCCTAGTATGTTGAATAGATCCCCTGTGGGGGATTTCTGAAAGAACATAGACATATGCATATGTAATCCCTGTCCCCAAGCCCAATGGTATGGGATTCTCTCTCCTTATCAGTAGATGGGAAGGTTTTGCCCTACACGAGAGGCAGGGTGGAGTTGGCAAAAGGTGAGAGCTTCAGTTTTCATCTAGGCTCCTTTGAAGACTTAGAAAAGACTCTGGAAAGACACAGGAGAAGCTGGCAGTCTCTATCATGTCTCTGTCTCCAGTTTGCTACTCTAGAAACTTTGGAGTTTCCCCTTGGGCGAGATCTAGGACTTTCTTAGTTGAGCTAAGTTATCTCACTCCTTCACTCTGAATTGTCTGGTATATATTCTCCTATGTATACCTTCACTGATTTCTGTTTTGCTATGAATTGGATAAATGGGTTTCTTGGCTATTTACAATGTATGTTCATTGTGGAACTGTTATTTGGTGGGAAAGGGGTCAAGCCCTGCTTCCCCGTCAAAATGACACAAGGGTACAAAGTTAGATTGAACCGGATCATATTCCCCAGACAAATAATATTTAAGAGAGCGGGTAGATACAATTCTAGCTCTGTAATCCTCTTTGAGGAGAGATGAGTGGTGGCCTCTGGCCCCAACTTCCTGCTTCGCCTTCTGGCAGGTGTGAGTCTTCCTTAGTGAAGGGTGCAGAAACTGACGTGAAGGGGCCAAACTCTTTTTGGGAGCACCACATATCTTTGGTGACCATTTCTTTAATTTTGTATTGCTCTTGGTATTATAGGGATATGTGGGGAGAAATTGATTTTCATCTGAAGGTGACAGGTTGATTCCCAGTTGACCCCCAAATTCAAAATCATTTTGGGAGAGCCTCACACATTTCAGAAGATCATGTAGGTCTAGACTTCTCTAAAGAAGAAAGCCAATTATAAAAAAGTTTTATCTTTTTACTGATAATGTTTATTTTCTTAATTATTTTTGGGTTTGGACAGACTTCTACAAGCACCAAGGTAGAATTGAGCCTATAGAAATTTCATGAAATTGTTTTGCTGTGTTTTGGGGAGGTGAGCATGATCTCTGGGCTTTTCAGCTATGAGAGGTCTCACAAAGGGCTGTTAATATTATAAGAGTCTGAGAAGTGTGTGTCAGGGACATTTTTAGAACATTGTTAGTGTCTACCACTGGGGGAGGCAAACAAAAAGAGGGTGACAGCTGGTTTCTCCAAGTTGCCAAAGTGCTATCCAGACTTGGGGATATGAACCAATATGCCTGAAAGCACCCTACTTTGATCTGTGGGCACAAAAATATTTAAGAGGGGGAAGAAGTTGATTGAGGGGAGTCCCTATTCAGTGTGATTCATCCCCCAATTTGATGGAATTATGAAGCATCAGCCTTGGTTTAAAAGCATCTGGAAGGCTCTTCCCTGTGAAGTGTATATGTACTCAGGGACCTCCAGATGATTGATCGAGAATCAGAGGGACAGACTCTTATCAACAGAGCCACCTCTCTATATGGTCTATAAAATTGAGTTGAAGCACTAGTTTAATCTTTTTTCTTGCTCTCTTCAGGGATTTTCTCTTCAGGGAATTTCTCCTTCCCTCTTTCAGGAGACAGTACAGCAGATGTACTTGTTACATAGCAAGTGTTTGCCCAGGGAACTTGAGAGGGAGTTCTTGGACCTCCAATTCCTGTCTCCTGTATACCTTTGTTTCCCTTTCTGAACACTGTTGGAGACCAGAGAGCTGACTTGACAACCCAAAAGAGTAGACGATGGGGATGGAGGAAAGGGATTGAAGTACATGGCAAATGCAGATAGGTACATGTCCACTCAGCATAGACAGTGCTCATGAACTCTAAGTTCCTATGTGGAGGAAGGGAGCTTTTTAAGTCTCTAGGCAGCATGATCCCAGGAGTTAGCTTTCTAACCTGAGAAGAGAGATTTCTTGGGCAGTGCCAGCCTTGGTTCTAGCATTCTCAAGTTCAAGAATTCTCAAGTTAGGTCACTGGCCAAAGAGAGAGATTTCATCAATAGGCTCCAGAGAGCACCTTGATAAGAGATCATACAGAACTACTGGGGATTGGCTAATGGAGGCCCAGGAGAATGAAAGGAAGAGGATGGCCAGTATGGCCACCATAGTTGAAGCATTAAAACCACATAATGGGGGTGGAGGGTGAGGTGGAGAGCAAGATATATGGACCTTGCTTTTCTCCTCTCCCCACCCCTCCCTTTTATGATTAGTTGCTTATATGGTAAGAATACTAGTAAGGGGATTGCTTGCTTAGAAACTCTCAAAATATATTTACCTTTTAGAAGGAATCTAAACCACAGAGTGGCATTATAAGTCTTAGGGAATATGGTGGGAGCAATATCCTAAGGCCCAGATCCATAAAGACTAAGCTACTGAATTTTATTCCTTAAAAGGAATTGAGATTGTCCTTGAGATGTCATTGGCCCAGAAGATTAAAATCTTAGGCTACCAAAGTAGCTTTCTAGTGCCCTAAGTACAAAATCTAGGGCATGAGGAGTTACCTGACTCCTACCTTAGGCTTCTGAGTGACGGACCAGCATGACCCAAGCTCAGCCCCGGGAATTTGTGCTCAATTGAATCAATGTTATATCTTTCATGATATTCTTCCCCTGCTATGGCTAAGTAAAATTCCTTTTGTTAATTGTCAGGTGTTCCACAAGTGTCACATTTATTTCCATCTCAAACCTGAGTTACCAGAATAGCCTGAATCAGGACTGGATTGTTACACAGGGATTTGTGTTGGATTCTGTGGGAAAGATGTCAACTGGATGGTCAAAAAGTTTGCTCCAAAAGCAACTCCAAGTTTAGTTCCTTTCTAGAGGAAGCAAGCTGATTGACTATTGGAGTGCTTTATATGTTTCTGTATCTTTCTAGGAGCACTCATGGGTCGTTTGCATCTTCTGCATTTTTTTTTTCAGGATTAGAGGCTGTCCCATACTTAATAATCACACTGTCTCATTGATCCCCTTGTACAGGTGCTGGAGACATCTCTAAACCATATTATCCATCTCTCCCCCATATTGGGAGAAACCAAGGCATGAGTCATACCATAAATATATTAGGACATTTTCTTATAGTAACTGGCAATTAGAGAAAATATGATCCTTTGGTTCCTAGGAATTCATGTGAGCCTAAAATTTTAAGGGGCCTGAATTACGTAAGTGTTTGGTATCCTCCCCGCTTTCCTATATTTGAGAATCAATGCCCTCAGAACTGTCACCTCTACCTTGGATCTCTTCTTTGTTTGCTTGCTCTGGTATATAATGGTGCTTTTCCCATTATTATTTTCTTTAGCATCATTTCTGCTTCCTCCTCTCCAAGAAGAACTTACAAGTTGCAACTTCCTTTTGTCCTGGTCCTTCTCTTCACCCTCTATACTATTCTGCTTGGTGATTTCCTCAGGTCCCGTGGATTTAATTATCATTTCTTTGCAGATGGTTCTCACATCTATTTATCCAGTTCTGATTTCTCTTCTGACCTCTAGTTACATCTCCAACTGCATATTGGACATTAACACAGATATCCTAAATTCAACATGTCCAAAACAGAACTCATGATTGTTTCCCCAAACTATCCCATCTCTCTAACTTCCATATCACTGTCTAAGGCACCATCATCTTCCCCAGTCACCCTAGTTTGAAACACAGGTATGACTCTCTCTCAGCCCTGCCTCTCCCATATCCAAGCTGTTGCCAAGTCTCGTCGGTCAATCTTTGGAATATCTCTTGTGTATACCCCTTTTGTCCTCTAACAATGCCACCACGTTGGTGCAAGCCTTCATCACTGCATACCTGGATTATTGCAATAGTACTCTAATTGTTCTCTGTCTCGAATATCTCCCACACCAACCTATCCTCCACTTAACTGACAAAATGATTTCACCAAAGCACAGGTCTGATTTTGTCACTCCCTCCATTCAATAAGCTCCAGTGTTACATCCAGCATCAAATGCAAAAACACCTTTCATTAATGGACCCCTTCCTAGGTTTCTGGTTTTCTGACACCTTATTCCCCTCAACATACTTTTCAATCCAATGACACAAGCCTCATTGCTCTTCCTTGAACAAAACACTCCATTTCCTGACTCTAAGTATTTTCACTGGCTAGAATTCTCTCCCTCCTCTGTCTCTTCGGCTTCCCTGGCTTCTTCCACTTCTCCAATTCTTAGTTAAAATACCACCTTCTGAAAGAAACCTTTTCCGGTCTCATTATTGTACATAACTTTGTGCATGTTATCTCCACCATTAGACTATGAGCACCTTTAGGGCAAGGATTATTTTTTTTTTCCTTTCTTTCTATCTGGCACATACTAGGTTCTTAATAAATGCTTGTTAATTTGACTTCTGACTTCATTTATAGTCAAGGTTGATATGATTCAAGTTTCACCAATAGTACATTCAGCACAGTGTGCACAATACTGTTAGAGTCCAAATGTGATGGCCCCATAACTATAGGAGAAAATAGTTTGTTACAGAATATTTTGATAGATCTTTTCCATTTCTAGTCTATTAGTTGTCCTTTCAATTTTATCCTTAAATGCCTTCAGGATGATCTGGCCTAGTTTGGCCTTTCACTAAGCTTTCTGTAAGATTGTTTTTCCTCCTACTGCCTCTCACTGCTTTATGAGATATTTCTCATAATCTTCCACTGACTGTACTCCATAAAATTTAACAAATGAGCATATTTTAAAACTAGCATCTCCCTTGGCTAACATATCTTTCTGCTTTGCAAGGAAATCAAGTGTTTGCTGGTTGAAGATGTTTTGAGGCTCTTTTGGTATCCTCATTGTGCCAGTTTATTTACATGGGTTAAACTTATGTGGGAAATTTAATTGACAATCTATGTTGATGTTTGTTCTATCTGTTCCCCGTTTTCTGCCATCAAGAACTTGTTTAAGTGGATCAAGTTGAAATTGCCTCAGTTGAAAATCATACCTTCTAATTTTTATCCTTTCATCTAATTTGGTAATGATTTTAATCTTTGCTGTAATAATTCAATGGTCTGATGTAAACAAAAAGTTAATTCTGGAATGACTCCCACATTAGCAACTAGTTTTTTCTTAACTGTTAATAAATTTCATTTTTAATGATGTTATCTGGTACTAACCATGTCTAGCATCTTTTGACTCTCTTCTTGAAGAAAGTGTATACAATTTATAGGTACAAAGCTGCTGCGTGGGCTTTTGACCTCTGTTGTTTCTTACTCTTGAACCTTGTTTTCCAATTTTTTTACCTTCTTCCTTCATATGTTGAAAGTACCAAATATTAAAGTATATGTTGATTGATTTTGGAAGGTCTTATAAGCTCCTCATTCTTATGTTGGCATTTAAATTGCAATTATCTTGTTGGTGGTCTTTTTGCAAATGCTTATCAAGCATACCAAAGTACGAGATGATTAACTGTCCAATGCAATTATGTTGTTTTTTTTTTTTGGACAAGATAAAAATAATTCTGCCAATTCCTCTTTTTTTTTGTCTAAGGAGGATATGCGAGTCACAATTTATTTTTGTCTTTTGGTTTCATTTAGTTATGATTCCCATTTCCCCAATAGTACATCCTTTCATTGGTTATTAGACAAATATGTCACATTTAGAGTACTGACTACCAAGTTAATGTTTACACAGTTTTTAAAATCTATGATTCTTAGGATCCTCTGCTCTTTTGTTCTTTTCATATTCTATGACTTTTGCCTTTTGTTTTTACACCATAGACATTCACTAACAATTCCCTTTCCACAAAACTCCCTTTTCACAAAGCAAAACAATTAAGCAAAACCTCATCTGACAGTGTATGCAATATTTACCTGTCCCCTCTTCTGCTACCATCACTACAGAATTAAGAAAGGGCCACATGGGACTGGTGCTCATTTTGCATATTATCTCATCATTTCGTGGGCTTCTATGGCCAAAGAATTCATCACCTAAATGACCAATCTACTAGTAATGATCCTCTCCCTATCTGGTTAAATTGATCTTCAGAAAACAGGTGATACTGATAACAGATGCATTATAAATTATCCATATCTGAAATTGGACCTATTTTGCATAACTGAGTAATTGGAACAATTGAAAGGAAAAGAATAATAAATAAGAACCCATAACTCAGGCCTAATGGGATGACTAGTTGAAGCACACGTAGCAGTCATGAGCATTGTCCATTTTTCATGTATCTATTTTTAAAATGGTCCAGATTCAATCTGTCACATTACATACATTATCGCCCCCTTGGTTTTGCATCTGCTATGGGTGTTTGCAATAGCAGCAGCAGCAGTACCTCAGGCAACTGTGACAGGGTAGAGACATCAGGGAATATTTCACAAAAATCTAAGGGGTGAGAGTAGATGCCTGAGAAGAGTCTGGGGTACACAGTACTTTGACCAGTAGATTGGAAGGACTTCTAGCAATGACAGCCACTAAATTCCTGTTCAATGTTGCTCCATATAATTATGCTTTATTATAATATTGTTTTTATAATTCTGGATAACTGGAAGTTCAGGGAATTGGAATAATGGCCAGCTTTAAGTATGTTAAAAATAGATGATTGAGGAGAGATAATTAAAACTAGATCATAGAATGTATATGTGATGGGACTTGAAAAAGCACCTAACAAGATAAAGATATAACACAGGTATGAGTGTGGTAGAAACTAAGAATTATAAAATGTTGGAACCGAAAGGGATCTTAGGCATCATCCAATATTTCTGAATTTTTTTCTATGCCCACCAATAAATATCTAAATTGGTCCTGATGTAAGGGAATGAGGTAATGAAGACATTTTACACACACACACACACACACACACAAACACACACCAATTGTTAAAAAAAATTTTTATATCAATGTTGGCAAAAGCTATGTGACAGGCTCTGTGACAGAGAGTTTCAATTAGTTCTTTGTAATCAGCCTCTCAGTCTCCAACACTGACCAGGTTGATCAGAAGCTAATTGCTTCCAACATAGTTTCTTTGGGTTGGGAGGGGAACTGCATTTCCTAACTCTCAATGATGTGCCATGGAACCCAAAAGGAAGTACAAATTGGAAAACACTAGAGAGAAAAATGATAATACTGATTGAAAAATGATAAGTAGATATATAGAGAGAGCTGGTGGAAGACAAACAGATGAGAGATATAAATCACAATAAAAAGATTAATTAAAGATGTAAATAATAACTAATTAGATGATAAAGTATAGAATATTAGAGCTAGAAGGGACTTTAGAGGTCATTTAGACCAAGGCTCTTAACCTGGGGTTTGTGAATTTGCTTGTTTCTTAGAAATATTTTGATAACCTTGTTTCACAATAATTGGTTTCTTATCTGCACTAATTCACCTCTCCTATGAGGTCATATAAGTACAGAAAAGTGGAAGGCCAATGGGCATGTTCCCCTGAGATATGCTGGCACACTTTGACCAAATTCTACACATACCTATGATATAGCTAACAGGTTATAAGGAGATGATAGAAAATAGATTATATAGAGATCTATAGCTCATATAGGCAGATGCTAAATAGATTAACAAGGAAACATCTATATGCTTATAATATGTATGTATCATACATGAATACACATACATAGTGTATGTGTGTTTGTATACGCAAAGGAAGGGATTTCCTAAGAGTGACTCAGTCAGTGTTGGTCCAAGGTCATCTCCCCAGTCTATACTCCCCCAGGAACAATTTCCTGATGAAGGACAGTTACTGCCTATATCTATATCTATAGCTATCTATGTCATCTATATCTATCTATCTATCTATCTATCTATCTATCTATCTATCTATCTATCCCTTCTCTTCCTTTTGTTTCTCTGTCCATAAAAGGAAAGAAATTGTCACCACCTCTTGATACTCCTTACCTCTTTCCTTCTCTCCTTTTTTTATTTCTTTTTTTTTTTGGCCATGTACAAAAATTTATCTCATTCTGAATCTTGAGTCTATCACTTCTAGTTCAGGAAGTGGCCACTATGCTTCATCATTGGTGTCCTTTTTAAAAAAAATTTTTTTTTCTCCAATGTCTTCTCCCTCTAGCCTCATCTCTGCCTCTTTCCCTTTTCTCTCTCTCTGTTTCTGTCTATCTGTTTCTCTCTCTCCCTCTCTGTCTCCAGCCCCTCCCCACTCTCAAATTCTCAGTTACTAAGTTCCTATATGTGCAGAAGGGCTCTGGGCGTAGAGTATGTAATGAGGGAAGAGAGGAGAAGGAGAGGTACATAGGTATAATGTGGAATCCTTGCCCTCACAATCTGGTTAGGAGAGCAGACATACTGATATGAAATAGTTACATTACAATGTAAGATCTTCTGACACTATAGGAGCAGTACAGAAAATACAGAAAATAAATGCTACAGGAGCTCAAGGTGCTTATTTTATCCTTAAGTATAGCTTGAGAAAGCCTTATGAATGAAGAGGGACTTGAATCCCTTCAAAGGTAAATAAGATATACATGGAAGAAAAGGAGGGGAGAGCATTGGAGAAAAAGACGTTCTAGCCTCTAATACCAGAACAATGTGCTGAGGAAACCTGATCAAACAGAAAGGAGACCAACAACACCCCCTACTCTGGCCAAGATTACCAAACTCATTGGAGCCACTCCCCCTCCTATACTCTGCAATCCAGTCAAGCTGGCCTTTTCTGTTTCTCCAATACAACACCCGAGTTTGCATCTCTCTGTCTTTGGACTGACTGTTTCCCATGCTTGGAATGCACTCCACCTCACCTGTGCCTCATAGAGTCCCTCTCTTCCTTCAGGACCTTTCCTACACCTCCCAAACTCCCTTGTATTTAATTGCTTTGAACTTATTTTTAAAATTTATTTGTACATTAGGATGTAATTTTTCTTCTTGAGAATAGAGATTATTTCATTTTCTGCATTTGTATTTCCAGTGCTTCGCACAATGCCTGGCATATAGAAGATGCTAAATAAATGCTTGTTGATTGATTCAGATGCATGCATACGGTAGGAAAGAAGAGAACTAGCTTTTTAGGTTGAGGGGAAAACATTGTTCACCTCTTCATGCTTCTAAGATCTCTTCCAATTTTAGGGTTCTAAGATTTTTAAGATTTCAGCATCCCAAAATTTTTTAATTCTAAGATTGTTTGGTTCCTTGGTTCTATGTTTCATTGTTTCTTCCAGTTCCATTCACTTAGAGTGGCTCCCTAATCCTTATAGCACTAGCCCAGCTTGGGGAGAAATGGTCCTTTTTTCCCAGTACCACCTGGTGAGGCTGACGTTCCTATGACTGACAGTGTTCTTTAAGGGACAAAGCTTCCAGCTTCCCCAAAGCAAGGACTTTTTAGTTTCAGCCAGGTTTTTAACTAAACTACTGAAATAGCCCCCCATCATTTCATCTAAATAGCTTCTCCTTAGTTTCAATGTGGTCTGAGGAAAGCATTTGACATTCCCCATACACCCAACCAGCATCCCTGCCAAGAGTCATCCCTCCCTACTTCTCCACCTCCCTCTCTTCCAAACCCCCATCTTGAGCTAGCTTCCCCAGACTCACTTTGGCCCAGATGAGATGACAGGAATCTACACATCCACTTAACACCTCCATATGGGTCCGGGGTGAGGGCCAGACAGCCAAGGTTGGGGCCAGAGAGCAAGTGTCTCCTCCCTGCTTGTTTCTTAATGACTATGATGGGGAGGAGAGGGACAGCTCCTGGGAAGTGAATGCAGCCCAACCTGTTTGAAGCCATGAAGCTCCCCTGTAGGGCTGGTAATTTGGCAGGAGTTGGCATCAGGTGACTTTAATAAGGAGAGCTCAAAGAGAGGAGATGAAGGGGGACCTAGACAGTGGAGAAGGTATCCTGTCACCTTGAAGAAATCTCACTATGCCCCATTTTCTACATCTGTAAAGTGAGTGAACTGATATCCAAGAGTCCTGTTGGCCCCTTCTCAACCAACTCCTGTGAGAGGAACTATACAGATTGAAAGCCAGGAATATCAAGCTGGGACCTGAATTGTGGGTTATTTGAGATTCTATTTGGAAGAGATGCCTTCTTAGTGTTGGACACTGAGCCCCAGAAAAACCCTAGCTTCAACCCTAAAAGGAGCCTTCAGGACCAAAGGCAGAGACAGGCCTCACAAGGACTCTACGAACACAGATTATGAGTGACTCATGGCCCCTTCTCTGCAAGATCAGTCATGAAGTGGGCTTCTAGAGCCTTTGCTATCTGTGGGCTTATGCGAAAGGAAGCAAGGCACATAGGAGTTCTGGATCCTCAATTTGTCTGAGGGCAATATGCACCTACCTGTACTCTTTGCTCTGGGTAGCTCAGGGCTGGCTTAAGAAGCCAGAACAAGAGCAGTCCCAGAGACCTTCTTGTACTGCCCTACCTCCTCAGTAGTTCCATTGTAAAGACTCATGCTCACTGGACAGAATGGCCATTTTCCTGGACCTAGGCTCTGTCAAGAAGTCTCAAACATTACACGATACATCTACTCCACAACCAGAAATCTTTTCTGGGAAGAGTCATCAGTGAATTAGTAAACATTATTTAAGCATCTACTATGTGCCAGACACTGTGCTAAGCACTGGGGATACAAAGAAAGATACAAGACAGTCCCTGCCCTCAAGAAGCTCACAGTCTAATGGGGGAGACAACATGCAAATAACTATGTACTAACAAGCTATAATACAGGATAAATTGGAAATAATCAACAGTGGGAAGGCATTAAAATTCAGGGGGACTGGGAAAATTTCCTGTAGAAGGTTGGCATTTTAGCTGGCACTTGAAGGCAGCCAGGGAAGCTAAGAAGAGGAGGGAATGCATTCCATGCATGAGGAACAGCCAGTGAAAATGCCTAGAGTCTGGAAATGGAGTGTCTTGTTTGAGGAACAGCAAGGACACCAGTATCACCAGATCTAAGAGTACCTTGGTTGAGGGGTATTAAGATATAAGAAGACTGGAAAGGTCAGGGGTGGGGGAGACAGATTATGAAGGGCTTTGAATGCCAAACAGAGGATTTTATATTTGATCCTGAAGGTGACAGGGAGCCAGTGTAATTGTGCCAGGTAGAACAACACACAAAAGACTGTATTTCGGGTCAGAAGCCCTGGGTTCAAAGTCCTGTTCTCCTAATTACTATGTGATTTTTCAGAAAATTATTTAAACTTAATTTCTCTGAGTCTCCATTTCTTACTCTGTAAAATGAAGAGGTTGGATTAAGTTATCTCCAAGGCCCTTTCTCCTTTTAATCCCTCTCACCCTATGATAATAATAAGATTATAGGATCACAGATTTAAAGCTGGAAAGAACCTTGGAAGTTACCTCAATCAACCCTTTCATTTTACAGGTGAAGAACTAAGACATTGAGAGTATCAAGTGACTTGTCCAGGGTCACAAGGTTCAAGGTAAATGACAGGACAAGGTCTCATTGACACAATGCCTTAAGTCACATCTCAGACAAAGAACATCAGAGCTAAGAGACCTTTGAGATCATCTAGTTTAACCCCTAATTTTACAGATGGTGAAATAGGGGCCCAAAGACGGTAATAATTTGACCAGAGTTATATAGTAAGTTCAATGCAAAGTCAATACTGTGTTGTTCATGTCCTCCCATGAATACTTCACATGAAGTCTCCCCAAACATTCTGGGCACTTTTCTCCAGATCTCTTGACTGGATACCTAAATATGGATGCCTATGAAACAAATAAGCAAATTAAGTCCCCTCCTTGCAGCAATTAGAAGGAGGGCTTCTTGAGTCTGGGAGGTTTAAAAATGAGGAGGAAACTTGATCAGTTTCAATTTCAATTTCAATCAGATTCATTTCAATTCCTTCATTTGGCAACTGCCTCTGCAGATGCGTGATATTGTGGTACTCCAGCATCGTCAGTAGGGAGGGGAAAGGAAACCCACACAAAAGATTTATGTGTCCAACAAAAGCAATTATTAAATGAGGCTTCAGGTGGTCTAGAGATGGAAATGTAATACTCCAAACTAACATATGAACTGGGGTGGTAGGTAGTATGGCAATTACAAAGATGGCTTCCTAGCTTTCATTTTTTTTTTTAAAAAGGAAAAGTCTAATCACTGATGTATGTTAAAGATGCTCCTTCCTTTTTAATGAGGTGGGGTGGGGTGTTCCAGAATGGTGAACCTATGTTTCAGCATCTTCGAGAACAGTAACTGGCTGAAGGAGATGAATGTATGGAAATGGAAGGGGAGGCGGAGGGTATGCTCCATGAAGCCAGGTTCTATGGAAATTTGGGAAAAAATATTGGGAGAAGAGAAAAAAACCTTTTTGGTTAGTTTTAGAGTTTAAATCAAAAGCAAGGAAAAATGAATGTTTGTGGGATGCATATGAATTTTCTGGATAGTTCCAGCAGAATGGCCTTGGCTTTTTCTTTTGAGGGAAGGAGCCAAGGTCTTGCAGAGGTGCTGATAGGTTTTTTCCTTGGATTTTGCAAGTGAAATGTCCATTCAAATTGCATAGGTAAGGGTGAATAAATTTCCAACATACAAATATCCTAATGGGAATAAAGGCCTTACTTATTAAAATATCTATATAGAAATAAGTATGTGTACCAATATGTTCAATAACAAACATTACTGACATTTATATTCCTTAGTGAGGAAGCATAGCATCTACAATTACAAAATTCTAAAAAGCAAAACCCTATCTTTGTACACCTAGCAAAAAAGGGTTATAGAATTACAGCATCCAGACAGTATTTCATTTCATTTCATCCAGACATTTCATCAATTAAAGATTTGTTGGTCTTGTCCTACTTGGATATCCCTCCTTCTTGCTGCATGACCAGCCCAGTTCCTTTTCCAGTCATAAATTTCTCTGATGATGATCTTCACACTGCTTCTTTTTTGTGTGTGATTTTACCTTGCTCATTTGCTATTTTTTTGTTTGTTTTTTGAGGGGGGGAAGGCAGGGCAATGGGGATTAAGTGACTTGCCCAAGGTCACACAGCTAGAAAGTGTGTCAAGTATCTGAGGTCGGATTTGAACTCAGGTCCTCCTGACTCCAGGGCTTGTGCTCCACTCACTGCACCACTTAACTGCCCCACCCTGCTTCTTTAAGATAAATTTTTGACTGGGAATGTGTCAAAGCTGACTTATCCACTATGTACTTTTCCATTGTTCTTTGGATGACAAAATTTTAATTCTTCGGTATTAAGACTTTGGTACTCTACAAACAGCAAGATGTATAGCATCATTAGTAAGAAGAAGAGATGGACCTTTGTTTTATTTAGAGTGAAGCTTAGGATTTGATGCTGAGTCCTTATACATAGCGAGGAGATCCATATTGATCTGGTATTTGGATGACATTGGGCTTATTCCGTTTAGCCTTGGGACAATGCAGAGATTAAATGAGATGCCTTTGTTACTCAAAATAGTTTAGCCTTACTATCCACATAGGACAAACCAAGAAGATGAAGAACGCTCATTATCTAGTCTGATATGTGTTTGGATGTAGCAGTTTTGACTTGGTTGTCGTCTTCTGAGTTTGTGTTTTGATCTCCCCTGTCACCATAGTAACTTTTTTCCAGCCTTTTTCTTGATGTTTAACTCTGTGCTAAAGTGGGGCTGTGCTTCCAGAGAGGAGGGGGCACTGTCCCAAGCTTCAGGTTTTTTATGTAGCTGTTTTCAGAGATAATTCTGGGGACCTGTAAGTTTTTGGTTCTTCCAAGGTGGTATGACTGAGGGAGAGGTGTGTTTACTACTCCCCTGGCCTGTGCTCTGATCTATGAGTAATCACAAGCACTCTTTTCCACCCCAGAACGCGCCCAGGGTCCTAGGTCCCCTGTAGCTACAAGCTCTGGCATGCTAGTGTTCCTCCTCATCCTGGGACTGGGACCCAGGACTGCAACCCAGATCCAAGTATGAGCAATGCAACAGAGTCCTGCACACAATGCCAGCAAGGGAACCCCTGTCATCTCCTTCTGACCAGTTGTCTGACATCTTTACCACCTGTGGTCTGAGAGGTCTGGAAACTGCTACTGCCACCACTGATTCAGTCACCCCCAAGGTCTCCTGCTGATTTGTTGGCACACGGCGTGCACTGGACTGTGCTACACTCACCCCACTGCAATAGACCTTTCCTGCCAACTTTCTAAGTTGTCTTAGACTGGAAATTTTTTTCACCCCATCCTTTTGTGGGTTCTGCCACTCCAGAATTTGTTTTGAGGCATCATTTAAAGTTATTTGGATGAGTTTGGGGGAAAGCTCAGGCAAGTCCCTGCCTTGTCTACAACATCTACGATGTGCATTTGGAAGGACAACCCATAGAGCTGGTTCATCATTAGATGTGTCTTGGACAGTCACTGCAA
The DNA here is from genome assembly GCF_011100635.1 of Trichosurus vulpecula. Lineage (NCBI taxonomy): Eukaryota > Metazoa > Chordata > Mammalia > Diprotodontia > Phalangeridae > Trichosurus > Trichosurus vulpecula. The sequence goes on along the minus strand of NC_050579.1, from coordinate 259,847,883 downwards.
ATGGCCAAGATTCAATGGAAGAGAAGAGCAGTCTGGATTGCTTTTGTGAAGTTAAATAGTGTTCTTAACTTTAGATACAAGTGGAGTTTTATCCTGTTTTATTTTTTAACTGGATAGAGTGAGTGACTCAGAGATAAACTACCATTTGAAAGTTTCCAAATTTTGAATCTGTCTGAAAAGATCCAGAGTTGGTTCTAACCAGATACAATTATAGCACTGAAGAACTCAGTATCTTCCTTCTCCCCTCTCTACCAAAATTCCCTATTTTCATAGGAAGTACCTGCATTCTTCCTCTCTCCCAGGACCATAACTTTGGAATCTTTGATTTTTCTCTCTCCCTTACCTGACAAATTCAAGTAGTTGCCAAATTTTGCTGTTTCTTGCTCTGCGACATTGCTGACATCTGACCCGGTCTTTCTATTAACAGAGCCACTACCTTGGCTTAGGTCCTCATCGCCATATCTCAATGGCCTCCTATTTGGTTGGCCTGCTTCAAATCTCTTTTCACTCCAGTCCATCCTCCACAGACCTGCCAAAATGATTTTCCTTAAATGCGGATGTCAACATGTCATGTGTCTCTAGGATAAAATATAAACCACTCTGATTAGCTTTTAAAGCCCTTCATAACCTGTCTGCAACCTATCTTTCCAGGTGCAATGAACATTGCTCCCCCTCCCACATTCTACAATCTACCCAAACTGGTCTTCCCTCTGTTCTTCACACATGACGTTCCATTTCCTGTTTCTTTGTCTTTGTACTGGCTGTCCTGCATTCCTGGAATCCATTCTTTCATCACCGCTCATAGAATCCCCCTCTTCCTTCTGAATGCAGCTCAAGCAACAACTTCTAAAGAAGCCTTTCCTGATCATCCCCCCCCCCCAACTATTAGTGTCCTCCTTCCTAACTACATTGGATAGCAATTTTTCTATCAAAGGATTTAAAGAAATTCGGATGAAGCCTGTTGAACACAATGGAAATCTTCAGTTTGCTTTTAATCTATTGACTAAAGAGCAACTATGCCTTAAAGACACAGTGTTGTCTTTTGTTGTGGAAGTAAAAGTGAGGTCAGTCTCACTCATAGATGAGAGAAATATTGGGAGAAAGAGAGGGAGAAACAGAAGTAGACATACAAAAAAAGAGTAGGTATCTGGGAAGACTGGTCACTGATGAATTTTCCAGTTTGGAGAACTATTGCCAGATGGTAATTTACCTGTCCCCCCATCTATCTATCTGAGAGTATATGTTAAATCCAAAGCTTACCTGCTCTCCAAAGTTTTTTTTATATTTTTGTTCAATTAGTTTTGAAATATGGCATAAGATAAAAGCTTGATCAACTGATAGCAATTTCTGATTTTTTATGTATTTGGATGAGTGTGTGTGTGTGTGTGTGTGTGTGTGTGTGTTTGTGTGTGTGTGGTGGGGGAGAATTGTATGCAAGAGAAAGGGGCAGCACCCAGGATGTTACCTAAACAGAACTGACCCTGTGTCAAAAATTGCTGGGAATTCTTCTGGCTGGGGGTTCTGGAGACAAATGAAAAGAATATTATTGACTTATACTCTATAACTTCTCAAAGCTGGGGAAAAGTGTAAGTCCTGGCAAAGGGCATGCTCATCAGTAGTTTGTCTTGTGCAGGGTGGGGTGAAATTACTGTAGCAGGCCATATGATCTGTCTCATTGGTCAACACTACACGTGTTCAAAGAATAATGATTAGAGAAAAAGTCATGCTCACCAAGAAAAGGCTAATGATACCCGCATTCTAGAGGTCAGGGCAAGAGGGAGGAATAAAGATCCTAATTTCTTCTATCGTGTAGCTACCCAGCAGAATCTTTTCACTTTATACAAATAATTACTTACAGTCCTAGTCCCTTTTTTGGGCCAATGCCACCAGCTCACTCAACCAAGAAGGTTGTTACTTCTCATGAAGGGGAACAGTCTCTTCAGAATCCACACCACTAGGTTGCTACTGCAGGCTCTGAAATTCAGTCCCTAACATAAGACCAGAGGGAGAATGCTGTACTTACCTGCCTTCATCAGCAGAGCTCCTCCTTTCCACAGAGCAGGCCCTGCTTGGATTCATTTCCCTTTTCTTCTCCTCATTCCCTCAATACTTAATCCCAGTCTACTGCTGCTTGCTTTCTTATCTCTACACACCCCAATCCCATCTTCCTCAGTGTCCCACTCCTTATCTGCCCAACCATACCACCGTGGCTTGTGGAACTCCCAAATGTCCTTTCGTTTGACAGATCTTCCTCTCCTGCTCCTCTCATCTTCTAGTTCTCATTCAGGTCTTCCCAGACCTGTCTTTTTGGTACAGGTTGTATCTTCTCTCACTCTCCTTGACTCATTAGCCAGCTCTTAAAGTGGAGTTGGAATACTTCCTCTTTTCACTTCCAGACTCTCCACCTCTTTAGTGGCAGCCTTGGGCCAGTTCAATGGTTGAAGCTTAGGATTGGGACAAAATGAGACATTTGTAGGCCATATGGACTTAACTGCAGTATGGAAAGGATACTCACCGAGGACATAGCCCTGATTCAGGTAGAGGCAGTATCTCCATCCCCACCTTGACTCCCCTCATTGTGAGCCTTGACAGTCCTCATTGTTTCTACTTGGAAATGCAACTGATCAGAAGAGTATATTGATCCACATGACAGTGGAATATCTGTCAAGTCTGAGGGACACTCACTTTTCATGGGCAGGGCTCCTCATGCCCTAGGTGACTGGAAAGCTGGACCAACCAAATCCCAGGAATAGTTTCCTTGTCCACTAGGGGAAAGCTACCATAGACGACTAGCAAGAACCATAGTCAATATTGCTCCTAGCACACACTGCCCCTTGGTGGCAAGGACCTAAAGGTCTTCTAGAGGATCTTTTACCACTTAAATAGCCTTAGAGCAATTATTGAACAGCTCTAATAAGAGAAGGAAGGAAGGAGGGAGGAAAGGTTGGAAAGGAGGAAAGAAAGAAAGAAGGAAGGAAGGAAGGAAGAAAACCAGTATTTATTAGGTATTTACTATGCACCAGGTGCCATGCTAAGCAGTGGAGTTACAAATACAAACAAAAAGGGAGACATTCCCTGCCCCCAAGAAGCTTACTTCTAATGTGGGAAGACAACGCACAAAAGGGAGCTGAAAAGTGTTGTGGGGGCATGCTTCTGAAGTCCTGAAGCCAGGAAAAAAGCTGGCAGGGGAATGAAGACCTGTTTGGACCCCTACACAATATGGAGTCACCATCAGTAAGCTTGGTATAGGTTAAAAACTAGAGGTAAAAGAAAAACAAAAACAGAAGAAAGAAACAAAGAAGAAAAGAGAGAAAGAAAGAAAGAATGTAAGAAAAAAGAAATAAGAAGGAGGGAGGAAAGAAAAGCAAGTAATATGACGGTCCCCTAAGGGAGTGTAATGCCAGGGTGACTGAGTGCGGAGAAGAACGAAGATTTACTTCCTCCTCCTGGAAGGGCCAAGAGCTGGATCTTCCATGTAGTTAGTGATGTTGAGGACAGTTCCCATGTATCTCTCAATATAATGCAATGATGATAACCAGAAACAGTACCAGAAATATCAGGGCCATAGCACAGTTCTAAGACAGTCATTGAACCCCCTCAGAGATCGGGGTCATCTATAGGAAGGTAGTATAGAGGTCATTATGCTTTTGTACACAGCCTTTCCCTCAGTATTCCCTGGCCCACCATCCAGGACATCCCCCTCCCCAGGAGTCCCATCAGTGATCTTCAGGAACCTGGTCCTCTTAGGCAGGGGTAAGGAGAATAGCAAAAGAGAGAGAGCAACAGGGTTGGGACTGGAGGGCGCCAGTAGAGTAAAACCCTATTCCTGAACATTGACAGCAACACTACCTACTCAAAGTGCTCTCATGAGCTGCCCACTCTGTGAGCCTGCATCAGCATCCACTCTACTGGGGCCTCCACTGGTAGTGCTTGCTGTCCTGGCATGCATCAGTACCTTGTTTTGGACTCTTTCCAGAATTATCTGGGCTCTCTTCATCCACTGTATTACCCAAAACTTGAAGGAGAAGGCTGGAGCCTAAGTTTTCTTGGGACCAATCACTCACCCTTTGTCCCTCATATGAGCCAGTATCCAATCAAGGGTCTCTGTCTAGATTGGTCCAGTCATTGATGAAGGTTACATCATCAGTGTTGTGGTGGAGAACATCAATGCCTTCAATGAGTGAAGTCACTTTGAGGTCTCTTCCCTTCAGACTGTGACAGTAAGAAGGAGTTCAGACAGCCCTAGAGAAGTCCATTAAAGGTATACTGGACTACCTCTCAGATAAAAACAAATTACTCCTGACTAGTCTTAGCCACAGGAATGAGAAAAAGGCCTTAGCAAAGTCAATAAATCTAACCCTCTTGCCTAGAGCCTGGGGACCTGGTCTACTGCATTGATAAGGTCAGAAACAGTTTGAATAACAATTTTGTTCATCTCCCTGTAATCCATTGTAAGTTGCTAGGTGCCATCTGACTTCTTGACTTGAAGTTGTTCCGAGTTGTTCCTAGAACAATGTTGCTGTTACTGTGTATGTATGGCATTCTCTTGGTTCTGCTCATTTCACTCTTCATTATTTCGTGCAAATCTTTCCATGTTTTCCTAAAATCAACCTGCTCGCCATCTCTTACAGCACAGTAGTTTTCCATCATAATAAAATACCGCAGCTTGTTTAGTCATTCCCCAATGGATGGGCATTCCCTCAGTTTCCAGTTCTTTGCCACCACAAACAGAGCCGCTAGAAATATTTTGAAATATGTAAGTTCTTTTCCTTTTTCCCTAATCCCTTTGGGAAGCAGACCTAATAGTAGTATTGTTGGCTCAAATGGTATACACAATTTTATAACTCTTTGAGCATAATTCCAGATTGTCCTCCAAAATGGTTGGATCAGTTTAAAGTTCCACAAACAGTGAATCAGCGTCCCAATTTTTCCACATCCCCTCCAACATTTGTTGCTTTCCCCTTCTATCATTTTAGCTAATCTCGTAAGTGTGAGATGATATCTCAAAGTTGTTTTAATTTGCATTTCTGTAATCAATAGTGATTTAGAACATTTTTTCATATGATTGAATATAGTTTTGATTTCTTCATCCAAAAACTGACTACTGGGCCTTTGACCATTTATCAACTGTGCAATGACTTGTATTCTTATAAATTTAACAAAATTCTTTATATATTTGAGATATGAAACCTTTATCTCAGAAACTATGTATAAAAGTTTTCTCTCAACTTTCTGTTTTCCTTCTAATCTTGGCTACATTGGTTTTAAACTTTTTTCATTTGATATAATCAAAATTATCCATTCTATATATCACCGTGCTCTCTATTTCTTGTTCATTCATAAATTATTCTCCTATCCATAAGTCTGGTAGGTACTATGTCCCATGTTCTTCCAGTTTTCCTATGACATCTCCCTTTATATGTAGGTCATGTATCCATTTTGACTTTTTCTTGGTAAATGGTGTAAGATATTGATCTATGCCCAGTTTCTGCCAGACTGCTTTTCAGCTTTCCCAACAATTTTTACCAAATAGTGAATTCTTATCCCAAAAGCTTCAATCTTTACATTTGTCAAATGCAAAGTTTTTAAATAATCATTTGCTACTGTGTATTGTATATCTAGTTTGTTGCACTAACGTATCTTTCTATTTCTTACACAGTACTTGATAGTTTTGATAATTAGTGCCTTATAATATAGTTTAAGATCTGATACTGCTAAACCTCCTTCCTTTACTTTTTTTCATTAATTCCTTTGCATTTCTTGACCTCTTGTTCTTCCAAATGAATTCTGTTATTATTTTTTCTAGCTCAGTAAAATGATTTTTTTGGTAATTTAATTGGGATAGAATTGAATAGATTAGGTAAAATGGTCATTTTTATTATATTGACTCTGCCTACACACAAACAATGAATACTTCTCCAATTATTTAAATCTGACTTTATTTGTATAAAAAGTTTTTTATAATTATGTTTATGTGGTTCCTGAGTTTGTTTTGGTAGGTATTTTATAGTGTCTACACTTCTTGAAGTGTTTTGTTGGTAATATATAGGAATGACGATGATTTTTATGGGTTTATTTTATATCCAGCTACTTTGCTAAAATTATTGTTTCCACTAATTTCTGAGTTGAATCTTTAGGATTTTCCAAATACATCATCATATCATCTGCCACAAGGGATAGTCTTATTACCTCATTGCCCATTCTGATTCCTTCAATTTCTTTTTCTTCTCTTGTTGTTGCTAGCATTTCTTTTACTCTCTTTTTTTTTTTTTGGAGGGGGGGTAAGGCAGGGCAATTGGGGTTACGTGACTTGCCCAAGGTCACAAAACTAGTGTGTCAAGTGTCTGAGGCCGGATTTGAATTCAGGTCCTCCTGACTCCACGGGCAGTGCTCTGCGCCACCTAGCTGCCCCATTGCTAGCATTTCTAATACAATATTGAATGGTATTGGTGACAGCGGGCATCCTGTTTCCCTCCTGATCTTATTGGGAAGGCTTCTAGCTTATCCTTATTACATATAATACTTGCTGATGGATTTAGGTTTTAGGCTTCTTGCCATCTTAAGGAAAAATCCCTTTATACCTATGTTTTCAAATATTTTTAATAGGAATGAGTGTTGTGTTTTATCAAAAGCTTTTTCTGTATCTATTGATATAATCATATGATTTTTGTTACTTTTGCTATTGATATAATCAATTATGCTAATAGTTTTCCTTATGTTAAGCCATCCCTTCATTCTTGGTAGAAATCCTGCTTGGTCAAAATGTATAATCTTTGTAATAGATTGTTGCAGTCTTTTAGCTAACATTTTACTTAGGCTTTTTGCATCCATATTCATTAATGAGGTAAGTCTATAATTTTCTTTCTCTGTTTTTGGTCTTCCTGGTTTAGGTATTCCCTTTCAGATTTCATCAGTTGGTGTATGGTGATAAAGTGATAGGGACCATAGCTAAACTTTCAAGCCACTTGGGTGGGGCTTTACACAGAAGGCAGGACCTAATCGCCTCCTGGCTGGTTAATCATAAGGGTAAGGACATTGTGGAGGAGAGTATATAAATCCAAGTTATCAAACTCATCTCTTTTATTTTTAAAATTAGATTTTTTTAACCAATGAAAATCTGCCTTATCTCTCTTCAATTTCCTACTCTGCTTCCCATCCCTATTAATAAGAACAAAACCCCTGTTACAAACATATATAGTCAAGCAAAACAAATTAACCTGTTGCTTACGTACAAAAGAATATGTCTCAATCTGTACTGAGTCCGTCAACTTTCTGTCAAGAAGTAGGTAGCATGTTTCATCATGAGTCCTCTGGTTTTGTGGTTAGTCACTAAGTTGATCAGCATTTTAAAGTCTCAAAAGTCTTTCATTCTAAAGTTTTTTGTTTATCTTTATGATAAAGTTATTGCTGAATAAATTCTTCTCTCGCTTCTCGCTTCACTCTATATCAATTTATATGTCTTTTCAGGTTTCTCTGAAACTACCACCTTCATTTCTTATAGCAGAGTAGCATTCCATTACAATTATATGCCATAATTTATTGAGCCATTCTCTAATTAATGGGCACCACATTTTTCTATTCTTTGCAACTACGCCTGGTGGCAAAGAATTGGAAATTGAGGGGATGTTCATTAATTGGGGAATGGCTGAACAAGTTGTAGTATATGAATGTGATGGCATGCCATTGTGCTATAAGAAATGATGAGCAGGCAGATTTCAGAAAAACCTGAAAAGACTTACATGAACTGATGCTGAGTGAAGTGAGCAGAACCAGGTGAACATTGTACACAGTAACAGCAGCATTGTGTGATGATCAACTTTGATAGACTCAGCTCTTCTCAGCAATACAATGATCTAAGAAGATAATTCCAGAAGACTCATGATGGAAAATGCTGTCCACATCCAGAGAAAGAACTATGGAGTCTGAATGCAGATTGAAGCATACTATTTTTTCTCTTTCTCTCTTTTTTCCTTTCTCGTGGTTATTCCCTTTTGTTCTGATTCTTCTGTCACAACATGACTAATGTGGAAATTTGTTTAATATGATTGTACATGTACAGCCTATAGCAGATTGCTTGCCTTCTTGGGGAGTGGGGAGGAGAAGGAGGGAGGAAGAAAAGAATTTGGAACTCAAAATCTATTTATAAAAGGGAACTTTTTTTTTTAGTTAAACATTTAAAATTTATTAAATTTTTTGATCAAAAACAAAAGAGCTGCTATAAATATTTTTGTACATAGGCAAACCCATTTTTGTATGAGGTAACCCTTTGAGGAATTCCCCCCTCCACCCCCCTGGAATTCACCTTAATGAAGCCACATATGCGTAATTCCCAAACTAAGCCACTAAAAATGGGATAAGGGAGGGTCTCCCACTGGAGTCTCTGATTTAACTGGCTTTGTAAAAGTAAATCTTTTGTGAACTCCCAAGGGGGCTGGAACTCTAGAGCTCTGCATTGGTTCCCCTACCAGAGGTGGGGAACCTGTGGTCTTAAGGCCACATGTGGCCCTCTAGGTCCTCAAGTGCAGCCCTTTGACTGAATCCAAACTTCACAGAACAAATCCCCTTAATAAAAGGATTTGTTCTGTAAAACTTGGACTCAGTTAAAAAGCCAAACCCAAGGAGGTAGAAGGCCATACATGGCCTCGAGGCCACAGGTTCCCCCACTCCTTCAAGACCATCCCCTCAGCAGGTACTGTCCCAGTAGTTCATCAAGTTGCTGCTTCAATTCTTGCAGCCTTCCAAATTCCATGGTGCTATTCAACCCTTCAACCCTTCTGTAGAAGAAGCTACCCCTCATTTTATAAGGAGCTATCACACTGTTTCCCTGTTAGGGACAGAGAGAGAGAGAGAGAGAGAGAGAGAGAGACTGAGTGCAGTACAGAGAAAGAATGGGGAGAACTTTAGGACAATATTGTAATTTATCTTGTGAAAAGGATGAAGAACAAAGTTGTTAAGTTGTTTCAATAGTGTCTGACTCTTTGTGACCCCATCTGGGGTTTTCTTGGCAAAGGCAGTAGAGTGGTTTGCCATTTCCTCCTCCAGCTCATTTTACAAATGAGGAACTGAGACAAATGAGGTTAAGTGACTTGCCCAGGATTACATAGCTAGTAAGAGTTGGAGGTCAGATTCAGGAAAGTGAGTCATCCTGACTTTGAGCCCTTTATTTATTATCCTAAAAGGTATGGAACAGTGTTCTTAGTTGTGAATAGAAGTCTTTTGTGGTTATAGTAAGGGTTTCAGGTAAGTGCTGGGATCTTACTGCTAAAATATAATTACCTCTTGACTATTTTATTATCAAAATAAATTGCTAATAAATAGTATATTTTGTAAATAATATTTCATTTTATCCTATGAGATGATAGTATTTAATGTATACAGAGTTATGAGTAACTACTATTGGGAAAGAAGGTTGCTCCAGTTTTAAAAATAAATAATATTTGAAGAATTTGGATAGAGCTCTGAGCTTAGTTGATTGAAAGATATGTTGAAATTTTATTAATGAAGAAATATACAGATATGCCACTAGATTACCCTAGAGTTTAATATAGGATCAAATCAAATAAGTAGCAAGCTGAGGGGTGACCTATCTGTTTGACTCCTCACTCTCACCCCACATATGTAATCTATTTGCTTCTGTCTCCACAAAATCTCTTGAATTTCTTTCCTCCTCTTCATTCATACTACTCCTACCTTAATTTTAAGCCCAGATCACCTGGAGCATTGCAATTGCCTGCTATTGGTGTTTCTGCCTCTTCCTACTCCAGTTAGTCCTTCACACATTTATCAAATTAATTTTCCCAGAGTGTAGGTCTGATAAAATATAAGCTTCCTTTTCAGTCTTCTTACCCTTCTGAAATTCTCTGGGAAAAAACTCTGAAATCCAGTCAAAGTGACCTACTCATTCTTCCACCCATCTTCCATCTCCATGCTTTTGAACTGGCTATTATCCCCTATTCTTGGAATGTATTCTCTCACCTCTGGGAATCCTTCTTCTTCCTTCGAGGATCAGCTTACATGCCATTTTCTGTATGAAGCCTTTGTCTTCCCTCTAGCGACTAGTGACCTGTCTCCCGTGACCATTTTGTAATGTACACACACACACACACACTTATTTGTTTGCATGTGGTCTCCCCTACTAGAATGTCAGTTCCTGGAGGGCAGGTGCTGTGTTAATCTTATTTGCTGTTGAGTAATTTCAGTCATGTTTGACTCTTCGCGACCCTTTTTGGGGTTTTCTTGGCAAAGATGTGGTTTGCTATTTCCTTCTCCAGCTCATTTTACAGGTGCAGAACTGAAGTAAGTAGGGTTAAGTGACTTGTCCAGGATCACATGAGTAGTGTCTGAGGTTGGATTTGAACACATAGGATGAGTCTTCCTCATTCTGAACGTGGTGCTCTATCTACTGCGCCACCTAGCTGCCCACCTGACACCTAGTAAGCATTTAATCAACATTTACTGACTGACCGATTTTATGTCGTGCAATGCTGCAGACTTGCTCTACCAAATCTACCCTCAGGTGCAGCTGGCCACATTTTCTCTTTCGTGGTTCTTGGGGTAACATCTGAGAGGTAATGAGGGCTGTCTAAACCGCCATCCAGATGAGTTTTCTCAATACCAACTGCCAGTGATTACTGCTTCAATGCTTCAAAACCCATTGATATCATCACTGAGTAATTAACATCAATTACCTTTTACAAAAGGATATTTACTGAAATTACAAATCAAGGACATAAGTACGATGAAATGGGAGCACTCTCCCCTCTATCCCTTTGGTTTCTGGGCAAGAGTAGGCTCCAGGTTAACTAGGCTACTAGTAACAATTTGCCCCATCAAATCTCACTTCTGAGGGTGGCAGAGCTGCTGGACGGGAAAGACATGGCTTCTCTTCTGCTGGGTGGACTCACCATTAGGCTGGATCCTACAGGTCATTCCTTCATGCCTGTTCTGGAGCTTCAATCTGCTCAGGCTGCAGGAGCCACAGCAGTTTTTGCAAGAGACTCCTGTTACTGGGAAGTTCGCAAAGTCATTCCGTGTCCAGTACTTTAACCTAAGAACAAAGAATAAAACAGACAGAAGCAACATAGCTCAGCATGTGTCCAAAACCATTTGGTGACCAGGTTGGGGATGGGCTCCTCCAACCAGAAAGTTACAGCATCTTTTCCTTGTCACTCAGACTCCAGTGAGTGTGTTTTGGCTTTTTTATGCCTTCTGTATACAAACTCTGCTCTGGCTCATTATCCACGATTAAGGATTTTAGCCACACACTAAAGAAGTTTCCCTGTTATTAGCCTATTCATGAACATCAGAACCACACAAAACTGCTTCTCCACCTCTATTTGACTTGTTGATGTCCACTCTTTAGCTGGAGAAATCTTCTTTTTCTCCCTTTTCAAATATAGCTTTTATAAGCTCTTTCAGTTAACCACCAACCCTTAAAAAGGCATTTAGAAAATGACAGCCCTTAATGTGAATAACAATTGTCTTGTAAGGCAAACTGCCAAATTCATCAAACTGGCTCTCAGAGCAACACACTCAAGCAGACACCGCGGCATCCAATCAGAGTTCAGCTCTCACGGCTGATATACCAGGCTCACTCTTACCACGATGCTTTTCCTTGCCAAGCCAGAGATGGCAGCAAAGACTAACAAGTGCCTGGATTGTTATTGCTGCGCTTTGCCAATGAGGTCATTCTTCTCCAACCAATCAGGAATGATTTGGCGGAAGGTTCCTCAACAGCCTCAGCTTTGGGTTTTTCGGGCCCCTGCTGAGTCTTCAATTCTTTTCAGTTTCCTTTTTCTGTCTTGCTGATCAGCGTGGTGTCTGCCACCCTTTGTGAAAAAATAAAATGAGAGCCACCTGATTCTCAGTGACTCACCTTTCACTTAAAATGTCGGAACTCTTTAAATTTCCTCCTTCAAATTTATGGTCCTTTCAAAATCCTATCTCCATCACCAAATATTTATATGATTTCCCATTTTCTTAGTTTTACCTTCTTTAATCATAAAACATTTGTATGCAGATTAGGAGGGGTTCCCATCATGCCTCAGCTCTTGGAAGTTCTCAACACAGTAGTTGTCTCTTTGGTGCTCTTGTAACTGTTTCTTCATACTCATGTTTCTCTGGTTTTTAAAAATAAAGGCTATTCCTCTTGCCTTTTTATAACATTAAACTCTTTCCATACATGTGAGGCATTGCTCCACATTGTTACCAAAGAGATCCCAGTCCTCAGATCCACATCATTGATCATTTCTTTCCAAAACTGTCCAAAATCCCATCTGGAAGCTCTGTTTCTTCATACACATAGCAGTCTATGTTAAAAAAATTTCTACTCTTATTAGCTATCTCACCTCCTTTGACAATAAAAGTATCTTCTTTTACACAAAAACATTTTATGCCTTTTTCATCATAAACAACTCCTTATAAAAAGAGGGCATATGCATATATAAATACATACATACATACATGCATACATATTCTTCCCCAAGTGAGAATTTGGAGTTCTCTAAAAATTAAAATTTCAAGAAAGGAGAGGTATGAAACATCATATAACTACCAAAATATATTAAATGTTAACATATTCTACATTAAATTAACATGGCATTAATTTTTTTAATTTCAGGTCAGCAATATATAGGCAAAAGGAAACATTGCCATTCATGACTATTTCTGTGTATACATATAATTATATCACCAAATAAATAACCAAATACATAATTCACATGTAAAAATCTACATAGGCAAATACGGTAATAATACACATATATACTGACTTTTGATCAAGCAATATAACACCTCTTAACATATGGCATAAAATACAATATCAGAAGGCAACTGTATATAGCAACACACATCACACATTTGCAACAGAATTATGTTTGGTCATCGGAGTTAAGCCTCTCCAGATTTTCCTGGTGTATCATATGTCTAACAACTGACATTTCTTACCTTCTTACTCTCTTGGTTTCTAAATTTCTAGGTGCTTTATTATTAGTATTATGTGATAGCAATTCTATAGTCTTAGATAACTTAAGCTGCTTATCACAGTCCCCTACTAATGAAGCTATCCTCTCTACAACTGGTTATTCACATACATACATATGTATCTGCATGCATATGTGTCTATATACATATACTCATGTCACACTGTAAAATGTAGTTGCTCTCTTATCATTTCTTGAATTATTATTCCTCTTTGACTCTCTCTCTCTCTCTCTCTCTCTCTCTCTCTCTCTCTCTCTCTCTCTCTCTCTCACAATATAGCTAGTGAAACTACCTGAACTTTTGATAGGTACCAAAGTTCAATTAAATCAGCATCATTTGAACTAGTCTTCTTCAGTTCTGGAAAATGTTTTTGGTTTTACCCTAGTAATATCTTTTCATATTAGTTCTCTTTCTTGTCTTTTTCTTTTCTTTCTTTTTCTTTTTTTTCTCACTTTTCATATTAGTTCTCTTTATTGATTCTGGAACACATTGATTTTTCAATAGTTTTGTCTAGTCAATAGTCTTTGGTCTCTGCTTTGGTAGCAGCTGCTTCTGATCTATCACTTGGTTTACGCTTCCATAAAGCATCTCATTTTGATGTCCCCAATTCTAATTCTTGAAATTATATGCAAGTTACATTTGGAGTTTTGTGCACATCACTTTCACCTGTATTTCTTCAATTCAGATATCTCATAGCTAAGAATCTCCAAATTATTTTCATTAAGAAATATTTCAAGAACCACAAAGGTTTTTTTCTTTCTCAAAACTTCATAATCTTCTTGCACCCTTTGGAAACAAACTTTGACCTCATACACTCTGAATTTCCAGCACTAGTTCCAAACCAAGTGATAGTTCTCCTTTTTAGTGCATGTAACATACTTATGGCAAAGTGGTCCACAATTATAGCAGGCAATTATTCTTCTTTTCTGATGATATCTTTATGGTCGTGTTCCTACATCAACTAGTGGTGACTTAGTTGAGGATGAGGTCATTTTTATTGTGTTTGGAGTCCAGGATGACCTAGATTCCTGATTCCTGTTTCTGTTTCTCATATACCAAAACTACATTTCTCTTATTAATATACCCAATACTTTTACATCCATCCAAACCATTGTTCCATTGTTCATTCTGAGCTAGTGATCTTCCATCAAAGGTACTGGATCTTTGTAACCTTGCTCTCTGGTTGCTACAATTAGATTCGTATGGAGTGTTGTTCTGTTTTATATTAGAGCATTTATTTATTTCTTCTTTTGAATCTTTGCAATGTGAAGTGATATCTTTCTTGATTTCTACAGCACACCTGGGAACTAATGGAATAGAAATGGCATTAGATCAGTTTTCAGCTTGTTAATACTTATTATTATCAATAATACATCAACATTTGGTACCTTTTTTCATAACCTGATGAACTAGATTTACCTTTAAGCATTGGAAATATACCATGTCTCAGCACCCTTGATTGATTCTAATGACATCTGTTTCTTCACATCCTTTTGGCATTAATTTTAAAAGTTGAGGCAACAAATATAAATTTATAATTTACCAATGCAAAAAGTCTGTCATCTCTTTTCTGTATAGTATTTTATTGAAAAATATTGCATCTATTTTTAGGTGTCTCACCAGCATGAAAGTGCTTTACTAATTTCTATAAGCATTTTTGCCAAATTATTTCAGGGACTGTACTTTTATGCCCTGCATGATTCCCAAACTTTCTAATAATCCCCTTTCTCCACTTCCAAGGTTGCAGTGCTTCAATTACATTTCTAACACAAACATTCCACGTTTTCTCCACAGAGAAAAATACTGATTTAGGCCTGCAGCTTGTGTGGATAAGCTTATTAATCTCTCTTGCCATTTATTATGTTTCCAATGGTTTTTCTTCCAATTTAATTCTGATAAGTTTTCTCCTGATATAGCATTTTAACTCTATTTAGAACTTTCTCTTCCTCTCTGATAGGTTTTATAGTCATATTCCATTTTACTCCCTGAAATCTCTATTCTACTAGGAATTTTTAAATGGTCTATATGCTTTAGTAATTTGCAGAAAGCAGAGAATGTTTTATTTTTCTTTAATCTCTTACTTATTACTTCATATTGCCCTATATTCTCTAACAGAGTCTTTTAAAATATCTTCAATATCTTTATCACTTAGGTCAGATGACTCTCCCTTAGCTAATAATCCTCTGTGTGCTTCCACCTGTGTTTTTAAGTGCCAATATTCTGAATATGTTACATCTGGGTTACTTGTTAACCTTTATATTTAGTATAGAGACAGAAAATCACAAGTTCTAATATATAAATCATTAATTTATATCACAGCAAATGTGCCTTACACTGAGCAATGTACTTGTCTCTCCAGATAGAACGCAAAGTCTTTGAGAAGATAGCCTGTTTCATTCTTTTTATTGTATCTCTTTTCTGTATAGTATTTTATTGAAAAATATTGCATCTATTTTTTATTGTATCCCCAGTGGCTTGCATATATTATGTGCTTGATAAATGCTTGTTGATTGATTCAGTAGTGGCAGCAAGGGGGAGCAGAATTTAATTATCCACTTTTCCCCCAAAACTGGGTGTCAGGCAGAGCCATCTTTAGAAGGCTGTGGGGCAAACACGATTTTATAAGTGCATGTTCTTAATACTTTTACATAGGAGAGATCTGATAAAAATGAAAATTAAAGGCAGAAGGGGAGGAGAAATATGGAAGGGATAAGACACAAAAACAGGTAAATTTTTATAGGGAAAGTGTGCTAAAAAGAAACAATGCATAACACACAATTTGTGAGTCCTCCAATAGGGCCATCAGTTCTTTTAGTATCTGTTATAATAATTTTATACCCTAAGACTGGTATTTTTACCTCCAATTATGACTATTTACCTTCTCTATAATAGCCGAGTTGGAGAAGGAAATGGCAAACCACTCCAGTATCTTGCCAAGAAAACCCCAAATGGAGTCACAGAGAGTCAGACATGATTGAAACAACACAACAACAAAATAACAGCCTAGCCTGCCAGGAACAAAGCCCCCTGACATTCCTCCCCCAATCCCCTGTACCAGATTCCACTCCAGTCTGAGGACTTACAAGGGGACCTCAGTCAGAGACAAATCGGTTCTTGTACTAATCTAGGTTGTGCTGTTCCAATTCATCCAGTGGGAGTGCAGTCTAAGACTTCTAGACCTGTCTTCAGAATTACATAATGCTCAGTGTGGGAATCAAAGCTACTCTAGATCAGCTGCCTTCCAACATCAGTGGGGCACAGCCAATTGAAATAGGATAAGGCTGCTTCCTTTCCCTCAGACCAGCCGGGGTCCTTGGGGCAGCTAATCCTCCGATGATAACTGGTAGTTAAAGTCAGCCTAAAAAAGGTTGTTTTTGTTCAGTTGCGTCCAACGCTTTGTGACCTCATTTGGGGTTTTCTTGGCAAAGATACTGGAGTAGTTTGCCATTTCCTTCTCTGGCTCATTTTACAGATGATGAAACTGAGGCAAACAGGGTTAAGTGACTTGCCCAAGATCACACAGCTAGTAAGTGTCTGAGGTCACATCTGAACTCAGGTCTTCCTGACTTCGGGCCCAGTGCACTATCCACTGGGCCACCAAGTTGTCCCTCTTAAATAAGTATACAATTACTTTTACTCAAAACTGGTTACTTCTGAAACTAGGGGGACACCTCTGCTCCAAGTTGGTTAGCTTGGCAACTTTTATAGAGCTGAGGTCAGGGGAGAGGAAGGTCATGTAAAATGCACCGATCATTGCACCAATCACAGGCGTAGGGCGGGAAGTGTGCCGCCTCCTCAGTACCAGCCTACCTGTGGAGAGAGTGCTGGATGCAGAGTCTGTGTGATTATGGGCAAGGCAATTAACCTGTCTGAGCCTTACTTTCCTTAGCTGCAAAATCAATCCATCTGCAAGCATTTTTAAGGACTCACTATGTGTCAGGCTCTGTGCCAAAGAAAAGAAAAGGTAGTCCTTACTCTCAGGGAGCTTTTATTCTAAAAGGGGAACCAAAATGTATATAAATAGTTGCATATAAAAATATAGAGAGGGGGCATCTAGGGGTGCAATGGCTAGAACGCTGGTTGGAACGCAGACCCTGAAGTCAGGAAGACCTGAGTTCATCCACTTAGATAGATGGAGTATCAGAGAAGTTTATCAGAAGTTTTAGGCTGAGATCCTGACGGACAGATAGACACTACAAGGAAGATGCAGTGGTTCCCAGCCAGTGACATTCCTAGCAAGAGGACAGAGCAGAAGTCTGGAAACATCAGAGGGGTCTAGTGGTTGTATCATAGGATTTGGAGCTGAAAGTCGCCCCGGAGATGATCAAGTCCATGGAGGAAATGGAAGCCAAGAGTGGTGACGTAACTTGCCCAAGGTCACACAACTGATAAGAAGGAGGGCCAAAATTCACAGCTGGGTTGTCCAACTCTCCATGCATTGTTGTTTGCTCTAGGCTATGATGCACAGCTCTGGCTCTGTGGTTCTGTGAATGTGCAGGAGAATATGAGACAATATAAAAATGTCCTCATCAAGGTTGAATAGGTATCTCAGGGGAGGCAAGCAGTACCTTGGTGTTTTAGGTCAGACGAGCCTGACTCAGGCCAGTCTGATGCTCTAGACTAGATTCTACAAAATGAGACACTGGTAAATCATCTGAGAGTTAACAAAACTCTTATAACTTGCTTAGTCTTGGCATGGAAAGGATGTGTACCAAGTATATGGCATTGATTCAGCTGGGCTCAGTGTCCTTGACTCTGCATTGATCAACACTGGCTAGCAGAGAAGAGAGTGTTGGACCTGTGATAGGAGTTCTTAGCTCCTCCAACTCTGGCTTGTTTGATACTGAGAGCTCTTTTCAGCCCGTCCCCTTCTGATCTTTCTAAGTTTCTCAGACTATACTTTCCTCCATGCGCTCTATGATCCAGCTATACCAGACTATTTGATATCTCAGGTCTGTGTATTTATACTGCCTGTTCCTCAAGGCTGGAATGCTCTCCGTACTCAGTTTCCCTGGCTTACTTCAAGACTCAGCCAAATACTAGGGTTTCCTAGTCCTCTAAGCTACTAGTGTCTTTCCCTCTGAGGTTACCTTCCACCACTACCTTCCTCCTATGGATCTTATAAATCCCTTGGTATTTGCATTTGACTTCCCTTTTAGAACACGATTTCCTTGAGAATAGGGACTGTTTTTGCCTTTCTTTGCATCATCGACACTTAGCACAGTGCCTGGCACATAGTAAGTGTTTAATAAATGCTTGTTGATTGAATGACTTGCTGTAGCCCTAGCTCTGAGGCTAAGGGCCTGGTCCTCTTACCTCCAAGGGGCTGGTGCTTTCTAGGTATCCTCTCTTCTCTTGCTAGAGGACTGGGTCCTAGAACTCTCCAAGAATTTGGTATTACTCAGGAAGTTCTGCCCTCCTCTGTGCAGGAAGGTAGGCACAGGAACTTTTTTGATGGTGAGGTTTCCTCACATGGTAATGAAAGAGTGATTTGTTTTACAGAGGCTCGCCAGGTGGGGAAAGGCTACTGTAGAAGTGAAGAACAAAAGGCTGGGAACCCAGGGCTGGTATCTCAAGGGAGCGATCTCTCCTGGGGATGGTGGCAGTGGAAAGAAGAGCAGGAATAGGACCAGGCCAGGGGTCTTCTGTTTAGGGGCTTTTCCTGGAGGCTAAGAAGGACCCTTTATGAACAGCAGCATCAGGATCTTGGAGAATGGTTGTATGAAGAATAAGATTAGGAAGAGATTTTCAATCTTCATTCAAATACCCTTCAAAAACAGAATCAGAACAACACACCCAACACAGTAACTGACTATAAGTATCAGTAGCAATACTAGCAACAAGAATTTTTTTTTAAAAAAATCACAGAAGAGCTGAAATAAACAAAACATTGTTGGAACTAATATGGATATTTTAAAAATTATAAATAGTTTAGAAGTTATGGCTTATATAAGATCCCATTTTAAAATAATGCGTAACAATTAGAACCACTGCTGAACTGGACTAATGGGCTCAGTGATCGCCTTCAGTCATGGACAAATCTGTTTTCTTTTTCAAGTTCTTTGGTTCATTCTAACTCTACTGGGCTGTGGAGAGAATTTAGTTAAAGCTTAGGTCTGGCTCATGTCTAGAGACTCTCTAAGGGAGTAGCAATAGGAAGGTATTCAATGTATAATATGGATCAGATATGGGACTGCTATCTATTTCCTCTACACAAAAGAAATGCTTAATACACACACGAGACCCACAAGCATTCACTGATAGAAAAACCTAAGACTGGATTCAGCAACTTGTAACTACTCTTACACTTTCCTGGGAGGTTCATCAGAATATGAAACACCCAGATGGAGTAGTGAATAATTACTGGACAAGGAGTCAGGAAGACCTGAGTTCAGATCTTGTTTTGTCACCGTATCAACTTGCCTTGTGACCATGGGCAAGTCACTTAACCTCTGACTGCCTTGATATTGTCATCTGTAAAATGATGATAATAAATAGAACTACCTCACACGGTTGTTGTGGGGATGAAATGAATGGATGTCTATAAAGCACTTTGCAAACCCTAAAATGCTAGATGCCATTTGTGGGGCTACTTTGCCCTAACCGTACAATTCTCTCCAGGTCCGTGTTTTCCAAGCCAGGTTTGAGCTCCTTCCTGTCAGTTCAATGGTATTTAGTCCATTGCAGAGACTCTCCCTGATGCAGTCAAGGTACACAGAGTAGCCCCATCTCTTGAACTCGCACGACTACCTCCCAGGGTAGACGTGCATCACTGTTCAGTCGCCTGTGTTCAGGGAAGGAACCATAAGTCAGCAAGGGACTCCAAGGCCAGGGCTTGCCTGGCTGTGTGCTGGCACATGATGGGCTGGCTGCTAGATAAGCCACTCACAACCTCACAGGATGTCTAGTGAAAAAAAAAACAAACACCACAAGCAACAACTTACCTCATGGGAGAGGTGAGGGAAGAAAGACAGCCGAAAGCTGCCTCACCCTTTTAGTTGATGTAGTACCACACACACCCTTTTACTATTATGGGGCAAGAGGATGACAATCAGGATTTGCTGCATCATACAAAAGCATCAAGTCATTTTGAAGCTGAGCTGCATTCGCAGTTGACTGGAAGCAAGCAAGCAGGACTCCTGGTGGAGTCCGCATAAACCTTCACTCGTGATGGCCCAAGACTATGGTGCTTTTGAGTGCCTACCTGGCTCTTTTCTCTACTATTAGGGGTCATTCTCCTTGAAGCTTCAAGTCACTGCCTCCTTATATCTGTGTCTGTCTTCAAGGTGTGCCTCTGTTCCCTCAACTCATAATTACATTCAGAGACAGTGTGGTGTAATGGATAGTGTGCTTAAACTGGGGTCTGTGGGAGAAAAATAGATTTTCATTAATTTTTAAAAATTAAACTATTTTAAATGATAAAATAAGAACTGAGGTCAGAAGATGTGAGTTTGAATCCTGCTTCAGATGCCTGCAAGCTGTGTGACCTTTGAGTAGCTCACTTAACTTTGGGGATTCTCGTCTATAAAATGAGAGGGTTGGATCTGATGGCTGCTGGGAGCCCTTTGCACTCTAATTATATGATCCTGTGATCATCTGGCTACATCCACTGAACTGTGTATAGTATGAAACCTTCTCTTGAAACCCTTCATTAGAATGTGATCCTCTTGAGGACATGGACTGTCTTACTTTTCTCTTTGTATCTCCAGTGTTATGCACACAACAAACACTTCATAAATGCTTTATTTATTCATTCTCACATAAGTACAATACGACATAGAAGAGGAGACTTCTCTTCATATTAGAGGTGTAGACAAATAGCTGGAGTCTCATCTGAGGAAGGAAAACATAATTTCTGACTGGAGGCAGAATCAAAGAAGACTTCATGGAGGTGGTGGCACTCAAGACAGACTTTGAAAACAGGTAGTATTTTATTAGGTAGAGGTAGGTGTACCATTAGAGGTTTAAGGTGGCAAGAAGTGATGGTTTATATTTATGGACACATAGACAGTTCATTTTATTTTTTTTTGGCAGGACAATTGAGGTTAAGTGACTTGCCCAAGGTCACACAGCTAGTACATGTGTCAACTTTCTGAGGCTGGATTTGAACTCAGGTCCTCCTGACTCCAGGGCCGGTGCTCTACTCACTGCACTACCTAGCTGCCCCAACAGTTCATTTTCTAATGTAACATGCCTATAGTGACTGTAAGACTTGGAATGGGTGAAAGTGCTGTTGGCTGGAGTGGACTGACCCAACTTCCCAAATTTAGGGATCTGCTCCAGTGTGACCTTGGGCTTAAGGTAGAGATTATAAAACATGGTCTAGGTAAACTTCTGGATTTTGACACAGTTACACACACATAATAGAGACAAAACAAAGAAAACTATAAACCAATATCTCTAGTTAACACTGATGGAAATATTTTAAATAAATAAAATACCAGTTAGCAGGCTACAACAATGTATTTAAAAGATTATAGGTTGAATGGGTTGGCTTTATACCAGGAATGCAGATTTGATTCAATATAAGACAGACTATAAATATAATAAAACATGTTAATAATTAAAGCCCTATGGTAATATCAATAGATGCTAAAAAGGCTTTTGATAAAATATAACATACATACTTCTATTAAAAATTCTAGTAGTCGTAGGAATAAATGTGCCTTTTATTAATATAGTAAATAATATCTATCCAAATCCAAGGACAAACATTATATGTAATAGAGAAAAGTCGGAGGCCTAGATTAGAGATAAAGCAAGGATGTCCATTATCACCACTACTATTTAACATAGTGCTAGAATGCTAGTTATAGCAATAAGACAAGAAAAAGAAATAGAGGGAATAAGCATAGGCAGAAAGAAAACAAAATTATCTCTTTTTGCAGATGATAGGCTGTTACAAAGTAAACAAAAAATTAATTAAAATAATAAATAACTTCATCAAAGTTGCAGGATTTGGAAGTAATGCACTAACTCATCAGTATTCCCATTTATAACCAACAAAACCCAGAAAGAAGAGCTAAGAAGATAAATTGCTTTCAAAAGAACTACAGAAATTTTAAAATGTTATGCAGTGTATCTAGCAATATTTACTCAGAAGCTATATGACTCTAACTATACAACACTCTTTGAAGAGATAGACAGCCTTAAATAACTGGAGAAATATTACTTGCTCATGGGTAGGTTGAGCCAACATAATAAAAATTACAATGCTGCTTATGTTAATTTACTTATTCAATGCTGTAGTGAGCACCCAAAAGAATATTTTATAGAGCAAAACAACAACAACAATGTAATTAGTTTGGAGGAACAAAAAGCTCCAGCGGTAATAATGAAAAGAAGAGGAAGTAAAGGTATCTGTAAGTACCAGATCTTAAACTGTGCAGCAAACCAGTTTTCATTAAAAAAACTTAGTAACAGGTTTGTTTGTTTGTTTGTTTTTTAAGAGAGAGAGGTTAATCAGTGAAATGTATTAGGTATATAGAGTACATAGAAGCAAGAAAACACAGCAGCATTATATTTTATAAAGACTCCAATTTCTGAGGGAAGGACTCATTATTTGACAAAACTGAGGGAAAAACTGGATAGCAGTCTGGCAGAAATTAGATTTGAGTCATACATCAAGATATGTTCCAAATGCATGTATGACCTATATATAAATGGTCACATTGAAAACATATTAAACAAATGACAAAGAGGATTACACCAGAGAAAATGGGCAATTGTGATTAAATATAATTGGAAAGTTTTTGCACAAACAAATCTAAGTTAATAAAAATTAGAAGGGAAACAAGTTACTGGGGGAAAATCTTTGCAACAAGTTTCTCTGATAAAGGTTTCATTTCTTAGATATATTAGGAACAGATTCAAATTTACATGAATGAATAAGAACCATTTCTCAACAGATATAGTCAAAGGATATAGTCTTAAAAATAAATCCAAGTTATCAATAATCATATGGGAAAAAATCACTAATAATTAGAGAAATGCAAATTAAAGCAACTTTGAGGTTCCACCTCATACCTTCAGACTGGCAAAGATGACAAAAGAGAAAAATGACAAATTGTTGGTGGAGTTGTGAATTGGTCCAGCCATTCTGGAAACTTTCTTCAGAAAGTTACCTAATTGTGCATATCTTTTGATCCAGTTATACCACTACTAGATCTATACCTCAAAGAAATCAAAGGAAGATTAAAAGGATCTATATGCATGAAAATATTTATAGCACGGTAGCCCAAAATTTGAAACTAAAGGGGTATCCTCCTTTTTGAGAATGGCTAAATAAATTGTGGTAATAGGATATTATTGTATCCTAAGAAATTATGAAATGAACAATTTCAGAAGAAATTGGAAAGATCTTGATGAACTGATGCAAAACCAAAGTGAACAGAACTAGGAGAACAAGCTATACAACAAAAACAACTTTGAAAGACTTTAGAACTCTGATCAATGTAACGATAAATATGAATCCAAAAGAATGAAGATGAAAACATATCCTTTACCTCCTCCCAGAGCGGTGATGAACTTAAAATGCAGAAGAAGACATATTTTCAGGAATGGACAATGTGGAAATTTGTGTTGCTGGACTGTGTTGCTATATACTGACAGCTTTTGGGGTTTAAGAAATTTGCTTGAGTAAGAAAGTAGTAGGAAGTACAGATTAATTTGTTTAAATGCTTCTTAAAATAAAAATAATGATAATAAACTTTAACAAAAGGAAAGGAAGCAGGAGCCACGGAGGGAGAGGGATGATTAATAGAAGATGAAAGGCATTATAGGAAAAGGTTTGGAAGAGAGATTGAGGCAAATCTCTCAAAAACTGCTTTGAACAAGGAAGTGCGATAGATCCATGCACACTGACCCAGAGTTCTGTAAAGGAGGGGTAGGAGTAAGTTAAATTCAGCAGAACCAGGGGAAGCCTCCTTTGAAGAATGACACTCAAGGCTATGCCTGTAGACTGCCAGTCCTGTCTGGGACTGAGATTAATAGGATTGTACTTGTAGGAAACTATGAAAAATGTTCTCCAGGGGCCAGGAGGTGGAGCTGTAGGACAGGCTATTTGAGACTTGACTACCAGAAAGCAGATAAGTTTTGGGACTTCAATTCACAAGAATGAATATACTTGCTTTTGCTTACTTTCAATGAAGAGGGAAAAGGGAAAAAGAGGAAAGGCCATGGAATTGTAACTCCAGCTTTTTAGCTTTGTGTTCTCTCCTAGGGTAGGATTTCACAATCCCTAGGCTCTGTGCTAGGTAGAAGCGGGCATAGTAGTTACGATCAATTTCACAGTTTTAAATGGGCAACCTTCGTATTATAATAATGACAACAACAACACATAATAATGCTTTAAAATTTGCAAAGCGTTTTACAAATATTATCTAATTTTATCCTCACAACAACCCTGGAAATTAGTTGGTATTTTAATCCTCATTTTACAGATGAGAAAACTGAGGGAGAAAGAAATTAAATGACTTGTCCAGAGTTGCATAACTAATAAATGTCTGACACAATTTGAGCTCAGGTCTTCCTGACTCCAGGTGTGGCACTCTATGCACTGCACTACCTAGCTACCTATGTAGATATTGGGAGCATACCAAGGCCTCCTTGTTCCCCCTGTAGGCTTCATATTTATTACAAAATAATATTACGGCAGTACTTTAGTGTGAGGTCCTTGGTATAATCCGAATAAGTAAACTTGTCAATCTTTCGTTAAATATCACTTCCAAAGCAATGTCCTACTCTGAAATGTTTTTACATGATTCTTATTGAATACCTAACCAGTTTCTAAAGGGAGAAGACTGATCAGACCAGTAAGTACTCTTCTCTGAAAGTGATTGGTATAATGGTCAGATTAAGAGTGAGTTTACCACTTTCAAGGTTGAAAGGAGAATCCTTAAAAGGAATATTTTAAAGAGGGATTTGAGAGATTATGGGAAATGATTCTCCAGGGTTCACCAAAAGTTATTACTAGTATTTTGTTTGATGAAATAAAAAACCATCCCTTAAATTTTGTTTTCCTCTTAAATCTTGACCACAGAATTTTGTCTTGAATTCTATAAATTTAGAAAATGGCTTGGGCAGAGAGATTTTTCTAAAACAGTACAGATCCAGGTCCCTTCAGATTTCTCTCTCTAAGCAGAGAGGCTTAGTAGATTGGATAATTAATAAAATTGTCTCTTATATACATTCAACCTAAAAAGCCCAGAGAGCTGGAAAGAGGCCTTTCACAGCCTACTGCAGGGTGGGACAACTGTGAGAGAAAAAAAAAGTATGAAGACAGGAATGTGTGTGAAGTAGAAACATACTGAGCAATCCTGTTGAGTTGGAACAGAGGATACATGCAGTGAGTGAACAAATCACTTCTCTCTGGTCCTCAGTTTCTTCATCTGTAAAATGAGGATATTGGACTCTGGGGTCTCTTTCCTCTATAAGTTGATAACCCTATGACTAAATGATTCCTAGGCTCTTTTCTGACTCTGAAATCTGTGACTTCCTTTTCCTCCTTTTCTTCCAAGCATTGAAATCTTACTCCATTAGAATCAACATTAATGAGGTAAGCTTCTGGTCTCCACCCTGTCAGTGGTTTTGTTTCTAAACCCTTGTGCAACTCTTCCTACTTCAAAACTGCTTCCTGTCCTTGCTGCCCTTCCTATAAGGGCTGAGTCTCATTCTTCCTTTTTGCATCCTGTTGTTGTGTTTTGAGCTGATTCATGATCCTGCTTAACATTATTTGTCAGGTTAAGTAGCCACAAGAGACAGGGACTGAGACCCAGGGCCACATACATTCTGAGGAGAGGAGAAGGATTTGAAAAGGGTTGGGGTCCTAGGGCACTTCCTGCGAAAGGGAAAATAGCCCTAGTACAACAGAATTCTAGGAAACCAGTTAAGTGGGACCTTAGGGGTCATCTAGTTCAATCCTTCTATTCAGATAAGAAGCAACTTGTTCAAAGTCTCACAGTGACTTACTTAGTGTCAGAGCTTGCCCTAGAATCTGGATCTCCTCGCTGCTAGCCAATGAATAGTCTTCCCACCACACCACATATCTCCAAAGCTCAAGGAGAGTGAATTCTAGGCAAAGTGTCAGTCAGCAGCTTGGGTAGCAAGCATTTTTGGCACTTGTGACATGAATAAAATGAGGAAACAATAAGTTTGTAGTCATCAAGACTTGGACCTTGGATTTCTAACTTGCAGTTTGGTGTTCTTTCTGGTCCACCGTGAGTCGGGGAAGTCTGGCTACTTTCATTCTTATTGAATTCACATTTATTAAGCATTTACTATGGGCCATGCAGCATTCTTTACACTGAAAGAATAAAGAAACAAGTCACTACCCTCAAGGAATTTAAAATATAATGGGGGGAAAGGATCATATATATGTCACAAGTATTCTGGGCTTTCTTTTTCAACCAGATGCAGAGTCTGGACTCAACCATGGCAGGTTGAGAGGGTCTTTCTTTAATGCCATTGGCTCAAACCCTACACTATATGCTTTACCCCAAGATTGTCAGTTGAGAATAGTTTAATCAGCCAGCCGCAAGCAGTTTTTTAAAGAAAGGGATATTTAGTAAGGTGACAGAGTAAGCAGAGTTGGTATAAACCATCCCTTCCCCGTCCCTTTTCTACAAAAAAGTCTATGACATACTTAATATACATATAGAATGGAGGAGAAATTGGTCTGAAACTTAGAGAGGCCAAGAAGCAAGGGTGTAACAAACAATTCTTGGTTGCTAGTAGTCTTTTTCTTCCATTTGCAAGGTGCTCAAGAAGTTACTTGCACCCACAAAGAATCTGTATTTAATTTGTTCTTGGTTTTCCAAAGCAGATATTGCTACTAGCAGATTCTGGGACAACATTAGGGCATTACTGGGAAGATGGGAGCTATTGCTGCTCCAGGGGTGTGGTGATAGGACATGAATAGACTGGAAGTCCAATATCCTCTGGACCCTTTGAAGCTGGGAGGTCCTCTCCTGGGTAATGGAAGGAGACCCAGTCAAGACTGAATCCAAGACTTTTCTTCCCACCCCGCCCCCCAACCCCGCTCTCTTTGATACCATAGTTCCTGCTCAGAGATTTTCACTAGAATTCCACACAATTTCTAATTTTTAGAATTTCTCCATTACTAGCCAAATAGATGTTTTTATACAGGATTTTATACAAAGGTTATAACAAAATCCCCTAGCCAACTATGACAGATTTCTCTTTTTTAAATCTTATTTAATATTTTAGTATTTCCCAATTACTTGCAAAAACAATTTCGATATTCTTCTTTTCTTCAAATTTTGAGTTCTAAATTCTTTCCTCCCTCCCCTCCCCTCACGTTGAGAAGGCAAGTAACTTGACATAGATTATACATTTACATGTAAGTCATTCTGGGAAAGAAAACACTTTTTGTCAAAGAAGTGGAAATTGAGGAGATGCCCATCAATTGGGGAATGGTTGAATAAGTATATGAATGTAGTGGAATACTATTATGCTATAAGAAATGATGAGAAGGCAGATTTTGGAAAAACTTAGAAAGACTTACATGAACTGATGCTGAGCGAAGTGAGCAGAACCAGGAGAACATTGTACACAGTAGCAACAACATTGTGCAATGGTCAGTTATGATAGACTTAGCTCTTCTCAGCAATACAGTGATCTAAGACAACTTCAAAAAACTCATGATAGAAAACACTATCCACATCCAAAGAAAGAACTATGGAGTCTGAATGCAGATCAAAACATACTATATTGTCTTTTTGTTTCTTTTTTTTCTTTCTCATGGTTTTTCCCTTTTGTATTGATTCTTCTTTCACAACATGACTAATGTGGAAATATGTTTAATATGATTGGATGCATATAACCTATATCAGATTGTTTGCCATCTTGGGGAGGGGGATGGGAAGGGAGAGAGGAAGAAAATTTTGGAACTCAAAGTCTTTTTTTGTGGCCCTTTATTACATATAATTTTTATTGCATCTTGATCTGAATTTTCACGAGTTTGAGTACAAATTTTCTCCCCATTTCTACCCTCCCCCAACTCCAAGATGGCATATATTCTGATTGCCCCATTCCCCAGTCAGCCCTCCCTTCTGTCACCCCACTCCCCCATCCCCTTTTCCCTTACTTTCTTGTAGGGCAAGATAGATTTCTATGCCCCATTACCAGTATATCTTATTTCCCAGTTGCATGCAAGAACTTTTTTTTTGAAAATCTGCTTTTAAAACTTTGAGCTCCAAATTCTCTCCCCTCTTCCCTCCCCACCCACCCTCCCTAAGAAGGCAAGCAATTCAACATAGGCCACATGTAAAACTCTTCCACAATACTCATGTTGTGAAAGACTATATTTTGTTCCTTCCTATCCTATCCCCCTTTATTTGATTTTCTCCCTTGACCCTGTCCCTCCCCCATCTGCCCTCCCTTTTATTGTCCCCCTTTTTTTGTCACCCCCTTTTTATCCCCTTCCTCCTTCTTTCCTGTGGGGTAAGATACACAATTGAGTGTGTATGTTATTCCCTCCTTAGGTCAAATCCAATAACAGCAAAATTCACTCATTGCCTCTCACCTGTCCCCTCTTCCCTTCCTACAGAACTGCTTTTTCTTGCCACTTTTGTGTGACATAATTTACCCCATTCTGTCTCTCCCTTTCTCCCTCTCAATATATTCCTCTCTCATCCCTTAATTTGATTTTATTTTTTTAGATATCATCCCTTCATATTCAACTCACCCTGTGCCCTCTGTCTATATATATATGCATATATATATATATATATATATGTATATTTACTGAGTTCTCATGAATTACACATATTGTCTTTCCATGTAGGAATGTAAACAAAACACTTCAAGTTTAGTAAGTCCCTTATGATTTCTCTTTCTTCATTACCTTTTCATACTTCTCTTGATTCTTGTGTTCGAAAGTCAAATTTTCCATTCAGCTCTGGTCTTTTCACTGAGAAAGCTTGAAAGTCCTCTATTTTATTGAAAATCCATATTTTGCCTTGGAGTATGATACCCAGTTTTGCTGGGTAGGTGATTCTTGGTTTTAATCCTAGCTCCTTTGACTTCTGGAGTATCATATTCCAAGCCCTTCGATCCCTTAATGTTGAAGCTGCTAGATCTTATGTTATCCTGATTCTGTTTCCACAATACTCAAATTATTTCTTTCTGGCTGTTTGCAGTATTTTCTCCTTGATCTGGGAGCTCTGGAATTTGGCGACAATGTTCCTAGGAGTTTTCTTTTTGGGATCTTTTTCAGGAGGCAATCTGTGGGTTCTTTCAATTTCTATTCTACCCTCTGGCTCTAGAATATCAGGGCAGTTTTCCTTGATAATTTTTTGAAAGATCATGGCTTTCAGGTAGTCCAATAATTTTTAAATGATCTCTCCTGGATCTATTTTCCAGGTCAGGGGTTTTTCCAATGAGATATTTCACATTGTCTTCCATTTTTTCACTCCTTTGGTTCTGTTTTATAATATCTTGATTTCTCCTAAAGTCACTAGCTTCCACTTGCTCCAATCTAATTTTTAGGGTAGTATTTTTTTCAGTGGTCTTTTGGACCTCCTTTTCCATTTGGGTAATTCTGCCTTTCCAGGCATTCTTCTCCTCCTTGGCTTTTTGGAGCTCTTTTGCCATTTGAGTTAGTCTATTTTTTAAGGTGTTATTTTCTTCAGTATTTTTGGGGGGTCTCCTTTAGCCAGTCATTGACTTGTTTTTCATGGTTTTCTTGCATCCCTCTCATTTCTCTTCCCAATTTTTCCTCTAATTCTCTAACTTGCTTTTCCAAATCCTTTTTGAGCTCCTCCATGTCCTGAGACCATTTCAT
Source organism: Trichosurus vulpecula (assembly GCF_011100635.1). Classification (NCBI taxonomy): domain Eukaryota; kingdom Metazoa; phylum Chordata; class Mammalia; order Diprotodontia; family Phalangeridae; genus Trichosurus; species Trichosurus vulpecula. Next base: position 259,818,098 of record NC_050579.1, on the reverse strand, counting down.
GTTTTTCTTGGAGGCTTTTGACGTAGGCTCTTTGACTTTGTTGACTTCTTCTGTCTGTATGTTTTGGTCTTCTTTGTCACCAAAGAAAGATTCCAAAGTCTGAGACTGAATCTGAGCACGTTTTCGCTGCCTGTTCATGTTCCCAGCCAACTACATGACCCTTGAGTTTTTTTGTTGGGTATGACTGCTTGTAGAGTAGAGAGTACTTTGTGCCAAGCTTGAGGGGTTGTGCTGTTGTTTTCAGAGCTATTTCTATACTGCAAGCTGTGCCACACCAGCGCTCTTCCTCCCCCAAGACCCACCAACCCAGACTGCGACTCAGATCTTAAGAAGGCTCTGCACTCCCAGTCTGATCTGCCACTTAATTCCTCCCACCACATGGGCCTGGGGCCAGAAGCAACTGCAGCTGTAATCCTCAGAGCTGCACCACCTCCGCTGCCCCCAGGGTGGTGACTAAACCGTGAACTCCTTTCATTCTGTCCCCGCAGTTTTTCCCACTAATCTGCTCTGCTGTCTTTGGTGTTTGTGGGTTGAGAAGTCTGGTAACTGTCACAGCTCACTGACTCAGGATGCTACGGCCTGTTCCACCCGGCTCCTGGTCTGGTTGGTCCTGGCGCAGCCCATGCTGGGCTCTGCTCCGCTCCACTCCGCTCCCAGCTCCATGTGATAGACCTCACCCAGTGACCATCCAGGCTGTCCTGGACTGGAGCCCTGCTTCCCTCTGCTATTTCGTGGGTTCTGCAGTTCTACAATTTGTTCAGAACCATTTTTAACAGGTGTTTGGAGGGTCCTGGGGGAGAGCTTTAGGCAAGTCCCTTCTTTCCAGCCACCATCTTGGCTCTGCCCCGGAACTCAAAGTCTTATAAAAGTGAATGTTGAAAACCATCTTTACATGCAATTGGAAAAAATGAAATACTGTTAAGTGAAAAAATAAATAAATCCAGGTCTTTTTTGAAGCTTTCCTATCTCTGTCAAGGCCACCGCAATACTTCTAATAACCCAGGCATCATCCTTACTTTCTTTCATAATTCCTCACTCTCCTTCTTTGCACATATCCAAGAAGCTGCCAAGTCTTATCAATTCTAATTCCATTTCTTTCACGTGCCTTCCTTTCTAGTTGTCTAGTCACCACCCCATTGCTTCTTATCTCCCTGGATTAATTCTGTACTCTCTCCAACCTATTCTACACACACCCGCCAAAGTGATTTTCTCAAAACTAAAATCGGGTTATATCATTCCCATGTCAAATAAACTCTAGTCCCTGTTACCTCTGGGATCACGTATAGATTCCTTGTTTGGCACTTCACAACCTGGATCTCACTTACCTTTGCAGCCTCATTATGCGTCCCTCCCTGTCATACAGTCCATAGTCTAGCCAACCTGGCCGTCTCACTGTTCCTTACATGTAATGCTTGATCTTGCATCTTCTGGCCTTTTCACGGTCTGTCCTCTATGACTGTGATGTGGTCTCTGCCCGTCTCTGGCTCTTGGAATCCTAGTTTCCCGAAGCTCTGGTTATAAATGACCTTTTGCACGGAGCTTTTCCTGATATCATCATCTGCTAGTGTTTTCCTGCCTTGCTTCCTCCCACGCACCAGTTACCTCATATATAGCACACTGTGGTATATTCAAATTTACTTATTTATGTATAACATTGAGGAGCCACTGCTGGGTCCATAAAGACTAGGGTACTGCATCTGTTCCTTATTTTGTACCTAGCCATGTAGTTTGGACCATGTTGATTCCTGGGAAGCCTAGCGTCTAATGAAAGGGGTGGGGCTAGGCTTCTTTCTTGTTCGAACACTCTTTAGCTCATTAAAACCTCCACCCCAATGCCCCAGGGACAAATTTACTTATAATTTGGGCTACAGCTCATATTTATAGTTCCCTCCCAGAGGGAAGGTGGGGACTATGTACGCCATGAATCAGGCATAAAACAAGCAATTTATTCCTACCCACACAGGAAATGCTAAGCATAAAAGACTGACCGACAACATGCATCAACCAATTGACTTAAAACAGAATTCAATAATTTGTAATTACATTTGCGGCCTACTGGCAGGATGATACTTAAATCTCATCAGAACATGAAGTAGTTTACGGAAATATTCTTAAGTATCCAAACAATTCTTAGTATGTTTGCTGCTAAAGCGGCCAGGCTTTGGCCATTATTTCTAAGAGTTCTGGAGTAGTTGCCAGGGACTACTTCCCCTCCCTGCCTACTAGCTTCCATTCAGTTATGATCCGACGGGTCCCAGGACTTCTCACATTTCATATTCACACAATTGTCTCCAAGCTTGGTCCATCTCAAGATAGATGTTCATTCACCTGAGATCAGGGAAGAATAGACAAAAAAATGGGGGAAGGGCATCCAAGGTCCTAGATGCAGGCCTGCCCATTTGAATCCCTCTGCACTAGTTGTCACGTGGACATGGTCGTCATTATGCTAGGGTGGAGAAAGGCCAATCCTTCCCTACCTTTAAAGTCCAGGGTGGGGACCTTGAAAGCCCCAGGACTAGCTGCCTCCAGAGGCAGCACTCAGACAGGAATAGCCCAGGCCAAGTGAACTCTCTAGCACTCTGTCTTGAGATGTCATAGAAGACCTTGAAGATCCAAGTCTCTGAACTTCAAAGATCCAGGAAGGCCCAATTCTTGGGCCTCAGTATCTAGTTTATAGTATATATACGGGAGGAGGGATCATTTGCTTTGGGACAGGATCCGCAACTAAATGGTGTGAGCACGGCCCGCCTGGTTCTAAGTATGGTGTCTAAAATTAGGTCCTTCCTTCAAGGGTTTCTGGGGTCGCTCCAAAGAATGCAGGTGGAGACCAAGCAAAGCCAGCCATCCTGCCCAAAAGAACAACAAGGTGTGGAGTCTGGCTTTGGCACAAAATACCCATTCAGAAATTAAAGCTAGAGAAATGAGTGAATCGAAGGAAATATAGATCTCTACGAAAACTTGTAGATCTAGCAACCCCTAAAGAGGAGGAACTTTATAACGACACTACTTCAGACCTGTCAAGTTGGTAAACTTGACCAAAAAAGAAAAATGGCAGATGTTGGAGGGAATACAAGAAACAGTTTTCCTGTTGTGGGAAAAGCACAAAGGCTAACACACTGTTGGAGTTGTGAACTGTTCTGAAAAGTAATTTGGAACTATGCATAAAAAATTTACTAAGCTGTGCATATCTTTTAATCCAATAGGACCACTGACAGATCTATATCCCCAAAGAGGAAAAAGATCCAGCCATGTAAAAATATTTACATCAGCTGGCAAAGAACTGGAAATTGAGTTTGCTCATCAATTGGCAATAGCTGAACAAATCTCACCTTCTCCAGGAAGCCTTTACTGGTCCCCTTTCTCTCTGAGATTGTATATAATTGTTTTCATGTTATCTCCCTTATTAAAATAAAGCTTCTTGAGATCAAGCCCTGGTTGTTTTTGTTTTTTAACTTTCTTTATATCCTCAGAGTTTAGTGCAGTGCCTGGCACATAGTAAACACTTGATAAATGCTTATTGATTAGAACTGACTGGAATATTCTTGTTCTGTAAAAAAAGATAAAGGAGACAGTCTCAGAGAAACCTGGGAAGACTTTTATTAACTGACAGAGAACAGTGATCAAAACTAGTAAGTAATTTATAGAATAATTTATACAATAATGGCGACATTGTAAAGACAAACAACATTGAAAAAATTAAGGAGACTGATCAGGGAAGAAGGCAGCGTGTTAGGATGTAGAGAAGCGCAGATCCTCTGTGGGGTTTAGAAATGCACCAGTCTAAAAAGAAATAAAAAGACATACTTATATACTCCTCCACTCAGCTCTAAGATCAACAGTAGGATCTCATGTAAACTTGTGGAGACCCTGAGATAGGTAAGCTGGGTAGGTCAGAAGTAGAACACAGAGAAACTTGGGAAAGGGTTAGAGTGTGAAGTGGAGTTCATTCAGCCTCAGCTATATTCAGCCCACAGGTAGGAAATATGCCTAGGCAAAGACTAACTTGGGCATCTGGAAATCTATGGTAGCAGGAACCCAGTGAGAAGGAGCAGTCCCCAGGTACTCCAGGTGGGGCCTAGAACAGCATTAGCAACCAGAACCCAGAGGCAGGAGAAAGGCCCTAGGCAAAGACCAACCCAAGGTTTCTCCAAAGCTGTTGGCAAATGACTGGTGCTAGAGTAGCCCTGTAGCCCAGAAACATGAGGAAAACACCTAGGCAGAGACTAACGTAGAGAGAGGTTTTGGTGCCCTAGTGCAAGAGAGGACCCCTAGACAGAGCTCAGAATTGGAACAGTCCAGAAATCCTTGGAAGAGGGACCAGGCAAGCTCTGCTGACACCATTCAGTTGTGGATCCTGTCCTAAGCAAAAGGGAAATAGGAGGAGAAAGGGACAAAGGAGGGGCAGAGAGTTGTTTAAGATGAGTATAGGATAAGTAAGGAAATAGTCATAGGCAAAATAAGCTTAAATATTTGAGGGAGAAACATGGAGGATTAAAAGGAAAAGAAGGAAGAATAAAAAACCTGGGGTCAGCAAACAATAAGAGCTGTAACAGAAAAAATAGGCCACTTCATTTATAGGTGCTAAGCAAACTCCCTCTCTTTTACTATATTCTTGTTATAAAGTAGGTGGTGATAGCAAAGAGAGGAAACAGTACTAGAGGACAAGATGGGGAAAAGTACACATTTAATAATCATAATTATGAATATCAATGCAATGAGTGTACCCATAAATAGCAGAATGGATTAGAAAACAGAACCTGACAGTACGTTGTTCATAAGAAATACATTTGAAACACAAAGATTCATATAGAGTTTAAATGAGGGGCTATAGTAAAATCTAGTATGCTTTCACGGGGATAGCAATAATAATTTCAGATAAGGCTCTGGTAAAATATATATATATATATATATATGTGATAAAGAGATAAGGGGGGGCAGTTAGGTGGCATAGTGAGTAGAGCATCAGCTCTGGAATCGGGAGGACCTGAGTTCAAATCTGGCCTTAGATGCTTGATACCCTTACTAGCTGTGTGACCTTGGGCAAGTCACTTAACCCCAATTGCCCTGCCTTCCCCACTCCAAAAAAAAACATTCAAAGAGATAAGAGAGGAAATAAGCTTAATGTAATGCTTAAAGATACAATACATACATCAAATTTCTATACTTAATATTTATGTATCTAAAAGCATAGCATCTAAATAATTAAGGGGAAATTGGAGGGAGAAATAGATAGTAAAACTGTAATAGTCAGAGACACTAATGTAATCCTTTTAGAATTAGACAAATCTAATAAAAATAAAAACCACAAAGAAGAAATTAAGGGCCTGAATAGAATTTTCAAAAAAAATTGAGATGACACATCTTTGGTTACTACCAAATGAGGAGAGAAAGAGTTTTGTATAATGAACTGGTGAGTCAAAGAGCCAAATTTTGGAAAAACAGAAAATTTAATAAAAGAAAATTATAATAATGAGATAGCATGTCAAAACTTATATGATGTGGCTAAAGTAGCTTCTAGGAGGAAATTTATATCTCTAAATGCTTTCATTAACAAAAGAACAAGTGAATGAGTTAGATACACAACTAAAGAAACTTGAACAACAATAAATCAAAAATCCTTAACTAAGCAGCAAAGTAAAAATGCTGAAAATTTGAGAAAAGATTAATAAGCTTGAACACTCCAGAACTAGAATGAATTTACAAGTAAATTACAGAACAATTAATTCCAATACTATATAAACTGTTTGTAACATTAAAAAGGCCACCTTCCAATCTCCATGATCTTCATATCTAAACCAGGGAGAGATAAGACAGAGAAAGAAAGTTACAGATATCCTTATTAAACATTGATGAAAAAATTTAAATAAAATATTAGGAGACAGGCTATAACAACACATTAGGTTATACACTATGACCAAATTGCCTTTATAAGTAGGGTTAGTTCAACATAAAGAAAACTATAAATATGAGACATGTTGATAATATAAATAATAAAAACCATATACTTATATCAATAGATGCTGAAAAACCTTTTGACAAAACCAAGTTACATTTCAATTTAAAGCTTTAGAAATCATATAATAAATATCTTTTGAGAAGATTGAGCAAGATTCTGTATAATTTATTTATTGATCCTGTTTATAAACAATTTATTTTGTCCTGTAACTTGTTTTGTCCTGTAACTGCTTAAATCATGGCTCTTTGTTTCTGAACTTGGTTCAGAGTTTCAGCTGGCTTGTAATTGGTAAAGTTTAAAAATGCAATTTCCCTGTTAATCACTGATCTGTTCTTGCCTAAAGAGATTTAAGCGACTTTGGGGATGTGTGTGAAAGCAAAGAAGTCAGACCTAATATCTTTACACCACCAACCTCTCTTTCAAGGATGTCTGGTTTGTTGCCCAAAAGTCTGGGCCACTATCTTACACTTGCATTCAAATGATAAGCACTTCTTAGTTTCATGAGAAAAGAAGGGGAGCTCATTGCTAGCCCCATCACCAAATTTCCAACCAATCGTGTTGTTCCCTGCACCTCAGCTTTGTAACCAATCATGTTGCCCTTAATCCCATGTTGTTCTTTGTTCTGTGTTTCCCAAAACCTATAAAAGGGGAACTGTTCTTTTACTTAGGGTCTTTGGCATAGAGGCAAATCATTGACCCATTTATTGTCAGGCAGCATGCCCCTGCTAATAAATGTTATCTTGCTTGGAGAATTGCCTCAGTGTAACCTTTTGTTAACTTTCAAATGCAACACTTTATAAATCTAAGAACAAACATTATGTGCAATGGAGATAAGTTAGAGGCCTTTCCAGTAGAAGAAAGAATAAAGAAGTATGTCCATTACCACAACTATTACTTAACGTGGTGTTAGAAATATAGCTGTAGTGATAAGATAGGAAAGAGAAATTGAGAGAATAAGTATAAGCAAAGAGGAAACAAACATAGTGTTTTTGCAGATGATATAATGATGTACTTGGAAAATGCTAAAGATTCAACTGAAATTAATTGAAACAATAAAATTAGTAAAGTTGTGGGATATAAAATAAAATCACATAATCATAATCATAACTAGCGTTTATATAGCACTTTAAAGCTTGCAGAGCATTTTACAAATATTATTTCATTTTATCCTCACAATAACCCTGGGTAATAGGTATTATTATCCTCACCCTCATTTTACAGATAATGAAACTGAGGCAGGTAGTTTTTAAGTGATTTGTGCCTAGTCTGAGGCAGGATTTAAACTCAAGTTTCAATTCCAGGTCCAGTGCTCTGTCCATTGTACCATTTACCTGCCTGTATGTACAAAATTTCAATATCTCACCAACAAAGCCTAGCAGGAAGAGTTAAAAAGAGAAATTCCATTCAAAATAACTAGAGAAGCTATAAAATATTTGAGACTGTATCTACCAAAATTCAACCAAGGACTATATGAATCCAACTATAAAATATACTGCTGAAATAAAGTTATACTTAAATAATTAGAGAAATATAAATTGCTCATGAGTAGGTTGAGCTACTATAACAACAAATAATAATAAAAATTATACTAGTATCTAAATTCATTTTTTTGTGCTATACCAATTAAACTACCAAAAGGATGTTTTGTAGAGCTAGAAAAGAAGTAATAATGAAATAATGAAATCCATATAGAGGAATAAAAGGTGAAGAATCTGAAGAGTAATGATCAAAATGGGGGAGAAGGAAAAGGGTCTATTGGTACCAGATCTCAAGCTGTACTATAAAGTAATAGTAATTAAAATATTTTAAACTGGTTTAAAAACAGAGAGATCAATCAGTGGCTCAGATTTGGTATATAATCTGCAGAAGCAAAAAACACAGTAGTAGAATCACTCTGATGTGCCAAGAACCGTGCTAAATTCTCAGGATACAAAGAAAGGCAAGACACAGTTCTTGCTGGACTTCCAAGGGCAGAGTCAAGATGGCAGAGTAGAGAAAGCACTCAGATGAATTCTCCCAACATTTCCCTCCAAACAACCTTAAAGTGACATCTTAAATAGAATTTTGGAGTGGCAGATAACAACAAAAGCTCAGAAAGAGACATTCTTCCAGCCCAATATAGCATAGGAGGTTAACATAACCTTAGTAACATAAGAGAGATCTGTGACATGGGTGAGGAGGCTGGCCCAGAGCCCATGTGGATGAAACACCAGTGGTAGGACTAGGCGGTGGTGACAGAAGCATCAGCAACTTTGGGACCTCTCAAACCAAAGATGACCAGGAGTAGAAGCCCTGAGGGGCAATATCACTTCTGGTCCCAAGTGTTCAGTGACCCTGAGGAATAACATTGTTTCCCTAAGGGAGGTCCCCAGGGAAGAGGAGCCCTAAGGAGCAGTATCGATTGCAATCCCAAAGGATAAGGGCCTTTCCTGGATAAGAACCAGAGTACAGGCCTAGAAAGAAGTGATCACACTTCTCCCCAGATCATACTACCAATAAAAGTACTGATAACTTCTAAACCCCCGGAACTAGCTCTGAAAACAGCAGTACAAAAAAACTGGAAGCTTGAGACAGTGTTGCTTCCCCACCCCATGCCACCCATGCCATGAAGTTCCAAATAAAGAAACAGGGTGGGAAAAATGAGCAAACAACAACAACAAAACAATCTGACCATAAAAACCTACTAGGGTGACACGGGAGATCAAGACACAGACTCAGAATGAGACAATGAAATCAAAACAGCTACAAAGCAAAGCCTCAAATGAAAAAATGTAAATTGGAGAGGAACCCAATAAGGTTTTATAGAAGAGCTAAAAAAATTCAAAACCAGAGTTGTAGATGAAAAATTAGGTGAAGAAATGAAAGCAAAAGGAGAAAATTATGAAAAGACAATTAACAACTTAGTAAAAAAAATACTGAAGAAAATAACATCTTAAAAAATAGAATTGGCCAAATGGAAAAAGAGGTATGAAAGCTCACTGAAGAAAGTAATTCCTTAAAAATTGGAATTGTCCAAGTGGAAGGTAATAACTCCATGAGACATCAGGAAACAATAAAACAAAATACAAAGAATGAAAAAAATAGAAGACAGTGTGAAATATCTCATTGGAAAGACAATGACCTGGAAAATAGATCAAGGAGAGGTAATTTAAGAATTATTAGATACCTGAAAGCTATGATTAAAGAAAAAACCAGATATCATATTTTAAAAAAATACCAAGGAAAACTTCCCAGTATACTAGAACCAGAGGGTAAAATAGAAATGGAAGGAACCCACCAATCACCTCCTGAAAGAGATCCTAAAATGAAAATTCACAAAAATATCATAGCCAACTTCTAGAACTCCTAGTACTTCAAGCAACTAAAAAGAAACCATTTAAATACTGTGGAGCCAGTCAGGATAACACAAGATTTAATGGCTTACATGTTAAAGGAGCAGAGGGATTAGAATATGATATTCCGAAAGTCAAAGAACTGGAATTACAACCAAGAATAACTTACCCAGAAAAACTGAGTATAATCCTTCAAGAGAAAAAAATGGAAATTTAATGAACTAGAGGACTTTCAAGCATTCCTGATGAAAAAATCAGAGGTTAATAAAAAAATTGACTCTCAAATACAAGAGTCAAGAGAAACATCAAAACATAAACATGAAAGAGAAGTCATAAGGAACTCAATAAGGTTAAAACTACCCTTCTAGCTGGGAAGATGATACATGTATCTTCTAACAAGGCAGTTAGGGCAGTTAGGAGGATTCTACATAGAAAGAGGGTGCAGGAGGGAGTTGATTATGTTGGGATGATGTAAAAAAATGGAGAGGTGAGAAAGAGAATTGCTCTGGGAAAGGGAAGAAGAGAGAGGAAGAATGGGGAAAATGATCTCACATAAAACAAGCATTCAAGGAAGAGCTTTTACGTGGAGGGGAAAATGTGTGTGTGCAGGTATTAATGCTTAAACCTCAATCACATCTAAATTGGTTCAACAAGAGGGAATATGTATATGTGAGTATGTATACATATTCATATACACACATATATATGTAAATACATTTACACACACACTCAAGTAGTAATAGAAATCTATCTTACCCAACAGGGAATAGGACAGGAAGGATATAAGAGAAAAGGGGGTGATAAAAGAGAGGGTAGATAAAAGAAAGCAGTGGTCAGAAGCAAAACAGACTTTAGAAGAGGACAGAATAAAAAGAGAGTGAGAAGGATAAACAGAAGAAAATAGCATGGAGAGAAATGTACAGTTAGTAATCACAACTCTGAATGTGAATGGGATGAACTCACCTATAAAACACAAATGGATAGCAGAATGGATTAGAAACCAGAACCCAATAATATGTTATTTGCAAGAAACACACTTGAAACATATACAGTTAAAATAAGGGTCTGGAGCAGAATCCATTATACTTTAGCTGACATAAAAAAGAAAGGGATAGCAATTTGATCTCAGACAAAAACAAAGGCAAAAATAATTAAAAGGGATAAACGGGGAAACAAATTCTTGCTAAAATGCAACATAGACAATGAAGTAATATAGCAATACTAAGCATATATGCACCAAATGGAATAGATCCAAATTCTTAAAGGAAAAGTTAAGTGAATTACAGGAGGAAATAGACAATAAAACTGTAGTAGACCTCAACTCCCCCCCCCCCCGAACTAGATAAATCTAACCAAAAATAAATAAGAAAGAAGTCAAGGAGATGAATAGAATCTTAGAAAAGTTAGATATCCAGCCTCAGACACTTGACACACTTACTAGCTGTGTGACCTTGGGCAAGTCACTTAACCCCAATTGCCCTGCCTTCCCCCCTCCAAAAAAAAAAAAAGAAAAGCTAGATATGATACACCTCTGGAGAAAACCAAATGGGAATAGAAAGAAGCATACCTTCTTCTCAGCTGTATGTAGCACCTTCACAAAAAAAAAAATGACTATGTATTAGGCCATAAAAACCTCACAACCAAATGCAGAAAAGTAGAAATATTAAATCACCCTTTTCAGGTCATAAGGTAATAAAAATTACATTTAATAAAGGGCCATGGAAGTATAGATTAAAACTTAATTGGAAACTAAATAATAAAATCCTAAAGAATGAGTAGATCAAAGAACAAGTCATAGAAACAACCAATAATTTCATTAAAAAGAATGATGAGACAACATAACTAAATTTGTGGGATGCAGCCAAAGTAGTATATAGGGGAAAATTTATATCTCTAAATCTGTGCATTAATAAAAGAGAGAAAGATCAGATCAATGAATTGGGTATTCAACTAAAAAAATAGAAAAATAACATTAAAAATACCCAATCAAACACCAGAATTGGAAATTCTGAAAATCAGAGAGATGAATATTACTGAAAGTAAACAAAAACAAAATGAAACAAAAACCTTTGAACTAACAAGTAAAACTAGGAGTCAGTTTTATGGTTAAAAAAAAGCAACAGCAAAATGGACAAACCATTGATTAATTTGATTTTTAAAAAAAAGAAAAGCAAACTGCTAGTATCAAAATTAAAAGTGACTGCATGATCAATGAAGATTTAATTAAAGCAAATATTAAAGTTATTTTGTCCAATTACATGCCAGTAAAACTGAAAATCTAAATGGAATGCATGAATGTTTACAAAAATATAAACTACTCAAATTAACAGAAGAGGAAATAAAATACTTAATCCTATTTTGGAAAAAGAAATGAACAAACCATCAATGAGCTCTCTAAGAAAATATCCCCAGGACCAGATGTATTTACAAGTTAATTCTATCAAACATTTAAGGAACAGTTAATTCCAATATTATATAAACTATTTGAAAAATAGGCAAAGGAGTCCTACCCAAGTCCTTTTATAATACAAATATGGTATTGATACCTAAAGCAGGAAAAGTGAAAACAGAGAAAACTATCAAGCAATTTCCTTAATGAATGTTGATGCAAAACTTTTTTTTTCAACCTCTGCTTTTAAAACTTTGAGTTCCAAATTCTCTCCCCTCTTCCCTCCCCACCCACCCTCCCTAAGAAGGCAAGCAATTCAACATAGGTCACACGTGTATCATTATGCAAAACCCTTCCACAATACTCATGTTGTGAGAGACTAACTATATTTCCCTCCCTCCTATCCTGTCCCCCTTTATTCAATTTTCTCCCCGGACCCTGTCCCTTTTTGAAAGTGTTTGCTTTTGATTACCTCCTCCCCCTATCTGCCCTCCCTTCTATTGTCCCCCCTTTTTTGTCCCCCCCTTTTTATCTCCTTCCTCCTTCTTTCCTGTGGGGTAAGATACCCATTTGAGTGTGTATGTTATTTCCTCCTCAGGTCAAATCCCATGAGAGCAAGATTCACTCACTCCCCCTCACCTGCCCCCTCTTCCCTTCCAACAGAACTGCTTTTTCTTGCCATTTTCATGCAAGATAATTTACAATTTAAAAAAAATCTGTGCACTAAAGAAAGAGGTGAAGGGAAACACTGTAGGTTTTACACCCCCCAAACCCACCCCCTCTGATTTTCAAAGTCTATTTTCAGGGCTGAATGGCAGCGGGAGGAATTTCTTACATCAGAGAGAATGACAACTGACAGGAAGAGGAACCCAACCCAGACCCAGCTGGTCAGAATACCTTGGAGTTGCTTGAGTCTTCTGTGTGGTCTTTTTTTACTTCATCAATGTTATCGATCAGCTAAGGGCATTGACATCCTGGCCCAAGACGTGGGACGACATGCATGTAACACTAGTGAGGGGTGAGAGCAGGGGGGAATTGTGTGGCACCAGGCCTACCTAGCATAGGGGACATTGATAGCATGGGGGATAGAGATTAGGCTCCAGAAATAGTGACTCTGGTCCTCCTGACTGGGGAGAAGTAGCATGAGCCCCCAGGATGAGATGTGGGGGAATTGCTTAGATCTGGTATAGGAGAATATCACCAGTTCAGGAAAGGGAGGCAGAGTCAGGCCCTAGAAATGGCAGTGCCTGGTGCAAGGAAGCAGTTGCAGTGTCCAAAGCAGCACCAGCTTGGCACAGGAGATCAGTGCTATACCCTGTATGAAATAGGGAGAAGAGTCAGGTTCTATGTGGTGACACCTGCCCAGCAAAGGAAGGCAGCGGCAGCACCCATGTCAGCGCTCCAGGTTATAATGCTACGCACAGGTGGCAAAGCTTGGCCTAGGCAAAGTGTGTGTGTGTGTGTGTGTGTGTGTGTGTGTGTGTGTGTGTGTGTTAGGAGGGAGGTGTGGAGCCCCGGAAACAACATGGGCCACAACAGTAGCCGTGGCAGCAGACAGCAAAAGGTTAGGCCCTGGTGGCAGTGGGCAATGGCACAGTCCTTATATCAGTGACAGATGGCAACAGTGCAAGCCTCAGAGGCAATGGGGAGCAATAGCAGGCTCCATGTAGGGCATACCCTAACAGCAGCAGAATGGTCAGTCATATGGGCCCTAGCAGAGTAGGCCAAGTAGCAAAAGACAAGCCCAGTATAATCTTTTGGCTTAGGGTGATCCGGAAATGATGAGGTCCTTCTGTGTTGTTACCAGTACAGTATCCAGTGGCCGTTGGACTCCTTCTTCCTTAGGGAGTGCTTAAGGACCAAGGGCCTGGCATTCATTGTTGGGAAGTAGCTTGCTTTCTTGGTGAAGGGGGACCTGAAACTGTCTGCCCAGCCCCAATAGAAGAATGGAAGTATTTTCTCATCATCCTCCAAGGAGGTAAATTTTTTCCTTTCCCATCCCTGCCCTCACCCTCACCCCCCCACTCCCAAAGAGAGAGAAGTCCTAGTTGATGGGCCAGGAAATACTGGGTAGTGTTACAGTGTTATTCCTAGTTATAGATCCTCTGGTGCAAGGTGCATAAAGGACGGAAACTGCCAAAGACTGGCATCAACTATCACACGTAGTAGCCAGAATATGTTGATCTAAAACTCTTTCCTTTCAAAGTGTGTAGTTTGGGGGTATGGGGAAGGGAGGAATGCAAGGACTGATATTTCTGGTCTTTTAAGATTCTCTCACAGTTAGCTACAGTGAGAGTGATATTTCTTGTTCATTTCTTATTCATTTCTTGTCTTTTATTTATGCTATCTTTCTAGTTTTCTTTTTTCTTTTTCAGGGCTGCCTATGCCAGGTTTCTTGCATTCCTTAGATTAGGGTTGTCCAGTAACAGACCTAAGGCCATTTAAGTGGAAGTGTCAAACACATGACCAGTTAGCAGCAGAAGGTCCCACAACAGTGGAGTGAACCAGATTACAATGTAACTGGGGAATATTTAACAAAATGAAAGATACAATAAAACATGGATAATATTAATACTTATTTTTCTAAGTCAATATATAGGACAGCTAGGTGGCACAGTGAATAGAGTGCTGGGCCTAGAAGCAGAAAGACCTGAATTCAAATCTGGACTCAGACATTTACTTGCTATGTGAACTTGAGCAAGTCACTTAACTCTATTTGCCTCAGTTTTCTCATCTGTAAAAATGAGCTGGAGAAGGAAATGACAAACTATTCCATTATCTTTGCTAAGAAAATGCCAAATGGGTCAGGAAGAGTTAGACATGACTGAAACAACTGGTATATGGCCTGGAGGGATCCTTATGTGTGGTTTCCATTTTAGTTTGGCACCATTGCCCTAGACATCCTTTAAGAAACTTGCCACCAAGGGGTGGAAGTAATAGGAAGATAGATACTGAGATGGGCAAGCCTCGCTTTCCTTTCTTTTTTTTTTGGTAGTTCAGTTTTTATTTCATAATCATAAACTTAACTCTGAAGTCTAGCCAGACTTATGGAAGGAAAAGGGAAATGGAATCCAAAGAGAACTGCCGCAAGTGAGAACACAAAGATTGCAGGATATAAGAGACAACAAGATTTGGGAGTGCTGTCCTTAGCTACAGAGGCTAATGGTTTAGTGGTTAAGACAAAAATCAAATCCAAAGAAAACAAAATTTCACAGTCAGCAATGTTGATCTTCTTTTTTGTCTTGTCATTTTGGGACCTGAAGTGCTTGATGACTTTCATGATGTTCATGCCTTCTTTCACTTGGTCAAAAACCAAGGTGCTTGCCATCCAACCAGACTTAGCAGTTCAGATGAAAAATTGGGGGTTACTTGTTTTGGGTCCAGGATTTGCCATTTGCCAAGATGCTAGGACCAGTGTACTTCAGGATGAAGTTCTAGTCAGCAAATTTCTCTGTCAAAGTCTGTGGATGGACTTGCCACCAGTGCCATTATGATATATGAAGTTGCCATCCTAGCACACGAACCCCAGGAATGTGAAAGCAGATTTCCTTATATCCAAATCTTTTCTCTCCAGTGCTCTCAGAGCAGGGAAGTTGTCTGTTGTTTTTAGACCTTTGTCTTCAAATAGCTTGAAAGAAACTTGGTCTAGGGGCTTATTATTTGACACAAGTGTCAGAGTACATGATGGGGTTGGCCATTGCCACGGCCATGGCTGGGCTAGAAGTTGCAATGTAGACAGCAGGGGACGTGGGGAAGGAGAGGGTGGCAGCATTTGGCACGCTGACCAACTGAAGCGGAGGGCTCCCGTTGCAGTGTCTGTGAAACTAGGCTAGCTTTTCCTAAGGCTCTAAAAGTGGAAACTTAAAAGGTGTTGAAACTGTCCCAGAGAAATGATTGGCTAAGATGACTAAGGCTCAGCTTCCTGGTCTCTTTAGAAAAAAGTGAAGAGTTGCTTCCTGAGACTTCTGAATAGCAGACTCGATCAGGCTCAGATGAATCAATGCTGTATCTTCCCTAGATATCCTTTTCCTGCTAGGGCTAAGTAAACCTTATATTAACTTCTTAGCAAGGACTATGAAGTGTTTCATTTTGCTAGAATCTGGGCTCTAAGAAGTGGTTATCTCACCAGGAACCAGGCCTCTTCCTTACTTCCTGGGCAACAGTTTCAAACCATGGGGATGTTTGGCTATTCCTCCCCCAGCCCCTTATGTGTGCTCACACTTTTGCTTGCTTGTACAGTATCTGGCGGATAGCAAATGCTTAATTAGTGTTCTATCTGTCTAAGAATTCTAGATATAGGGATGAAAAAGACGTGAAATCAGGTAGAATAATAGAAGATTAATACCATCTGCTGGAGAACTATTGTTAGAGAGAGAGAGACTACATGATATAGTGGAAGCAGAATAACTGAGGACAAAGAGAGGGAGCGATGATGACACCCTCATCTGGTAGGAGCTACAGATAATTCGAGGCAATTTGATGACAATAGCCACGTGAACATACCTTAGTAGGAGAGAGCAGGTCTGAGGAATGTACTCGAGAGTCATACTAGACAAAGCATTTGCTAGGGTCCTTCTGAAAGGGCGTTAGTAGTGAGGTTGCTCAGTAGGTAGGTGTTGTCTTTTCCCATAATCCCTACATTACATTTATCTGTCTGGTAGACAAACCTGTTCAGTCTCTGGGCCTTATGAATTACGCAGGAGCCTGCAAGGGTTACACCCTGGGTGGTTTTCTAGTAGTAAAGTACTCACACCGTCTGGGTGGGGACAAGGAGCCAGAGGCTTGAGGAGCGCCCCAAAGTGTACTGGGGGTTGGAGAAACTTTTGTTTCATGTGGGGGTCTCATGGGAGAGACACAGGGGTTACACAGACTTATCTAATATCAGCACCCTCTAAGTTCAAGGTCGCCTTTGAGATGAAATGAAACAATTGTTAAGTCATTGAACCATTGAATGAACAAAAGGAGCTTCACTTTGCCCTAAAACGGAAAGGGCGTACAACAGGGATACGGTAGCGCTTAGCTTTGTAATGGCAAAGTTCCCTGTGTCTCCCTTTGGAAACGTAGTTGGTCATCAGGGCAGGGCCTGGTACCTTGAGTGTTCTTCAGACATCTACCAAATTGGAAAGAAACAAATCTAGCCAGTAAACCCTAAGTTAAGCGGGCAGCTTCTAGCCAACAAAATTGACCTTCCTTTCGAGAGGAGAAAAAGGAGGAGAGGGAGAGGGAGAAGATGACCTGAGTTCCCCAACGAGCTAGGTCCCCATTCCGGCAGCTGGGTCGACTCACAGGTTGTGTTTGTCCTTCGTTTTCGAAGAGGACCATGGCATCAGGGAAGGGATGACATGACTTGCAGTTGATTTTGATTTGAGTGAGGGAGGGCTTAGAGTAAATGTCAATGGTAACTGTTTCTCTTTGGAACAGCAACCCTAAGGGTCTTCCCTTCCCAGTTTGATTTTTTTTTCCTTTTTTTCTAATTAAAGGGGCCATCCCTTGACTTACTTCTTAAAGAGGCCTATTCACTGAATGGGCATTGCCTCACCCTAGGTGAGTATGTGAAAAGGCCTTAGCCTAAAAGGGCCACAGTCTCCCATTGCATCCTGGGTCATCTCCAGTCATCCTGATGAATATCTGGTCACTGGATCCAGATGGCTCTGGAGGAGAGGTGGGGCTGGTGACCTTGCACAGTCCTCCCACTTCACTGGAAAAATCCAGGGAAACCTGAGTTACATTCCAGTCTCAGAAATGTATTAGCTGTGTGATCTTAAGCAAGTTGCCTTATCTCTGTTTACCTCAGTTTCCTGATCTGCAAAGAGGAAAAGAATAATGGTATCCTCCTCCCAGGGCTGTTGTGAGGATCCAAATGACATAATGATTGTGAAGTGCTTAACACAGTGACTAGCATATGGTAAGCACTATATAGATGTCAACTATGATGATTTCTTTAATTGGATTCTATACTGGATTTTTTCGTGTGATTAGTATAAAATGCCAAAGGGGTTAAGATTAATCATTTTTTAACATAAGATAATTTGGAAATGTATTAGACTGAATGGATATCATCTGACTGTTAATATGTTTTATTTCATGTTTTAAACATACGATTTTGTTTATGTTACTATTGTGTTTCTAAATTCTCTTACACTGTGAAAACTGGAAAATTATTAGAAATATTGTTAGAAAAACAACATTTTTGTCTGGATGCTGTTAGATTATGAATTAAGCTGTTAAAATCTGGTAAATATATTTGAAAGCTGTTAAATATTTAATGGGGTATATTTTGTTTTAAAATAAATAAAAATAACAAAATAACAATAATTTACTGTTTGGGGAAAAAGTAGCATGAACCCTTTAAGATACCCTTATCTGTGACGACCCTTAAGACTTTGTACACAGGCAGGGTCACAAGATCATATCAGCCTTACTGACTGTATGTTGCAAAATCTAAAATACTGAAGTTTGAGGATCTACATTTGAGAAAATAGGATTCTTTCTCCCCTTCCTTATCAAATGAGGGGAATTTACACATTTACTATAATTAGGAGTTTTCATTTGAAAAATTTTGGCTACCATTTACAAAATTATGAAAATGTATAGGGTGGTTTAAAGATATAACTTCAGTACATTAATATGAATCAACTATCAGGTATTTGTTGTATGTCTGGAATCCCAGAATGTGGTTAGTTTTGATTTATAAATAAAGGATAAATGAAATGTAACTGCTAGGAAAACATGAGAAAATTAGTAACATTCCAGCTGTAAGCTATGATTACTGAAATTTTGCTATTTGAGGTAAAAAATCTTGGGACTATAGTTTAATGGTGTTTTGAGGGTTTTCTTGCTTTTTTCATTATTTATTTATTTAATATTTTTAGTTTTCAGCATTAATTTTCACAAGAGTTTGAATTACAAATTTTCTCCCCATTTCTACCCTCCCCCCCACTCCAAGATGGCAAGATGTCTCCGTTCCTCAGTCAGCCCTCCCTTCTGTCACCCCACTCACCCCCATCCCCTTTTCCCTTACTTTCTTGTAGGGCAAGATGGATTTTTATGCCCCATTCCCTCTATATCTTATTTCCTAGTTGCATGCAAAAACTTTTATTTTTTGTTTTTGAACCACTGTTTTTAAAACTTTGAGTTCCAAATTCTCTCCCCTCTTCCCTCCCCACCCATCCTCCCTAAGAAGACAAGCAATTCAACATAGGCCACATGCATATCATTATGCAAAACCCTTCCACAATACTCATGTTGTGAAAGACTAACTATATTTTGCTCCTTCCTAGCCTATTCCCCTTTATCCAATTTTCTCCCTTGACCCTGTCCCTTTTCAAAAGTGTTTGCTTTTGATTACCTCCTCCCCCTATCTGCCCTCCCTTCTATCATCCCCCCTTTTTTTATCTCCTTCCTCCTTCCTTCCTGTGGGGTAAGATACCCTATTGAGTGTGTATGGTATTCCCTCCTCCAGTCAAATCTGATGAGAGCAAGATTCACCCATTCCCCCTCACCTGCCCCCTCTTCCCTTCCAATGAACTGCTTTTTCTTGCCACTTTTATGCGACATAATTTACCCCATTCTATCTCTCCCTTTCTCCCTCTCTCAATATATCCCTCTCTCATCCCTTAATTTGATTTTATTTTTGTAGGTATCATCCCTTCATATTCAACTCACCCTGTGCCCTCTGTCTATATCTATATCTATATATCTATATATCTATATATATATATATATATATATATATATGTATGTATGTTCCCTTCAGCTACCCTAATGCTGAGGTCTCATGAATTATACACATCATCTTTCCACGCAGGAAAGTAAACAAAACAGCAAAACAGTTCAACTTTAGTAAGTCCCTTATGATTTCTCTTTCTTGATTACCTTGTCATGTTTCTCTTGATTCTTGTGTTTGAAAGTCAAATTTTCTATTCACCTCTGGTCTTTTCACTGAGAAAGCTTGAAAGTCCTCTATTTTATTGAAAATCCATATTTTGCCTTGAAGTACGATACTCAGTTTTGCTGGGTAGGTGATTCTTGGTTTTAATCCTAGCTCCATTGACCTGCGGAATATCATATTCCAAGCCCTTTGATCCCTTAATGTAGATGTTGCTAGATCTTGTGTTATCCTAATTATGTTTCCACAATACTCAAATTATTTCTTTCTGGCTGCTTGCAGTATTTTCTCCTTGATCTGGGAGCTCTGGAGTTTGGCAACAATATTCCTAGGAATTTTCTTTTGGGGACCTTTTTCAGGAGGTGATCTGTGGATTCTTTCAATTTCTATTTTACCCTCTGGCTCTAGAATATCAGGGCAGTTTTCCTTGATAATTTCTTGAAAGATGATATCTAGGCTCTTTTTTTGATCATGGCTTTCAGGTAGCCCAATAATTTTTAAATGATCTCTCCTGGATCTATTTTCCAGGTCAGTGGTTTTTCCAATGAGATATTTCACATTGTCTTCCATTTTTTCACTCCTTTGGTTCTGTTCTATAATATCTTGATTTCTCCTAAAGTCACTGGCTTCCACTTGCTCCAATCTAATTTTTCAGATAGTATTTTTTTCAGTGGTCTTTTGGACCTCCTTTTCCATTTGGGTAATTCTGCCTTTCCAGGCATTCTTCTCCTCATTGGCTTTTTGGAGCTCTTTTGCCATTTGAGTTAGTCTATTTTTTAAGGTGTTATTTTCTTCAGTATTTTTGGGGGGTCTCCTTTAGCCAGTCATTGACTTGTTTTTCATGGTTTTCTTGCATCCCTCTCATTTCTCTTCCCAATTTTTCCTCTACTTCTCTAACTTGCTTTTCCAAATCTTTTTTGAGCTCTTCCATGGCCTGAGACCAGTTCATGTTTTTCTTGGAGGCTTTTGATGTAGGCTCTTTGACTTTGTTGACTTCTTGCTGTATGTTTTGGTCTTCTTTGTCACCAAAGAAAGATTCCAAAGTCTGAGACTGAATCTGAGCACATTTTCGCTGCCTGTTCATGTTCCCAGCCAACTACTTGACCCATGAGTTTTTTGTTGGGTATGACTGCTTGTAGAGTAGAGAGTACTTTGTGCCAAGCTTGAGGGGTTGTGCTGTTGTTTTCAGAGCTATTTCTACACAGCAAGCTCTGCCACACAGGTGCTCCTCCTCCCCTAAGAACCACCAACCTGGACTGTGACTCAGACCTTAATCAGGCTCTGCACTCCTGCTCTGATCTGCCACTTAATTCCTCCCACCAGGTGGGCCTGGGGCCAGAAGCAACTGCAGCTGTAATCCTCAGAGCTGCACCACCTCTGCTGCCCCCAGGGTGGTGGCCAAACCGTGAACTCCTTTCATTCTGTCCCTGCAGTTTTTCCCACTAATCGGCTCTGTTGTCTTTGTTGTTTGTGGGTTGAGAAGTCTGGTAACTGCCACAGCTCACTGATTCAGGGTGCTAGGGCCTGTTCCCCCTGGCTCCCTGTCTGGTTGGTCTGGGCACAGACCACGCTGAGCTCTGCTCCACTCTGCTCCCAGCTGGGTATGATAGACCTTACCCAGCAACCATCCAGGCTGTCCTGGGCTGGAGCCCTGATTCCCTCTGCTATTTTGTGGGTTCTGCAGCTCTATAATTTATTCAGAGCCATTTTTATACGTTTTTGGAGGCACCTGCGCGGGAGCTTACACAAGTCCCTGCTTTCCAGCCCCTATCTTGCCTCTGCCCCCCCATGCTTTGAGTTTTTGATTATAGAGATGGTAGTCTGAATTGTCATGAAGCTAACAGTAGAAAAAGGCATGTGCTGCAGTCTGAGAACTGCTACAGGTGGATATTTGTCTTTGGGAAAAGTTGAGGTGTGGCCTAAGGCAGGAGCCTCTTGACTCAATTTCCCCATTGTGCTATCTCCTTTCTAACAGGAAATTTACCCACTTGGTTAGTCCTGAACCTGGTTTTTGATACTTTGTGACTAACGTGGAACTTTACTACATGAGTGGCTGTCAAATATTCCTGGTGTTTGGAATCAAACACAGCTAAGGGAGTTTTTCCTGTGTTGTAGTGTATGTCAGATCAGTGTGTGACCTTGAGGGGATGAGTCTTGACATTGTTATAACTATGTCCCTACTTTTCTATAATCAGGGCAGGTGAGCAGTAGAAGTTTTGTAAGAACAATACTAAATCCATTAATTAATAGATTGATACCAGAACATCTAATTTGAGAAAGCAACAGGATTAGACTCTTTTCTCTAAGAACTATATGCATATGTATATGATTGGCTTCTAAATGTATCTGGTATGAAAATTCAGGCTTTGATTATGTTTTAGTAATAAGTTTTCAAAATTGTATTAAGGATTTTACATGTAAAATTGCACTGATAATTGTAAAGAAGGTGAAATTACTTTCCTGTTTTAACGTATTTGTCTGATAATTTTAAAAGACAGAAGTGTTTATTTTATACGTTAGACATTCATGATTTTTTTAAAAAAGATTTTTATATCAGGTATAGGGTATACACACACACATACATACATACATATATATATATATATATATATATACACACACACAAAACTGAATTATGGGTTTCTAATTTGATGTTCTTATAGCTCTGTGGCTAATAGGATCAGAACCATAAGCTTGAGCTGGTTTTCACCACATGAACTAGTTCTTGGAAAATCAAATATAAAAGATCATACTAAATTGTATTACTGTAGTCATGTATATTATAGTCTTACTTGTTGTTTAGTCATTCAGTTGTATCTGACTCTTCGTGACCCTGTGAACCATCCTGTCTCCATGGGGTATTCTTGCCAAAGATACTGGAGAGGCATGTCATTTCCTTCTCCAGTAGATTAAGGCAAACGGAAGTGAAGTGACTTATCAAGGGTCACACAGCTAGTAAGTATCTGAGATCAGATTTGAACTCAGGTCTCTTGACTGTAGGCCCAGTGCTCTGAGCCACCTTGCTGCCTTCTCCAGTCGTGTTACTGGCAGATTTTAGCAGAATTATCTAGGGGTCTCCACAAGTGATTTAGAACAAGACAAGCAGAGTCCTCTTCAGAGCTGTTCTGAAAATGAGGCCTATTCCAGAATGTTCAGAAGATATTTCCAGGGATAAGACGACTACATGGGAAAATTGGGACTGAAGCCAATATGTGATGCTTCAATGGCCGTTTGGAGTGGATTACTAGGATAGGAGAAGACAATGTTATCTACTATTGGTGATCATCATTGTATTACTTTGGCCTTTTGTTTCATGGTGTTTCAGCCTGCTGAAGTTATGTTGGTGATGTAAATATCTTCTCTCAAAATTAGATCATCGTGAGCCCTCTATATAGTACGATCTGTAAATTGACTTATGTAATTCTGATTATGAATGTATGGAAAACCTTATAGGTTTGGCTTATAGATAAGTGATTCATAGGGGAGGGTGCCAGCCCCACCTCCCCCAGGAATCAGAGGAGGAGATTTGTGGGAATTGAATGAACTAAACTGATGCCACTTGTGACTCAATTCTGGATCTAGTTCAGTTCCCTTTCTATTCAATTATGGATCTAGTCCAATTTCTGTCTTGCAAGAAAATGTTATTCAATTATGGGAATGGTGAGAAAACATTATTGTATTGTTTGAAACTAGCCCTGCATGGTTAAGAAGCTGAACCACCTGTACTTTTTGCTTAGAGAACTTTAAGGACCTAGGTTATGCTGACCAGAAACCCAGTCAGATCCAAGGATTGCTCAAGGAGTTTTCTCACAATTCTACATCTCAAGCAATCCATATGTCTTAACTGAAAATTGGCTTATACTGGTCAATCAGTTACTGCTTTCTTGTTCTTTTGATTGAATACAGACATTTTTTTGGGGGGGAAGTGGGACACTTCTTTTTTTTTCTGATTTCAGGGAATTGCACCTGTTCACTCTACCCCTCCCAACTCAGAAAGCCTTTAATCTTTCCTTCAATTAGAAATCAGATTATCTAATCTTGAACCCTGGTTTGTATCCTGTTGTTTTCTTTTAATGCATAAAGATTTCTCCCCCTGTATTCAGGGTCCAGTGCCAAGCTGAGAAGGCGTGGTTCCAATTTGTTATGCAATAGGTATGTATTGCTTAATAAATCGATATGCTTGAAACCTTGAACTTTTGTTTCCTCTCTTATTTCAGATTTCACCCATTGCAGTCTGGAGGTGGCCAAATTTTCATGACCTTGTGAATGATGTGTGCTCATCTTCCGTAGTTCATATGTAACTTCTGTGTGCCACTTCCAAGTGGATGACTCCTGAATTTCTTTTTCTAGTTCTCATTTTTCACCTACAATCCTATAACCAATAGTTGTCTAATAGATGTTCTGCTCTCTGTTCAAATGCAATATTCTCTGTTAACTGGCTTTACCCACTTATTAGCTGTGTGGCCTTGGTAAAGTCATGTCTCTCAAAGTCTCGGTTTCCTCTTCTATAGAATTAGGGGGCTGGACTCTTAAGACCTTAAGGTTCATTACAGCTGTAAATTCTATGTCCCAAATTAAACTCATCCTCTTCCACCCAGACAAGTTATTCCAATCAGCTTCTTGATTTCTTGTCGATGAGTCACTGTTGTGTCACCCAGATTTAAAACCTCGGAGTCGTCATTGGACTCCTTCCTCTTCCTCTTCATTCAAAAGTCCTCATAATCTTCTCTTGTTTCTTCCTCTCATTATACCTTCATCCTGAATTCTATCCAGTCAACCTGGTCTCATTGTCCTCTGACACATCAGACTCATTCTTATCTGTTGTCTCCCCTGCCACTCACTACTTATACTGTCTTCTGCGTGGTGCGGAGGAAAGAGGGTTGGAATTAGAACAAAGCCCAAGTTTCCTCACCTGTAAAATGTGGAGGTTGGATTAGAGTCTCTTTCAGCTGCACGATGAGGAAATTGCGGCCCAAAGAGGGCCAGTGAAGGGAAGTAATTTTTTTCCCCTTTGCCCTAAAAACCCATCGTTCTTAAAAGAGAAAGACAGACTTTGAGGGGTGAAGGGGTGGCTGCTAGCAAAGTTCTATACAAGGGCGGCTGGGGAAGCAGACTTGAGCAGTTACTCCGATGGCCGGGGGGTAACTGACAGCTCAGCTTGCTGGTCATCCGGCGGCAAAAGGCATATTTCACTTCCTCTATGATTTTTTTTCCCTGAGCACCATAGCCTACATTGATGTCTCCTTTTTTTTTTTAACTCCTATAGTACTTAGAGTACTCGATTATATGCTGCCTTGCATTATTTTCTTACTGCCATTTCATATTAACTATTATCTTTCCTGCCGGGTGTGTAAGTTCAAGGACTCTGACGGGTGTATCTAACTTAGAGCCAGAAACAGAGTAGGCATTTAACAAATCCTGTTTTAATTATTTTTTTATTGTCCTGTTCTACTGAAAAGTGACAGCTAATTCACAGATTCATGTGTTTTATTGAGTATCTGCTATATTCGAAGTTAATATTTTGCATAGTGAAATTACAAGATTCCCCGTTGCTCTGGCTAGGTTACAATCTACCTTAGGAAGGTAGGAGAAGCCAGATATTTTTGAGGATTTGAGACTGATTATGGATATTATAAATCATTGTCAAGCCTAGAAGCAAGGCAGTCCCCTGAAAAATTTCATGAATATCATAGCTATCAGCATTTACAAGGAAAACTGTTCCTATTGTTCCTGTTTCTAGCTAAATAGCTTAATTTACATATCAGTTTCTTAAAAATATTTTACCTTGGGCCTGATAGGGAAATATCTTTAAGGCCCAAGTCATCTTTGATCCTAAATTCCCTCTTTTCTCCCACACCCCTTTTCTTCCCTTTTCGTTAAATGCCTATTATTCCTCATATCTAAATAGTAACCGCATTTAGCTGTCGTCTTCCTTTGAATCGTCCCTTGCACCCATTTCTCCCATTCTAATGATCGCATTGCACGGATAAATCTCGAGTCCCTCTACTCTTCCTCTCCAGATTTTCTAAATCAGGTTAAAATTAGCTTCAAGGGCAGCTTTCAAAATGAAAAGAAACTATAAAAGAATGCAGTATGAGGAGAGTGTTTTTTGGATGAGAGAAGGGGCGCACTTTCAGGCTTCTGTGATTCGTAGGGCGAGGAAACCCTACACAGAAAGCGCTGGCTCGGGGTGTGAACCTGCGGCCTCGAAGCCACATGTGGCCCTCTACGTCCTCAAGGGCGTGTTCCCCAACCCTGGGCTAGCTGGAAGGGACTATACGGTTCTTCTAGTCCAGCGCTTCTTGTAGTGTGGTCCAGGGGGACTCCTGTGGGTCCCAGAGATCCTTTCAGGGTGCCTGCTAGGTCAAAACTATTTTCATAATAATACAAAGACGTTTTAATTTCGAATACAGTAAATATGAATTAATAACTTACAGAAACAAAATCTCTTTTTTGGGGGGTATATCAGTAATTTTTAAGAGCGTGAAATCAGTTTAAGATTAAAAAAAAGTTGAAGAACCACCGATCTAGATTCTAGTATAACCCCTTCATTTTACAGATAGGGGAACTGAGGCCCGGGAACTGTAAAGGACCTTGTCAAGGTTACAGAGCAGGTGAGCCAAGAAGGAGGATGGGATCTTAACCCGAACGAGGAACTCGTACCCCACGGTGCCCACGCAGGGCGGCCGACTCTTGCCCTGGGACAACGCTTCCCAGGAAGAGCTCGGGGATGACCGGCCGCCGAGAAGGGTGGAGGAAGCGGGCGGGGCCCCTGCTCTTAGATCTGTGCGGCAGCCCTCCGCGCTTGCGCAAGAACTCCTCCACGCTCTCCCACTCCTGCGTGGCTAGGGCAGAGAACGCCCCGGCTGGCGGGTCGCTGTCCTCAACACCAGGCTTCACCCTCTTCCTCCCCCGCCCTTGACGCCATCCTGTCCCTCCGCCCTTCGGTACTGGGAGCCTGGACGCTCCGAACCCACACCCCCTCTCCGCGCTGCGTCACAGAGAGGCTTGTGACGGCCCCGCCCGCCAGAAGTATCGCGCGCGGAGGTCGGTGCTGCGCGTGACGCGGCACTGGGGCGGAGGGCGAGAGCGCGAGCGAGTGCGAGCGAGGGCGAGAGCGAGCTCGCTGGAGAGGAGGCGAAATCGAGGCGCCGAGGAGTGCGTCTGGTCCGGTCCGGTCTGGTCCGCGAAGATGTCCGTTTGACACTGTCCAGGTGAGACTGACGCGCCGAGCGGACCGGAAGGGCCCAGGCTGGGCCGGGTTGTTCGGGCCTCGGCTGAATTCCGTTTCTGCCGGCCCGCGGCCTCGGGACCTGGGGCGGGGCGGGGCCGGGCCGGCTGGGCTCCGCTCCGCTCCCCTGGGGCTGCCGGCCCAGCTAGCCCACCTGCAGGGACCGCGCCCGGGCGGGCCTGGAGCTGTCATTCAGTCAGTCCTGCGCCTCCGCCGCGGGAGTGGCCGCGCCCACCCCAACCTCGGCGCCCCTCTCGGGAGATGGAGGCCGGCGTGGAGGGCCCGGGGCAGGGAAGACAGCGGAGGCGGTGCGAGAGGGCCGCGCGCCGGGGACAAGCTGGGACGTGGCACGGCGGGCACCGGGGCTCCGGCGGTGCGAGAAGGGGCCGAGCTGGACGGGGGGGGGGGTGGGGATGCGATGTGGCAACGCCACCGCTCGTCCGGGCTCTCCTTTTCCTAGGGGTCCGTTAAATGTCACCCAGGTGGTTTCAGGTTGCTTCTCGAGGGTCGCAGATGAAGCATTGGCATAGCACCGTTGTTTTTTTCTGAGCTGGAAGGGACTTGAGGCTGTCTAGTCCAGTCCCCCTCATTTTACAGACGAGAAAACTAAGGCCCAGGGAGGTTAAGTGATTTGCCCAAGGACACACAGGTGGTATCAGGTAGGATTTGGCCTCTGTCCTCTGACTACAGAGCTAGTGCTTTTCCCACTATGCTAAGCTGCAGGTTACTTATTCTTTTTCCCAAGGATGTAATTGAATGACGATACTATTACAATTAGGTGCCTCTTCCAAAGCACTTTGACACATTCTGTTTATGCGTTTCAAGTCCCACCTCACCTAAAATCCCACCACGGACAGGAAGCCCCGCCCCCCAGCCCCTCATAATTCTGTTGCCTTCCCTGTGTTATTTCCTATTTCTCTTGTATATAGCTTGCTTTGTATATATTTGTTTGCATGTTGTCTCCTCCATTATATTGTAAACCTCTTGAGGGCAGGGGTTGTCTTTTCCTTCGTTGTGTATCCCTGGCGCTTAGCACAGTGCCTGACACGTATAGTAGACACTTAATAAATGTTCATTGAATTCAATTGGAACCTGAAAGTGGAGCTGGAACTAAAAACTTGATCCTCTTATCCTTGGTTGAGATACCTTTCTCAGCTGATTGAATGATCAGCTGCTTCGGTTAGTCGATTTAACTAGCTTTCTTCCGTTCTAATTTCTGACTTAACTCTGGGGAAAAACTGAAGTCAAATTAGGGAACTTTCAAAAATAAATAAAAACTTAGAATATTTTTGTTTTAACAAGAAAGTTTAAAAGAATATTTGACAAACGTGTTGGTTGCTAGAGTATAGTGACAACTATATAGATAGCTACAATAGCATAAAGCTTTTCTAAATACTGTCCTCAGATACAAAAATAAATTTAGGCTAGATGAGGTGATTTGATAAGCAGACTGTTGCAAGAGATGTCTACTGAATTGATTTTCTTAGTCAGTAGCTATACTTGTATTCCATGTAATAGTGCTTGACATAAGAATTGTCATGCTGGGTCCCTTAGGAATCTTTTGAGGCCAACCCCTCTCATTTTACAGATGAAGAAATGAGACCAGGGAAGTTAAGTGAATTGTCCTACTAGATCATGCGGCTAATAAATGTTTGAAGTGGGATTTGAACTCAGGTCTTCCTTATTCTATCTGTCCAGTATTCTATCCACTGCACCTTGGTGACTTTTGAAAAATGGTCTCTATTCTGTATAACTTTTATTAATTAAATAAGTTGTATTCCTTGTCTTCATGCTTTTTTTCTTTTGTCCCTTAAAAAAACTTCATTAATCAAGCTTTGATTTCTTTTGCAAAACAAGGTTACTTTCAGTAAGTTGTTTGCTTGAGTGTTTTGATCTTATGTTTTTCTTAGAGATCTCTGTTATGTTTAATTTTGCTTGGCATGAGTCTATTGTTCCCATAGGGTTCCTCTAAGAATCTGTTTTTATGGATGGAAGTTTGAAGCATGACTTTCTCCACTTTTGCATTGCTGACTTCTTGGAGAGTTGTAAGCAAACTTTTCATCTCCTGAGGATCCTTGATCTTGCCTGCCTGCTCCTCTGTACAGCCACTACCAACTTTTAAAAAATTGAATTACTGTTTTTCTGTAAACTGGTGGTGTCATTTCAGTAACGTTCCTAGGAATGGGCTATATTTATTAAGGAAGAAGTCAGTTTGGGATTGGCATTGGTGCTTGGCTTGTAGATAAATGTTGTCTCAGTTGATATTTATATATATAAAGTTTTTTGATGATTTTTGGCACTACTGTCACTTCTTAATAATCTCACCTCACCTAGAACCCTCTCTTGTAACAAAGAGAAAGAGTTGAACAAAACAAATGGACACAAGGACCACGTCTGAGAGAATGTGTAGCATTCTCTGTTTCTAGACTGGAAAGAGATTTATTGTTTCTTCTCTGGGACCAAGATTGGTTATTAATCAAGTTTGGCTGCCTTTTTTAGTGTTTTCATTTATATTTTTGTAGCTTATATTTTTCTATTCATTCTATTTTCTTTGCTCAAAGAAATACCAAATAATTTATCAAATAATATATCTTCCCAAGTTTCTCTGAATTCTTCATATTTGTACATCTATAAATATCTTATAGCATATAAAGTATTTCTGGATAACATTAGAGGGTAAGGAATGCCTATAAAGGCCTCTTGCAGAAAGTAGGACTTGAAGGAAATCAGAGATTTCAAGAGTTTGAGGTGAAAACAGAGTTTTCCAGGCACGATGGGGCAGCCGGTGAAAAGGCATGCAGACAGGAGATGGAACATCATATATGAGGAACAGCAAGTAGTCTAGTATGTTTAGACCATACAGTGTGGAGAGAAGTAATATCTAAGAAGACTGCAAAGGTAGGAAAGAGCTATCTTGTGAAAAGCTTTAAATGCCAGACTGAAGTGTTTTTATTTAATCCTAGAGGGACTAGGGGGCCTCTGGAGTTTGTGTGTGTGAGGGTGACGTGGTCAGATCTCTTCTTTAGAAATCACTTTGGCTGTTACATGGAGAATAGATTGGAGTGGGGGAGGCTTGAGATAGAGAGACCAAGTAGGAGGCTGTTGGACCTCTCTCCCTCCTCATCTCTGCCTCTTCACTTTCCTGTCTTCCTCCAAGTCTCAGCTCAAGTCTTTTCTCCTGCAAGAGGTCCTTCCCAGTCCTCCCTAGTCTTTGTGCCTTCCCTTCAAGATGATCACTAATTTGTACTGTATATATCTACGTACAAACATCGTACATAGTTGTTTGCATTTTGTCTTGCATTAGACTGAGAGTACTTTGAAAATCATGGACTGCCCCCCCACACCTTTCTTTGTGTTCCCACAGTTCCCACTGTGTCCCCACAGTATCCCCACAGTGTCTGGGGCACATTGAAAGTGCTTAATGAATCCTTGTTGCTTTGACTTGACACAGTCTATAGAAGCCAGCCAAATTGGCTGGGTCTCATATGTGACGTTGCATCTCTGTATCTTTTCAAACCCCAACCCCCCCAATGCCTGGAATACATTCCTTGCTCATTTCTGCCTCTTAGAATACCTAGTGTCCTTCAAAACACCAGTCAAGATCCACCTTCTTTTTGAAGCCTTCTTTTATCTCCTTCCTTCCACATTCGCTCAGCTACTAGCACCTTCCCTGCCCCCGTTACCTTCTGGTTTATCTTGTATGTACTTAAGTGTACATGCTTAAGGGACTGTTTCATTTTTATTTTTACATCTCTAGCACCTGGGATGATGCCTGGCACATAGTAAGCTTTTAATAATTGCTTTTAATTGATTGCCAATTTGGTTATGAGATAAAACTTCCGGGTTGTTCTAATTTGCCCTTCTCTTTAATGATTCGGATCATTTCTTTCATATCAATCAGACTCCTTTTATGTTCTAGGCATTCTGGTACAAGTATGTATTAAGTGCTGGGGCTATGGTTCCTTGCCTTTAAGGAGCTTACATTCTATGTGAAGGATGTATGTTCATGGATATGAGTGTACCAGATGTA
This sequence comes from Trichosurus vulpecula, assembly GCF_011100635.1. Classification (NCBI taxonomy): domain Eukaryota; kingdom Metazoa; phylum Chordata; class Mammalia; order Diprotodontia; family Phalangeridae; genus Trichosurus; species Trichosurus vulpecula. Next base: position 259,787,272 of record NC_050579.1, on the reverse strand, counting down.
CAGTGCTTGGAGTGGGGTGGGGAATAGGGATTGCGAGGCTGACTAGAATCAGAAAAAGCCTCCTGAAGGAGATTGCATTTGAGAAAAGAGCTGGGGATTCCAAGAGGAGGTGAAGAAGAGAGCATTGTAATACCTGTGGGCATAGAGGACAGTCTGTGCAAAAACGTGGAGGTGGAAGACAGAGTATTGTCTATGGGGAAACAGTAAATAGGTCAGTTTGAATGGAACATAGTTTATGAGAGGGAGGAGTGTGTAATCATTTATAATGTACCTTTTTTACATTTAGGTCAGGTATTCATTTGGAGCTTATGTGGAGGTTTTGATATATGATATAAGATACTGGGCATACGAGCATACTTCCTGCAGAACTTCTTTTTAGTTTTCTCAGAGTCCTATCCAGTAGGGACTCCTGTCAGTAGTTAAGTGTTCGTGAATTTATTGAACACTCGGCTACTACTGTGTTCATTTGCTTCTAGGTCTTATATTGTCTTTTCCACTGATGTACTTAAAGCATTTTTAATCGGTACCAAATGGTTATAAAGTTTCCACTTAGCTATGTTTCATGTATCACAAAACTTACTGAACTTCTTTCCCATCTTCTACCTCTGTTTCTCTGCCTGTCTGGAGACATTTGCAGATGTCTGAGAGTTAGTGATTCTCTTGTCCGATTGAATAGTAATATAATAGTTGTTTTTCTTTGAATAGTTACTATATTAGCCAAATTATAAGACTGCTGGCTCTAAGTGAAATTTCTTTCAAAAGAAAATATAGGTACTGGCTATAAACACTGAATATAGTCCATGGTCAAGTTTTATTATACAAGTGAGATTTTTTAGGGAAAGTGTGTGATGTGTATTTGGACCAATATGTTATTCTTCGATGGGCAATGTGTTTATAAGAGTACTGAATGAAGAGTTCAGTGTTGGTCCTTGCTTTTTAGCTTTGTGGCCCTCGGGAAGTTATTCAGCCTCTGTTTCTCTCACTTGCTATATCTATAAAATGTGGGGCTCGATCTCTAGTATTTCCAAGTTCTGAAATTCTGTGATGTTGTGTTAGTGATATCTGCCATTCTTTGTATCTGCCTTTCTTCTCCCTCATGTTTCAGTTCACTTTAGCTATGTGTAAGATACTGCGCTAGGCACTGGGGATGTCTGCCAATAAACGTTTGTTAAGCACCTACTATGTGTCAGGCTTTATCTTAGGTTTTGGGGAAATGAAGAAAAAAATGACACTCTCTGTCCTCAAAGAGCTTCTGTTCTGTCGGGGAAGATAGCGCGTGCACATGAAAGGACGTACAAAATGTAGACAAAGTGGTCTCAGGGCAGACTGAGACGCTAGCAATGCAGAGTCAGAAAAGGCCTGTTATAAATGGTGACATTCGGATTGAACTTTAAAGAAAAATGAGAGATTCTAAGAAGTATGAGGGCTGTTCCTGTCTTAAGAGAGGGGCTGTCTTATTTAAGGCAAAAGAAGAACATTTAGACTGGACTGGAGAATTCGTGAGGGAGATGAACACATCTCTTGCATCTGTCGCCTTCCTCAAGTCTCCGCCTGTCCAGCCTATCCTTCATAGAACTTCCAGTGATGTTACTACAGCATAGATCTATGCCACTCAGTCAACTCAGTACACTTGAATGGCTCCTTATTATCTCTAGAATAAAATATAAGCCTCTCTGTTAAACATTTAAAGCTCTCCATAACTGGGCTTCAGCTAATTTTTCCATCTTTATCATACATTAATCCAGGAATTTGGGTTTATTCATTAGGTAGTGGGCAGCGAGGTGGCACATTGGATAGAGTGCCAGACCTGGGGAGGTCAGGAAGACCTGAGTTCAAATCCAGCCTCAGACATTTACTAGCTGCATGACCCTGGGCAAGTCAGTTAACTCTGTTTGCCTCAGTTTCCTCATCCATAAAATGAGCTAGAGAAGGAAATGGCAAAACATTTGTAGTATCTTTGCCATGAAAACCCCAGTGGAGTCATGAAGAGGTGGACACGACTAGAATGACCTAACAGCAACAGTGACAGCGGTGTACGGGATTAACGTGTTGGAGCTGTGCAGTACTCTAAGTGCAGTGTGTAGGATTAGACCCACTGGAAACGGGAAGGTGTAGGAGCCTGTTTGCTGTGACCTAGAGGAGTTGGACTGGGGCTGTGGGAAACCAAAAGACCATAACTCTAGAACTGGACGAGGAAACAGGCTCAAGGTTGTGGGACTTGCCTCTCACCTGGTGTCGCAGAGGTAGTGAGCATCAGAATTGGAGTTGGTTTGGGAGGCCGTGACTCCAGAGACAGTGCTCCTTCCATTGTACTACTCGTTGAAAAGAGGGGTGAAGGATGCAGAGATATTGCAGGAAGATATCTGTTGGAACTTGGGCAGGTAAATGAGTTAACTCGGTTTGTAGCCTATGTATACATAGATGGTAGGTCAGAAATTGGAACAAATGGAGACTCCTGTAATCCATCTACTGGTTTTAAAAAAGGAATTTTGCTTAGTCATATCAAGGGAAGGCTGTCGAGATCAGGGAAGGGGAACGTCCAGGATTTTCAGCTGAACACAAGGTTCCTAATTCATGCTCTTGTTTCTGGTCTATTGTCTGGAGCCTTAGGGAGGGGCTGGATACACTCGCATTTTTTGTACTTAGGTGACCAGAAAGCTATGTCAGTGGCCTGAGCCATGGTCCCCTGAGCCAACCAGATCTCAAGGACATTAAAAAAAAAAAAAACTAGCCTAGTTTTTTTTTTTTTTTTAGTGGGAGGAGAGGGGCTTAGGATAGAGGTTTTATCACACCATACTACTTGGTGGTAAGGTCCTTAAGGGCATCTAGAGCAGAGCAGATAAACTCACTGGTAGTGGCTGGCAAAATTCCCAGGTGTGGCCTCAATCAAATTGAAATGTAATTGGGGAATATTTTTGAAAAATAAATAAAAATACAGTACAACATAGATAATGTTCATTTGTGTATGTATATTTAAAGTCATTATGCTGCCCACATGGATTCTTTTCTGTTTGAGTTTGACATCACTGTACCTCCTCTGCTTACCTTTAGTGTTGATACAGGTCTACTCTGACCTCTGGATGCAAGAAGGCCCACATGGGTAGTACTGAATGATTTCCTTTAATTGTCACCTTTGTCAGTTTGTTGGATGTGATGTTAATCCTCAGAATTGTTTTCATATTTTATTATGTAATATTTTAATTTTCAACATTGATTTCCACAAGATTTTGAGTTGCAAATTTTCTCCCCATTTCCACCCTCCCCTCCATCCCAAGATGGTGTATATTCTGATTGCCCCATTCCCCAGTCAGCCCTCCCTTCTGTCACCCCACTCTCCCCCCCTCCCATGCCCTTTCCCCTTACTTTCTTGTAAGGCAGGATAGGTTTCTATGCCCCATTCCCTATATATCTTATTTCCCAGTGGCATGCAAAAACAACTTTTTTTTGAGCGTCTGCTTTTAAAACTTTGAGCTCCAAATTCTCTCCCCTCTTCCCTTCCCACCTAAGAAGGCAAGCAATTCAACATAGGCCACACATGTATCATTATGTAAAACACTTCCACAATAACCATGTTGTGAAAGACTGACTATATTTCCCTCCATCCTGTCCTGTCCCCCTTTATTCATTTTTCTCCCTTGACCCTGTCCCTTTTCAAAAGTGTTTGCTTTTGATTACTCCTCCCCCTATCTGCCCTCCCTTCTATCATCCCCCCTTTTTATCCCCTTCCCCCTACTTTCCTGTGGGGGTAAGATACCAAATTGAGTGTGTATGTTATTCCCTCCTCAGGTCAAATCTGATGAGAGCAAGATTCATTCATTCCCCCTCACCTGCCCCCTCTTCCCTTCCTACAGAACTGCTTTTTCTTGCCACTTTTATGTGAGATAATTTACCCCATTCTATCCCTCCCTTTCTCCCTCTCTCAATATATCCCTCTCTCACCCCTTAATTTTATTTTTTTTTTTAGATATCATCCCTTCATATTGAATTCACCCTGTGCCCTTCAACTACCCTAATACTGAGAAGAGTCTCATGAATTACACACATCATCTTTCCATGTAGGAATGTACACCAAACAGTTCAACTTTAGTAAGTCCCTTATTATTACTCTTTCTTGTTTATCTTTTCATGCTTCTCTTGATTCTTGTCTTTGAAAGTCAAATTTTCTATTCAGCTCTGGTCTTTTCATTGAGAAAGCTTGAAAGTCCTCTATTTTATTGAAAATCCATATTTTGCCTTGGAGTACGATACTCAGTTTTGCTGGGTAGGTGATTCTTGGTTTTAATCCTAGCTCCATGGACCTGCGGAATATCATATTCCAAGCCCTTCGATCCCTTAATGTAGAAGCTGCTAGATCTTGTGTTATCCTGATTGTGTTTCCACAATGTCAAATTGTTTCTTTCTGGCTTCTTGCAGTATTTTCTTCTTGATCTGGGAGTTCTGGAATTTGGTGACAATATTCCTAGGAGTTTTCTTTTTGGGAACTTTTTCAGGAGGTGATCGGTGGATTCTTTCAGTTTCTGTTTTATCCTCTGGCTCTAGAATATCAGGGCAGTTCTCCTTGATAATTTCTTGAAAGATGATGTCTAGGCTCTTTTGCCATTGCTCATGCCAGTGTCTGTATTGCTGAGACCAGTATTTCTACCTATTTTACTTCTGCCCAACGTCTCTTTTTAGTCTTCTGCCTTTAGGCTCAGCATGCTATTGCTGATAGAGCCCAGGGTACTGTCCACTGCATCCCTGTTCCACTGCTTCTGCCTCTGCCTTGGGGGCTTATTTCAATACGCACCAGCAGGCAGTCACCAACCACTACTGATTCTTCTCCTGACCTCTGACAGCTCATGGACTCATAACATCATTCTTTGGAGGACAAGTAACTTCTGCTTCTTCAGAATGTACAGCTGCCTCTTGTCAAATAACCTTGTGGTTTTTTGTTTTTTTAGGTCCAGATGTCCAGTTCCAGGGTCTCTTGTATAATATTCAACCCTTTAATCTGATACAGGTCAAGATTCCTTTCTGTGTTTTTCTTCATTGTTTTTACACTGAAGCTCTTCATCATTTTTGTTGTTTGTTATTTTGTTTTTGGAGCATTCTTTTTTTATATCTTAGAAAATAGAAAGATTTCCCTCAAGTCTCTTTACATTCTCATTTGGGAGTGATAGCAGCTTCCATTTTGAAAATAAATAAGAGTCACTTGGCCAAGATATATGAGCATTGCATATTCAGTGTCGATCACTGCAAGCATCTGCCTGTCTTCTGTGACCTACTGGACCTAGCCTCAGTACTTGTCTTTCTGCCTGGTAGCTGTCCTGTACCCTCATCCCATGAACCTGTGTTCAGGTTCATGAATCCTAGGCATTGCTTGAGCAGTATTCTTGTTTTATTGATAATTTTCCACTGCCATATTAATAATATAAATGTATAGATATGTAAAATGCTCTTGGGACTCAAAGGAGTTTGCATGCTAATTGCAGCATCCGAAGTCAACAAACACAACTTGGCAATTGTTTGGATGTGAGGTATGGGAGATGTCAAAGATGAAAACCTGAGAGAATGGTGGTACCATTATTTTATCCTAAGGAAGGCAGGAAGTAGGACAGTCTTGAAGAAAAAATGGTAAGTTTAGTTTGGTATATCTAGCAGTTTCACGTGCTAATGAGATATCTAAGGGAAATGCTCAATAGGCAGTTGAAAATGGAGCTCAAGAGAATTGGGGCTGGAGAAGGAATATTTCCCCTTTCTTCCTTAACTAACCTTAATATGAAAAAAAATTTGGATATAAGTTCAACTTTAGTGCCTCATCATAGTATGGAGGTAATGGTGGGTTTTTGAAGGTTATATCAATGAAGCATAATCTCTGGTAGGTAGGTTCTGCCATCTTTAAAAGGTTTTGAGCATGTTCCTAGTGAGAGACTGAATTTACTCACTGAGGACCAGCCTAGCTAAATACGGAGACACTTAGCCCAATTGGAATTTTTTAAGGACCTTTGCGCTTAAGGATACTTTGTGCTTAGGGTGATTAATTCTTTACCACTTACTGAGTAGAGTTTTATGTTCTCTGTTCTTCATTGAGAAAGTAGATTGTAATGTGAAAGGTTCCAATTATTCCCAGCTCCCTTGAGAACTTCCCACCAAAGATGAAAAAGAACACCATATGAAGCAATGATTCACTAAAACGGAAAGGAAATACCATCCAGTCTAGGACTTTACAAGAAGTCTAGAAGGCAGTTGCTATTCTTGTTGGGGATCCTTCAGAGGACCTCAAGCCAATGGGATCATAACCCCAGCTTGTCAGAGCAAGTTCACAAAACAAAACCAACTTCAAGTGGATTACTTACTGAACAAAGAGACTGAAAGACTCAAGAGCCTAGATAGTGCCCATCTTGGGTCCTTAAGGAATTCTATTGGATTCACCCTGGAATTCACCCTAATCTTCACACTCTGCTTTCTGCTGACTTAAACAATCCTTTGGGATGGTGATGCAGTATCGTGCTAGATGTAGGACCGTCTGATCCCCCTAACTTGAGGATCGGGCAGCTATTCTAGTCCACTTGGGTTCTGTGTGCCAGTTGCAACACCCGCCTAATGCAAGTGGCTCTCAACTTGTTCCCCAATTGACAAAATTTTACTTTTATCCCATCTTAGAGCAGGAAGTTTGCCTCTGCTGATCATCAGGTACAACATCATGTATCTGACTGCTCAGGTTAGGTGTCCAAACTCTAAGGAACCATGTCCATGATGAATCAGTGCCACCATAGGAAGGGGAAAGGGAAGAGTTGTCTAGTCTAGCAGTTTTTTGGTTTTGACCTCCAGGAAGACTTACCTGACTAGAATCGACTGCTTTTGGACATAATGACCCTTCCTTATTTCTTCCCTGGAGCAGAGATCCTGCATCTTAAAGTCCTTACCCCCCTCAAAGGGCTCTATAATGATCTGGAGAAATAGCTTATGCTTCTCTCATTTGGAAGGCTTCCTTTCGTCTGGGGCGATTCAGACAATTTCTTCCCAGAAGAAACTTGGAGTAAGCAAAAGGTAGTATTGTTGGGAGGTGTCTTGCTTTCTCACAGCATGAGGAAGTTATTATGTAGCTATAGTAAATGTCTATTTACTTGGAAGAAAGGGCATCCCCCCTAGCGAGTTTGTGATTATTCTGAATCTCTGGATAGAAGTGAGGGAAGAGTCCTTATTTAGTTCCCATGGAAGAATGGGGCACCCTCTTTGCAGAGGCTTCTAAAGGGGCAAAGTCTTAGAGTATCATCTTCCTGATGTGGTTTTCAGGGAGGTGGATATTTTGGTTGGGTGATCAAAGCAGTGCTGGGGAGGGGGGATGTTATTTGGAGAGCTTCAGTATCAATATAGATCCCGGAACAGGCTCTGTGTAAGAGGTCTGCCGTTTCTTAGTCACTGTACCACAGCCGATCCTGATGTGTGATTAAAAAATTGTTGACTGTTAGAGATGTCTTCATTTGTGCTGTGACCCCGATGTTCCTGTTCCTGCTGCTGCTCATGATCACCACCTTGCCCTGTAAACTGATTTGGTATCTCCCAACACGTGGATTAGATTGTTGAGATCTAAGAGTTGGTCCTTCTAAAAGGAGGAGAAGCTTAGAATTTCTGCTTTTGTTCTCCTTAGGATTTTTTTTTTCTGTATGGCGACTTTGTCATTGTTGTTCTGTGGCTGTTTTAGTTTTGCTTTTTTTGGTTTATTTTTTCATTTTTTACCATAGGAAGATTATCTAGTGAATTGAAAGCATTTAAGTGCTAGAAGGTTTTCTAGAAGAGCCATAAGATTTTGCCCACGTAAAGTGATATGTGATACAACCAATGTCTTACCAGGTTACTCCTCCTTCTTAAAAGGCAACAAACTTGTTCCTAGGACTTGATTGACTTATTCTAAGCCTCCCTTTATGCAGCTTCCTGGTAGCTTCTGGTAATGTTGACATGGTTTCCTGGTCTCCCTTGAGCATAAAAGTTCCACCCCTGTGGGGGGTTCAGGCCCTTAAGACTTGGTTGTCCTAAGATACCCTCTCCAAATGGAGATGGGGTGGGATGTCTGCCTGAGCTAAGTACTACTATGTCTTTTTTTGAGATCCTTTCTATGTTATGGCCAAATATATCTTCCTTTATAACTGTTAAATGACCTATGAGTGTCTCATTTTGTCCCATCACCAAACTAGAACTAACAAGGTGTCAGTGTGGGTTAGATCTGCCCTGAACAAGGGAGATTAAAAGGAGGGGAAAAGGGGGAAAAAGCAGTGATCTAGGCCCGGCTTTGTGAAGAGAGGCAGTTCAGAGGAGTGAGATTACACTTCAGTTACAATTGTTGTCCTTCATTCCCTAAGGGGACCAAAATGACCCTCACTGGCTGATCAGACCAGTATGAGTTCAGAGGGCCATACAGCAGGTTGGGCACATGAACATTTGGAGCGAAGATTTTTCTAAATTTGCACATGTCATGTTTCTTTTGAGCTACTGCAGTTCTGCTTCACTCGTAGAGCATGGCAGCCATCCTAGGCAGCCCTTTGCTAGCATCTCCTGTGTCATGCAATTCCAGACATGCCAGAGTTCTTCGGAGAGATCTTGAGAGTGTCCTTGTATTACTTCTTCTGACCTCCATTTGAGTTCTTGCTTTGTGTAAGTTCTCTGTAAAATAGTCTTTTAGGCAAATGTATGTTTAGCATTCCAATAACACAGCCAGCCCATCAGAGTTGTGCTCTTTGTGGTAGAGTTTGAATGCTTAGCAGTTCAGTGATTTGGCACCTTATCTTACCAGGTGATCTTCAGAATCTTTCTAAGACAATTCAAACGGAAGCCATTCAGTTTCCTGGCATGGTGCTGGGATACTGTCCAGGTGGTATAGGCGTATAGCAGTGAGGTCTGCACAAGGGCTCTGTAGGCCTTCAGTTTGGTAGCCAGTCTAATACCTCTTCTCTCCCAAACTTTCCTTTGGAACCTCCCAAAAACTGAGCTAGCTCTGGCAGTGCGTGCATGAACCTCATCATCTGTGTGTACCTCGCTGGAAAGTATACTGCCAAGATAAGTGAACTTACCTATGGCGTTCAGTATTTCTCCATTTGATGTAACTGATGGTTCCATGGATGGATGGTGTGATGCTGGCTGGTGGAAAAGCTCTGTTTTCTTGGTGTTAATTGTTAGACCAGATTTAACATGAGCAACAGAGAATCAATCCATATTTTGTTGCATCTCCATGTCAGAGGCTTCATTGAGTGCACAATCACTTGCAAACCAAAAAAGTCACATACCAACTCTCCTTCTACTTTTGTCTTGACTTGTAACCTTTTCAGGTTAAATAATTTAACCCTAGTGTGGTGGCTGACTTTGATACCAAGGCATCTGACAACACTGCTGAAAACATAATGCTGAAAATTAGTATGGGAGCCAGCATATACCCTTACTTTACTCCATTGGTGACTGGGAAAGTGGGAGAGCAGCATCATCTGTTATCTAGAACCTGTGTAGGTATGGTGTCATGAAACTGATGTATAATACTGATGAAATTCTCTGGGCACCTAAATTTTGCCATATTTTTCCACAAGCCCTCACGACCGATGGTGTCAAAGGCCTTGAGCAGAGTGATGAATTGGTTCTGTTCCTGAAACTTCTGGAGTTGTCAGACAGCAAACACCATATCAACTGTTCCTTAGCCTTTTTTGAAGCTACACTGTCTCTCAGGTAGATGACCATCTTCCAGGTGAAGGATCAACCTATTTTTAAAAAAATATTTTATTTTTCCCCAGTTACATGTAAAAACAATTTCTAACATTCATTTAAAAAATTTTTGAGTTCCAAACTTGCTCTTTCTCTCCCTCATCTCCTCCCTCTCTGGGACAGTAAGCAATTTGATATAGGTTATGTATGTTCAGTCACTCAAAACATACTACCATATTAGTCATGTTGTGAGAGAAGACACAGGCCTAAAGGTAAAAAAAAAGACATGAAAAAAATACAGAAAGTGAAAAATGGTTTGTTTTGATCTTCATTCAGACTTCATCAGTTCTTTCTCTGGAGGTGGATGGCATTTTTCATCACAAGTCCTTTAGAGTTGTCTTGAATCATTGTATTGCTGAGAATAGCTAAATCATTCACAGTTGATCATTGATCGGTACTGTAGTACTGCTGTTCCTAAGTACATTGTTCTCCTGATTTCACTTTGCCTCTGTTCGTGTAAATCTTCCCAGTTTTCTGAAATCAGCCTGCTTATCATTTCTTGTGGTATATGATTATAGTACAGTAATATTCCATTACCATCAATATGCCACAACTTGTTCAGCCATTCCCCAGTTGATGGGTATCCCCTCAATTTCCAATTCTTTGCTACCAGAAAAAGAGCTGCTATAAATATTTTTGTACAAATAGATGAAGGATCAGTCTATTAAGGAGGACTCTGGTAAGAATCTTGCCATCAGTGACTAAGAGAGAGAGACTCCTCCCTCTCCCCCCACTTTGTGATTGTCAGAGAACAATCTATTTCCTTTACCTTTATAGAGTTAGACAATGGAGGCATCCTTGAACTCCTGGGAGAATAACTTCCTCTTGCCATATAACCTGGAAAATTTCAGTCAGCTTTTGTATAAGCAGTGGACCCCCTGCCTTGTATCTCAGCTGGAGTAGAATCAGCATCAGGTATTTTGCCACATGAGAGGAGCCTAATGGCATTCAAAAACATCTTCGTCAATGGGAAGTTCAGCTAGAGAGGGATTAACTTCAATTTGAGGTATACAAACATTATAGAAGTGTTTAGCCCATCTCTCCAGGATCATGTCCTTATCACTAATCAATGTGGTTCCATCATCACTGAGTAGTTGAGATGCACCATAGGTCTTTGGCCAATAAATAGCCTTCAGGGCATTGTAAAAGTACTGTGGATTGTTACTATCAGTGTAAAACTGAATTTCTTCTGCCTTCTTACTGCATTTCTCTAAGCTTCACTTGCACTTTACTTTTGATGGAGATGATATGTTGCCGTCTTAGCGATGGGTGAACTATCCTGCACGTAAACCTTGTGAAATTCTTGTTTTTCAGTGATCAGCTTCTAAATTTCCCCATCATTTTCATCAAACCAGTCTTGATGTTTGTGAGAGTTCTGGCTCAGATGAATAAATGCAGTGCTTACATCATATCTCTGAAAGCTGCACACTCCTTTTATGATCTGCTCTTGCCAACTATGTGTTGGCTCAGCTTTCTCTCCAAGTTGGAATGAACTTTTCCTGGTTGGAAAAGCACTCTAATCTGTTGGCATTGAGACTTGTGGTAGTCATCTTGCTTTGGGGCCCCTACTTTTGTTGAATGTGAATATTTAGCTTGGAGAGGATAAGTCTGTGATCAATCCAGCATTCTGCATCACACATTGCCTTCATCACTGAAGTGATGCATCCTGTGTATCTTTTCTCTTTACAGTGACATAGTCTGTTAAATGCCAGTGTTAAATGCCATCAGGGTGGGTGCATCCACGAAGTTTTCTTGTGTGTAGGTAAACAGAAGACAGTGTTGAAGATGAGGTCATGAGACGCACAAGTCTCCAGTAGTATGTGAACATTGCTGTTTCCAGCTGCATTCCTCCCATGGACTCCCTGCAGAGTCTGGTGGTCTGTGTCTACTTTTGCATTAAAGTCACCCAGAATTATAAGCTTGTCCTTTTTCAGCATGTTGATGATAAGGGTCTTCAGGTCTTCCTAAAATTTTTCTTTGACCTCATCAGGGTTTGTCATGGTAGGAACATATGCACAGATGATGGTGGCATGGCACTTTTCTACAAGTGGCAATCTCATTATCATTAGCCTATTGTTCGCTTCTTTTGGTAGGCATATAAACTTGTTGACTAGATTATTTTTGACTGCAAAAGTTATGCCAGCTTCATGGCACTCCTTTTCAGTGCGGCCACTCCAGAAAAACATGTATCCAGCTCTGCCTTCGGTAAGCTGGCCTTCATTTGCCAGCCTGGTTTCACTCAGGGCTGCTGTTTGGATGTGATACCTGCTTAGTTCTCTTGCAACAAAAGCTGTTATCTTTCAGGTCTACTGGATTTCGTGTTGTCCATAAGCGTGTGCACATTCCACGTGTAAATGGTGAGTGGAATCATCTTTGCAAAAATTTTTATACATTTTTTTGTGTTTTGACTGTAGGGTGGGATCCCTGCCTGCCATGGTAAGCAGGCCAGGGTTGGGTGAAGCAGACAATTTTTAGGGCCCCTTTTTAGCCCCTTCCTCACAGCAGGAGGTGAGCACTGTGGTCCTTTTAAAAGGCTGCTCAGACTTCCAGGGAGTCGCCAAACCCACTGCTGCTTCATTTCAGTGAGAAGGTGACTCTATGGTCTAGGCTGCCTGTATTCAGGATCGTGACTACAGCTCCCATTGTATCTGCACCTGTTACTTGCCTGTCACCACAGGACTTTGAGAGAGGTAAAAATGGTAAAATGGCATAGTTAATGTCTTTTGCTTTTCGCATAAATTGGATTTAAGTGAGGCAGAGTTGCTTGACTTCGTAGGCCTCACTCTCTCTTCCAGAGTCATTAAAGTCCAGTGACAGGACAAAAGTCAAGACTAGTGACGATGGTCAGGATTCAGTGACCTTGGTGTCTGCGATGTCTAACCAGGCTCAAAGCACTACTGGCACCTGCTTCTGCTGCTTTCATGGCCTGTTGGAACAAATTATTCTCATCTGCCCATTCTACCAGGGGAAGTCTTGACATGCTTGGGGTAGATACTCCCTTAACTCACCAAAGGGTTTGAGACTCCTATGTTACCCTCAACCTGGTTTAGCCTGACTGTAGAAATGGTTTACTGGGGTGTGGCCATTGTGCATACTACTGCTTCTTGGAGCCACAGATGAGAGTTGGGTAAATCAGGTGGACACCAAAGGTGGAAAGCAGACCTGAGAAAGGGCTTAGCAGCCCTTATACCAGAGTTACTAGTCATCTCTGAACACACCCTCCTTCAGTTGTACATTACTAGTGTTGATTCTGTTCCTTTTCTTTCCTTACCTTCTTTGTGAAAGGACAAGAAGCAAAGAGAGGAAAAAATATAAGATGTGTTGGAGGGAAAAAAAATTTGCCTAATTGTGAATGTGAATTGAGTAAACTATAAAACAGGAGGGTAGCAGAATCAACAATAAGTTGTTTACAGGAAACAAACTTGAAAAATATTTGTAGATTAAGTTATGAGCTGGAGTTATATTTTTTATTGTTTCAGATGAATAAAAAAAGCAGGGTGTAAATCATGATATGATAAAGCAGTAGTAAAAACAGAAATGCTTAAAAGAGATAAACAGTAAAAAGGCACAATAAACCGCAGAAATCTCCCCCCTCCCCCCTCACAAAATTTAAAATTCTATTTGGCTTGCCCAGACCTGGGGTGGGAAACTTGCGGCCTGGAACCCACATGTGGCCTTCCAAGTCCTTGGATATGGCCTTTTGACAGAGTCCAAGTTTTACAGAATAAATCCTTTTATTAAGGGGCATTTGTTCTGTGAAGTTTGGATTCAGTCAGAGGGCCACATGTGGCTTTGAGGCTGCAGGTTCCCCACCCCCGTTGGCCCCTTCCTACGTTTCCAGTCCGATTACACTTTATTCCCTTCCATGTAACTCTGTGATCCAGTGTAACTGGTCTCCTTGAACACCTCACACCTGACGCTCCGTCTTCTAACTCTCAAGATTTTCACTTGGCTATTCTCTACTCCTGTAACTCTTTCTATTCTCATCTTTGCTTCCTAGCTTCCCTGGCTTCTTTCAAGTTCCAGTTAAAATTCTGCCTTCTACAAGAAAGTTTTCCTAATCCTCTTTACTGCCACTGCCCTCCCTCGGAGATTACCTCCAAGTTGTCTTGCTCAGGTCCTGATTAGTGCAAATAATGAATCCTGAAAAGTGGTTACATATTTGAATTTGTATATTTCAGTGTTATAAATATCTGTAAATTGGGCAATTGGTTCTACATAACATAACAGCAAAGGATAATAAAAATGTATTTCTAATTCACGTTTATTACAAACAAGGTAATAAAGTAGTTATAGAAAGCAAAATAAAAAAAAAGTTACTGAATATTACACCCAAAGAAAGGAAACAAGTATTTATTTATTCAGCACCTACCATGTGTCAGGTACTATGCTAAGAGCTTTACAAATATTATCTTACTTGATCTTCACAACAACCCTGAGAGATAAATGCTAAAAATAAGCCTACACTGATAATGTGATGAAAATATCTTTATTGCTTAAAATATTTTGGTGATTACTCTAAAACTGTTTTCTATTTCTTTGAATTTTCATACATATGCTGGTAGGTGCAGAGAGCTTTATCTACATCTTTGCAATCTTGCACACTCCATTCTCATGCAGTAAACCAAGTTACCAGGGGCATTACCAAAAATTAATAATGCTTTAAAATGATATTGTCCTTGAAGTATTTTTCAGCAGCATTAGAAAATAGCTTTAGTTACTTATGCTTTCTGGAAGAACTGGAAGCGATAGAGCTTCCAGTAGCTTCTCACAGTGTAAGGAATTCAGTACATAAAGAAGCATTGGTTTTAGTTTAAAATCCCTTAATTAAAATATAAATGCAATAATATTAAGTATAATAATGATAAATATGAAAATGTAATCTCCTAATTTACCTTAGACAATTTAAATTAATGTGAGTTTTTCTTTCTTAGAAATGTAAATTCTGGGAGGCATCCTTTTTCCAGAATAAGTTCAGCCACTAAATTAAAAATTTATTGATTAATGTATCCTTTGATTATTTTCTTAAAAAAAATCAAAATACCTAACTGCCATATTGTCATCTGCACTCTGTCCACCTCTCTGGTAGTTTTAACATGATGTATTATTTCCTCACTATCCATTTCATTTCCATTTTCTTTCACTATTATATACTTGATGTTTTTGTCTGAATGGGTGCTAAAAAGAATGTGTTTTGATTACAGTTTTCTATCTGTACAGCTAAAAGACGTGCCATTTCTATCTGTGTCACACTCCTGTTCCTTGTAGTTGTTTGCAGAGCACAAAAAACTGATGTAACTTTACCCTTTTATTTCACCTGCATATTTTATAATATTCCATACCATAGATTCAGACATTCCAACATTTTACTCTGTTGTAGTGTTACTATATGACCTTATTCATACTGTTCAGTTACATCAAATTTTTGTTCTAATGTAGTAACAAGCTTCTTTTTTGTGGTGGCAGTGTTTCCATCTGAAGTATTTTTCCTTTTGTTCATTTTATTAAAAACCCCCTTCCTCGTTTCTCATTTCCGTCCTGGTTGTACTCTCCTGGATTTCATCTTAGTTTTTGGAATGTCACTGTATTGGAATATAACATCAGTCCTGAAAGTCACACTTCTTCAGTGGTCCTTGTCCCTGGGTCCAGCCCTTTCTTCCCTTTGATTGGGGAAGGCCACACTCTAGACTTGATAATGCCCTTTCCCATACCTGGTAATGCTCCCCACCCCTCTTCAAGTTCTTTTATGCATTGTCTTCCTTTATTAGATTGTTCTTCCATTAGATTGTGAGTTCCTTGAGGGCAAGGACTCTCTTTTGCCCTTCCTTATATTCCTAAAGCTTAATATGGTGGCTAGCACATAGTAGGCACTTAATGTTTATTGACTGCCAATTTGAAACTGGGCATTTTTTAAATTGATGTCTTTTGTTTTTTCCATACTCAGTATCCCTTCCCCTCCTAGAGGGCCACTCCATATACAAATAGTATTTTTTTAAAGACAAAAAAAGGAAAGAAAAAGAGGAAAAAATAACTACAACTGATCAATACATTGAAAAAATCTAAAAACCTGTGATGTGTAACACTTGTAGACCTTTTACTCCCCTTAAGGTGCATTGAGAATGTCTTCTTAATATCATTTCTTTAAGCCCTCTCAAAAAAAAAAAAGAGAACACAATTCTTATGTGCAGTAGCACATAATATCCATGCTCAACTATAGGCCAGTGCAGATGGATGACTTAGTGGTGTTTTAAAAGCCTTGACTAGCTTGCATCTATCACATCAATTGAATTTTGACTCACATTAAATGTGGTATTATTTCTGGTTAAAAAAATTAAATCTGGTATTATTTTATAATTTTTACTAAATTGAATTTTGCATTATTTGAACTTACATTAATTGTGACCTAACTGTATATATCTTGCCTATACATAGTTTGCATGTTGTCTCCCCCTTTAGACTGTCAGTTCTTTGTGAGCAGAAACTATTTTTTGCCTTTATATCCCCAGTGTTTAGCATACTGCCAAGTACATAATAGATAATTAATAAATGCTGTATGACTGACTGACAGTATTTAATATATATGCCCTGAATGGCATAGCATCAAAATATTTAAAGATAAAGCTAATTGAAATACGGGGAGAAACAAAACACAAACTTGAGGACCTCAGTGTGTTCTTTTTAGACCTAGACAAAGCTAATAAAAATGTAAACAAGAAAAACTTAAGGATCCAAGTAGAATTTTAGAGATATTAGCTATATTAGATCTCTAGTGATTACTGAATGGGAATCAAAAGAAGTATACATATACCTCAACTTTGCATTGCACGCTTTACAAAATTGACCATTTGCTATTGCAGGGCTGTCCAAGGCCACATACAGCTATTTATGCACCCACCTACAAGCATAGAAATTTACATAACTACTTTAGTAAACCCGCAGAGCTTTCACTAAAATGGCAAATCAAAATATATTGTCTATTATTTCAATAAAAACCTAAGGTTGGACAGCCCTGTGCTAATGCATTACAAACAAATGCAGAAAAGCAGAAACTAATTGATCTTTTGCTGCATACTCCATAATGCAACAAAAATTACAATTAAGAGTATTTGAAGAAAGGATTCAAAATTAAGTGTAGCCTAATATACAAAAGAATGTATGGTCAAAGAACAAATTATATAAACAATAAATAATTTTATAAACATGACAACAATGAGAGAGCGTACCAAAAGTTTTCAAAAACAACCAAAGCGGTCCTTGTGGGAAATTTATATCTCTAAATATTCATCCACAAAAGATAAAAAGAACAGATAAATTATTTGTAACAAATCACCTCCCAAATAAAAATCAAAATAAAAAGTCTGAAAAAATCAAAGATGACATCAAAAAACCCTCATGGAATTGATGAACACCGCAAGGCTCTTTTTTTTTTGGGGGGCAGGGGAGTGCAAAACAAGACAAATTTACAAACTGATTTTAAAAAGAGAAAGCCAAATTTTTAAAAAGAAAATGAAAAAATGATTTACAGCTCATGAAGAAATGAAATTATTTTAAAAATTGTGCATATTGTTTTCCTGGTTATGCTTATTATTTCACTTTGCATCAGTTTGTTTAAGTGTTTCTTTGCTTCTCTAGTTTTGTCTTATTTACCCTTATAGCATTGTAATATTCCATTCCATACCACAATTTATTTAGCCATGCTCCAATTGGTGGATATCTACTTTATTTTCAATTCTTTGCAACCACAAAAAGTGCTGCTGCAAATATTTTGGTATAAAAAGAGCCTTTCTTTTTGACAAGACAGCAAAAGATGGCATCCTCCTATTTGTCACTTTACACTCAAACCTGGGAAAAACAAAGCAGAGAAAGAAAATTACAGAGCAGTGTCTAATAAATATCCATACAAAGTGCTGAATAAAATATTAGCAAAACTGATAAAGTAACATATTAAAATTATATAGTATAGCCATGGTGGATTTATACCAAGAATATAGGATTGGTTCAGCATTAAGGAAACTAAACATGAGACTTTGCTAATTAAAAAAAAAAACTATATTAATGACATGATTATATCAATAGATGCAAAAAAAACTTTTGACAAAATATGCCACCCATTTATATAAATTTAAAAACCTAAAGAGCATAGGAATAAATGGAGTTTTCCTTAATGTGGTAAATAGTATGTATGTAAAACTAAGAGCTAGAATTATATTTGAAAAAGATTTGAGGTGAAGCAAAGGTGTTAATTTTTATCACTTATATGATGTCATCCTAAAATGGTGGCTTTTGTTACATGAAAGGATAAAGAAATTGTAGGAATAAGGACAAACAAAAATATTATTTTTTTGCGAATCTAGTTTACTTAGAGAACCTAGAGATTTGACTAAAAATTAATCGAAACAATTTCAGTAAAGAAGCAGTATAGAAAATAAACTCATAAAAATAATGTTTTTCTTCATATTATTAATAAAACTCAATAGGAAGATCATAGAGAAAGAAATTAATTTAAAACTATCAAAATGAAAAACTATCTGGGAATTCATCTATCAAAACATGCTCAGGACTTCTGTGAATTCAATGCTAAATGTTCTTTACTGAATGAAGACTTAAAATAATTGCTTCTGGTTGGACTGGGTTAATATCAGTGATGGGATTCAGCCAGTTTGCACCAGTTCGACAGAACTGATAACCTAATTTTGTGTTGAGTTCGGTGAACTGGTTGTTAAAATGGCACTTGTAATCAGGGTTCTCTCTAAGGTGAGCGCCTGGGCACCTGCCTAATGTGGAAATCACAAATTTACATTTCTTACTCTTTTTTAATGTTCTTCTGCGCAACAGCATTTTCTAAGCCTCATTCTGTCCATAGGTAAAAAAAAATTGGCAGAATTATGCTTGTATTGTTTATTCATTTCTTAACTCATTGTACCTTTGATGAAATACTACATTTTAATTCCCTCATTTTTTTTGATGAGAGTATTTATTTAATTTAATATATTTAGTTTTCAGCATTGATTTTCACAAGAGTTTGAATTACAAATTTTCTCCTCATTTCTACCCTCCCCCCCACTCCAAGATGGCTTATATTCTGGTTGCCCATTTCCCCATTCAGCCCTCCCTTCTGTCACCCCACTCCCCTCCCATCTCCATTTCCCTTCCTGTGTTGTAGGGCAAGATAAATTTCTACGCCCCATTGCCTGTGTATCTTATTTCCTAGTTGCATGCAAAAACTTTTTTTTTTTGAACATCTGTTTTTAAAACTTTGAGTTCCAAATTCTCTCCCCTCTTCTTTCCCCACCCACCCTCCCTAAGAAGGCAAGCAATTCAACTTAGGCCACATGCATATCATTAAGTAAAACCCTTCCACAATACTCATGTTGTGAAAGACTAACTATATTTTGCTCCTTCCTAACCTATCCCCCTTTATTGAATTTTCTCCCTTGACCCCTGTCCCTTTTCAAAAGTGTTTGCTTTTGATTACCTCCTCCCCCTATCTGCTTTCCCTTCTGTCATCCCCCCTTTTTTATCTTCTTCCTCCTCCTTTCCTGTGGGGTAATATACCCAATTGAGTATATATGTTATTCCCTTCTCAGGTCAGATCTGATGAGAGCAAGATTCACTCATTCCCCCTCACCTGCCCCCTCTTCCCTTCCTGCAGAACTGCTTTTTCTTGACACTTTTATGCGAGATAATTTACCGCATTCTGTCTCTCCCTGTCTCCCTCTCTCAATATATTCCTCTCTCATCCCTTAATTTTATTTTATTTTTTTACATATTATCCCTATATATTCAACTCACCTTGCGCCCTCTTTATATATGTGTGTATATATATATATATATACATATATATACACACACATACATGTATACATACATACACTCACATATATGCATATTCCCTTCAGCTACTCTAATACTGAGGTCTCATGAATAATACACATCATCTTTCCATGTAGGAATGTAAACAAAACAGTTCAACTTTAGTAAGTCCCTTGTGATTTCTTTTTCTTGTTTATCTTTTCATGCTTCTCTTGATTCTTGTGTTTAAAAGTCAAATTTTCTATTCAGCTCTGGTCTTTTCACTGAGAAGGCTTGAAAGTCCTCTATTTTATTGAAAATCCATATTTTGCCTTGGAGCATGATACTCAGTTTTGCTGGGTAGGTGATTCTTGGTTTTAATCCTAGCTCCATTGACCTCCAGAATATCATATTCCAAGCCCTTCGATCCTTAATGTAGAACTGCTAGATCTTGTGTTATTTTGATTGCATTTCCACAGTACTCAAATTGTTTCTTTCTGGCTGCTTGCAGTATTTTCTCCTTGATCTGAGAGCTCTGGAATTTGGTGACAATATTCCTAGGAGTTTTCTTTTTGGGATCTTTTTCAGGAGGTGATCTGTGGATTCTTTCAATTTCTATTTTACCCTCTGGCTCTAGAATGTCAGGGCAGTTCTCCTTAATAATTTCTTGAAAGATGATATCTAGGCTCTTTTTTTCATCGTGGCCTTCAGGTAGTCCAATAATTTTTAAATGATCTCTCCTGGATCTATTTTCCAGGTCAGTGGTTTTACCAATGAGATATTTCACGTAGGCTTCCATTTTTTCATTCCTTTGGTTCTGTTTTATAATTTCTCCTAAAGTCACTAGCTTCCACTTGCTCCAATCTAATTTCTCAGGTAGTGTTTTTTTTTTCAGTGGTCTTTTGGACCTCCTTTTCCATTTGGCTAATTCTGCCTTTCAAGGCATTCTTCTCCTTGGCTTTTTGGAGCTCTTTTGCCATTTGAGTTAGTCTATTTTTTAAGGTGTTGTTTTCTTCGGTATTTTTTTCCGTACTTTTTGGTTCTCCTTTAGCAAGTCATTGACTTGTTTTTCATGGTTTTCTCTCATCATTCTCATTTCTCTTCCCAATTTTTCCTCTACTTCTCTAACTTGCTTTTCCAAATCCTTTTTGAGCTCTTCCATGGCCTGAGACCAGTTCATGTTTTTCTTGGAGGCTTTTGAAGTAGGCTCTTTGACTTTGTTGACTTCTTCTGGCTGTGTGTTTTGGTCTTCTTTGTCACCCAAGAAAGATTCCAAAGTCTGAGACTGAATCTGGGTGTGTTTTCACTGCCTGGCCATGTTCCCATCCAACTAACTTGACCCTTGAGTTTTTCAGTGGGGTATGACTGCTTGTAGAGTAGAGAGTACTTTGTTCCAAGCTTGAGGGGATGTGCTGTTGTTTTCAGAGCTATTTCTATACAGCCAGCTCTGCCACACCAGCGCTCCTCCTTCCCCAAGAACTGCCAAGCTGGACCTGACTCCGATCTTAAACAGGCTCTGTACTCCTGCTCTGATCTGCCACTTAATTCTTCCCACCAGGTGGGCTTGGGGCCAGAAGCAACTGCAGCTGTATTTCTGTAGCGGCACCACCTCTGCTGCCCCTGGGGTGGTGGCCAAACTAGGAACTCCTTTCACTCTTTTCCCCATAGCTTCTCCCACTAACCTTCTCTGTTGTCTTTGGTGTTTGTGGGTTGAGACGTCTGGTAACTGCTGCAGCTCACTGATTCAGGGTGCTAGGGCCTGTTCCACCCGGCTCCTGGTCTGGTTGGTCCCGCCGCCGCCCATGCTGGGCTCTGCTTCCCTCCACTCCCAGCTCTGTGCACAATAGACCTCACCCAGCAACCATCCAGGCTGTCCTGGGCTGGAGCCTTGCGTCTCTCTGCTATTTTGTGAGTTCTGCAGTTCTAGAGTCTGTTCAGAGCCATTTTTTTAATAGGTTTTTGGAGGGACCTGGCGGGGGGAGCTTATGCAAGTCCCTGCTTTCCAGCTGACATCTTGGCTCTACCCCTAATTCCCTCATTTTTGTTAATTCAGTAAATAAACATATAATGTAAAGAGAAAAAGTGATAACCAGAGGGTGACAAGCTGTCATTTGTTCCTGCTTTGTGTTATGCCCAAAATTCCCCCGAGATAGTGTGAGTGCGCTGGTATTCCCTGAATGGTGAAAACAATAGGAAGCTGGGACATGATAAACCAATAGAAATATAGATTGGGGGTTATCTTATTGCCTATTTCGGAAGCCATGGAAGCAGAAGGAAAAAAGCGTTAGAATAGGTAGAATGAGTTTTGTTTCTGCATATGTTCCAACATTAGCTGCGGTGGTCATGTGGCTGCTTTCGCTTCACGAGGATGTGTTTTTGTCAGGTATTATTTAATATTTTTCATTAATATTTTTTAAAACTCTTTCTTATAACATAATCCAGTTTGCTGTACCTCTTTTAAATGCATGAAATATTTAACTACCTTTCAGTATATCTTTTTGTATACTTAAAACAGTCATTATGGCGGAGAACCGGTTGTTAATTTATTTGAATCCACCACTGGTTAGTGTAATACCTAGCTAAATTAAGTTATGAATTTAGTGCCATGCCAAAGGGTTACTTTATAGAACTTGAAGAAATTTAATTCATATGAAGTAGCAAAAGGTCTAGAATCTTGAGAGAAACAACAAGAAAAAATAGGAATGAAGGGGACCTGGCAATACCAGGTCTCAAACTATATTAAAAAAAAAAATCATTGTGGGACGAAGACCTCAATACTCTGTATTTTGGTATAAGCTTGTCAGAGACATATTTGTTAATTAAATGATTTTAAGTCTTAGTACCTTAGCAAAGAGATAGAGCGAGAGAGATATTCAGAAATCCAAAGGGAGAGAGGGACTCAACATCTTTTGGAAAATCTCTCTAACCCAAGCCTTTTTCTTTGTAAAATCCATAGGTTTCAAAATCAAAGACTAAATTGTATAAACAAGATTAAACTGGAGTATGCAGATTAGGAAACAGTATCATTTTAGAAAAAATAAAACAACTTTTGGTTGTATCCTGGAGAATCATCTTCCTAAAACTATGCAATTCTTCTTTAAACTTCTAAAGAGAGTCTTCTTTCAACCTGGTCAGAGGTTAATTCAGGAGATACTTTTATTAATTAAATTAATCAAAGACTTCTTTCTCTGAGTTGGATAATGCCCTAATCAGTTTTGGAGAAGAATCCTTCCTGGAATGATTTATCTTCTTCCTTTAGAGAATGGATTGGCTTTTAGTAAGAATGATGCAATACAATCAAAACTCAGTACCATTTGTACTGGCAACAGCAGCATATGTCTCACAAGAAGTTCTCTGCTTCCTGCCTCAGAAGTAAAACAGCAGGCACAAGAGGAAGGTGAAGAGATAACCCTGCTAAGCCCATCCACCTCACAGCCTTGTATGGGGGCGTGTACTACAAGGTTGTGTGCTACATGATTCACATTGTTCAGAAATTGAACAGGACTGGCTCCAAGGTGAACAAGAGGGAAGTTGTTAAAACACACACCATAGAAACCTACACCCCTCCTTTCATGGTCATTGTAGGCATTGATGGCTACATACAAATCCCTGTGGCCTCCAGATATTCAACACCAAATATGTTGAGCACATCACTGATGAGTATAAAAGGTGATTCTAACAAGGCCTTCATCCAGAACTGCAAGAAATGGCAGGATGATGGCAAGAAACAGTTGGTCAAAGACTTGAGCAGTATGAAAAAATACTGCTAGGTTATCTGGGTTATTGGCTACGCCCAGTTGGATTTGTTTCCTCAAGGCAGAAGAAACCTCATCTGCTGGAGATTCAGGTAAAAAGTAGGCTGGGACCAAGAGAAGCTGGAGCAGCTGGTGCGGGCAGAAGGCAATGATTATTGTCATTAGGATAACAAAGGGGATGGTGGGGAAAAGGCAGCAACTCAACTGAGCTCTCCCAAGAACCCCTCTGAATACCTTTAAATAATGCCATAAAACAATTCCTGGGGCAGCAGAACCCACAAAAGGACGGGGTGAAATAATTTTCCAGCCAGAGACAACTTAGAAGGTCAGCAGGAAAGGTCTGTCGCACTTGGGTAAGAGTGGAGCACGGTCCAGTGCAGGCCATGCTAGCAGAGACCCAGCCCCAGCAAACCAGGACCAGGCCTTGGGAGTCACTGTATCAACAGCAGCAACAGCTTCTGGAGATTTCTGCCCATGGATGGTTAAGGGGATTGAACAACTGGTTGGAAGGAGACTATAGGGGTCTCTCTGCTAGCACTGAGGCAGAACTTTGTCCATTTGCCCGTACTTGGATCTGGGTGGCAGTCCCAGGGCGAGGAGGAACACTAGCACACCAGAGTTTGTGGCTGCAGTGGAGTGGGGATCCTAGTCACAAACCAGAGCACAGGCCAAGAGAGTAGTAAACACACTTCTCCTTGGTTCATACCTTAGATCAGACCTAAAAACTTACAGGTTCCTAGAAGTATCTCTGAAAACAGCTACTCAAAGCCCCTGACATTTGGGATACTGCACCCTCCACCCTGGAAGCAGAGCCCTACTTTAACAAAGAGTTAAAATTGAAAAAATAGATTGGGGAAATGAGCAAACAAGAAGGAAAAATCTGATCATAAAAAGTTACTATGGTGACAAGGAAAATCAAAACACACACTCAGAGGGTAACAAAGCTCCTACATCCAGAGCCTCCGAGAAGAATATGAGTTGGTCTCAGGCCATGGAAGAACTCAAAAAGGATTTAAAAATCAAGTAAGAGAGATAGAGGAAAAATTGGGAAGAGAGATGAGAGTGATACAAGAAAGGCATGAAAAAGGAGTCAACAGCCTGGTAAAAATACTGAAGAAAATAACACCTTAAAAAACAGACTAGACCAAATGCAAAAGAGGTCAAAAAAGCCAGTGAGGCAAAGACTGCCTTAAAAAGTAGAATTGGCCAAATGGAAAAAGAGGCACAAAAATTCACTGAAGAAAAAAAAAGTCCTTAAGTAGAATTGGCCAAATGGAAAAGGAGGTACAGAAGCTCACTGAAGAAATAAGTCCTTAAAAATGAAAATTGAGCAAATGGAATCTGATGACTTTATGAGAAATCAAGAAACAATAAAACAAAACCAAAAGAATGAAAAAGTAGAAGACATGTGAAATATCTCATTAGAAAAACAACTGACCTGGAGAATAGATCCAGGAGAGATAATTTAAGAATTAATGGACTACCTGAAAGCCATGATAAAAAAAAGAGCCTAGATTCCATCTTTCAAGAAATGATCAAGCAAAACTGCTCTGATATTCTAAAAACAGAGGGTAAAATAGAGATTGGAAGAATCCACCTATCACTTCCTGAAAGAGATCTCAAAATGAAAACTCCCAAGAACATTGTAGCCAAATTTCAGACTTCCTAGATCAAGAAAAAAATATTAAAAGCAGCCAGAAAGAAACAATTCAAGTATTGTGAAGCCACAGTTAGGATAAGACAGGATTTAACAACTTCTACATTAAAAGATCAGAGGGCTTGGAATATGATCTTCCAGAGGGCGAAGGAGCTAGGATTATAACCAAGAATCACCTACCCAGCAAAACTGAGTATAATTGTTCAGGGGGAAAAATTGGCATTCAATGAAATAGAGATGGTTCAAGAATTCTTGATGACAGGACCAGAACTGAATAGAAAATTTGACTTTCAAATACAAGACTCAAGAGAAGCATACTAAGGTAAACAGGAAAGGGAAATCATAAGGGACTTAATAAGGTTAAACTATTTACATTCCTATATAGGAAGATGATATTTATAACTCATAAGGTCTTTCTCTTTGTTAGGACAATAGACAAAGGCACAGGTGTGAGTTGAATGTAAAGGGATAATAATCTAAAAAAATAAAATTAAGGGGCGAGAGAGGAATGTACTGGGGAAAAAGGGAAAGGGAGAGATAGAATGGGGTAAGTTATCTCACTTAAAAGAGACAAGAAAAAGCTTTTACAATGAAGGGAAAGAGGGGAGGTGAGGGAGAGTGAGTGAACCTTGCTCTCATCAGAACTGGCTCAAAGAGGGAATAACATACACACTCAATAATTGAGTATAGATATCATACTGTACAGGAAAGTAGGAGGGGAATGGGATAAAAGAAGGGCGTGGAGGTGATAAAAGGGAAGACAGATTGGTGGAGGGGGTAGTCAGAGAGAATAGAATAAATGGGGGAGGGAACAGGATGGAGGGAAATACAGTTAGCAATAGTAACTGAAAAAAATTTTGAAGGAAGTTTTTCTGATAAAGCCCTCATTTCTCAAACATATGGAGAACTGAGTCAAAATTTTAAAAATAAAGAGCCATTCCCCAACTGATAAGTGATTAAAAAATGAACAGTTTTCAGATGAAATAAAGCCATATGAAAAACATGCTCTAACTCACTATTGATTGGAGAAATACAAATTAAAGCAATTCTGAGGTACTACCTCATACCTATCAGATTAGCTAATAGGACAGAAAAGGAAAAAAATGTTCTAGGGGATATGGGAAAAATGAGACATTACTGCATTGTTGGTGGAGTTGTGAGCTGATTCAGCCATTCTGTAGAGCAATTTGGAATATGCCCAAAGGGCTATGAAACCATGCATACCTTTTGACCTTGTAATACCACTACTAGGTCTGCATCCCCAAAGAGATAAAAAACAAAAAGGAAAAGGACCTGTATGTACAAAAATATTGATAGCAACTCTTTTTGGTGGCAAAGAGTTGGAAATTAAGAAGATGTCCATCGGTTGGGGAATGGCTGAAAAAGTTGTGCTATGTGATTAGGATGGGATGCTATTTTACTATAAGAAGTGATGAGCATGATGTTCTCAGAAAAACTTGGAAAGACTCACTGAGCTGATACAGTGAAATATACTGTGTACAAAGTAACAGCAATATTGTAAGATAATCAGCTGTGAATGACTTAGCTATTTTCGGCAATACAGTGATCCAAGACAACTCTGAAGGATTTGTGATGAAAAATGCTATCCATCCCCAGAGAAAGAACTGATGATATCTGAATACAGATTGAAGCATTAAAAAAAACAACAACAAAGGACAAGGGTTGCAAAGGCATCTGTGTCCATTGGCACACTCAGAATTCCCCTGTAATGCCCTTCAAGGCCTGTGCAAAGTGTATTGGAGGTTCATCTCCTGCGCATCTGTGGCCTGGGCTGGTCTGAGATCTTCGCTACACTAGGATCTTCAAAAAGATCCAGAAGACTGGCTAGTGGTACCATATTAAGGGTGATTCGAAATAAGACACCTCCTGATTATAATCTGTCTGATAAGAGGGTTTGTCACTGTGGTGAAATGATTGGTGGCTTTGTCATGCCAAAAGGCTGTGTTTTAGGGACCAAAATGTTTTCTCCCACCCTGTGACAGTCTGCTGATAACAGTTGAAACATCATACCCTAAAGACTGACTCGGAGTTTATCAATACCACCTGCAGATTTGACCATAACTGTTTCTAGATCATAGAGAAGAAGAAAGAATTCATGGGACCTACTTAAGAATGACTATGTTGCTGAAGAGAAGACTGATTAATGTAATACCTAGCCAGCCAGGTGGGAGCTGGTGAACTCAGCAAAATTTAAGTTATTTTTTAAAATTGTAAAGAAAGGAATTTATTGTTCCAAAATTGATAGTTCATAAAAGACTGAGAAGCTTCCCCATTCCGAGTAGACCAGGCACCAAGACTAAAGTATTGTCCTAATATTATTTTGTAATATGTAGTCTAAAGAGGGAATAGGTGTTTGGGGTATGGGCTAATATGATGATTATAGCAGTTATCACAAAAATTATTTAGTACTGCTTAAAAAAAGGAAATCACTAAAATATTACATAAACAAGACAAAAACTACTGGAAAATGGGCTCTCGGAAGTTAAATTTAGGCAAACACCTCATGTTTTATACCACATTAAGCTCCAAATGGATAGATATGTCATCTACATAAAGATCCACTAGAGGAGCAGGGAAGGAGATGATATCTTTCACAAATACAGATAGGGGAAAGGGAGAATTTTTGACCAAACTGTGATAGAGATGATCATAAAATATAAAATGGACAAGTTGGATTATATAAAATAGAAAAACTTCTGCACAAAAAAAGCCAGTAGTTAAAATTAGAAGGAAACCTGTTAATTGGGGGGGGGGGAATTGTTGCAGCAAATTCCTCTGATAAAAGCCTGGTATTCAAGTTACACAGGGAATTAACGTAAATCTATAAGAACAAACCATTCCAAAGTAAGATAAATAAAGGCACTTCTCAGTGGAAGAAATCCAAGCTATTATTATATGGAAAAATGCTTTAATTCACTAATGATGAAAGAAATGTAAGTTGAAATTGTTTTGAGGTGCTACTCCATCATATTGGCACAAATAAAAGGAAATTGACAATTGTTGGGGGGGTCTGTAAGACAAGTATACTAAAAAGCATTGTTGGTGAAGTTGTGATTTAAGCCAGCCATTCTTTTATCTTTTATTTTTTTTTATTTAATGTTTGGCCAGCCATTCTTTAAAGCAGTTGGAGCTATATTTCAAAGTGTGGATGGGCCTTTTGACTCTTTGATGCCATTACTAGGAATGTACCTCAAAGAGATTAAAAAAAAACAGAGGGAAGGGATCCTTATGTACAAAACTCTGTATAGTACGACTTTTTGTTGTAGCAAAGAACTACTAGTTGTATGATCAAAGTGGGTGCCTGCGAGGTTCGGCTAAACCTATTGTGAATATAGTGGAATAATATAGCCTAGTAAAAAATGCTGAGCATGGCAGATTCAGAGAAACTAGAGGCTACTTGTATGAGCTGGTATAGAGTCAAATGAGTAATAGTAAGAGAATAATTTACATGATGACTACAGTAACGTAAAGGAAAATAATTTTGAAAGACTAAAGAACTTTGATCAGTGTAATGACCAGTCATGACTTCAGAAGACCTCATTGAAGCATGCTTCCTACCACTTGGAAGAGAGGTGTTGAACCAGAAGTTTAAAATGAGCCAATGCATTTACAGACAGGTTAATCTAGTTTTTTTCTCCTACATTAAATGAAACTTCTTTGGTAGGAAGGGACATTTGGCGGACAATGAGTGATGTAGAAAAGAGGAGAAACAATAAAAAAACAAAAAAGGGAACATAGAAAAGCAGTTTTTTGACTTGATGATTTGATATATTTTGATACATTAAAAAAAAAGTAGAACATAATTGACACTCACATTTTCATGTAACAAAAGACCTCCCCAAAACAGAAAGGTATGTATTTCCCCTTAAAAACAAAAGTAGATTGAATGGTGTTTCCTTTAATTGATATTTTCTTTCACTTTATTTTTCCCCCTTTTCCACCCTGCAATGATTAATGAATATTAATTCAAAAAGATTTCTAGACCTTGTTTTGATGTTGACCATTTTCATTATATTAGGTGCATTTCATTATTTTAGGTGTTTGTAAACTGTAAGATGGCTCTAATAGGCCTATTTCACAATTAATATGTTGTTAAACTTGAATACCATGAAGACACCCTGAACATGTTGCCATGTTCTTTGTGTACCTGAGTTTCTTCATGTCTCATGCCTGAGTAATTGTTACTTAGCTACCTTCTGATAGCCATAGTGTCTAGTTTCTAGTTTTGTGCTTGAAGCAGTAAACTTATAAATTCCTTTAAAATTAGATACACAAATAAACTCATCTGATTGTTTCCCCATCCTGTGGAGGTAAACTCCTATTTATTCTATTCCTATGATTCAGAGTTGCTGTCTGTGAAGATGATAATCCTTTCTTTTTACTCCCTGTCATCCTTAACTACCACAGCCTTGCCTCTCCACAGCCCATGTCTTCCTTTGCCCTTTATTCATGTAGAACAGATGCTGTAACAGATCCCTTTTCTCAAAGAGGTGAGGGATTGTAGGTAAAGAATGTTGCATAAACTGTCACATTTGATCATTTTATCTTTTGCTTTTGCCTGTCTTTGTTACAATTTTTTGCTTTCCAACATTTCTTGTCTCATGTAGTCATTGATTTATATTTGGTCTACCTAATTTCCAGAGAGCATGCTACTTTGGTACATTTTAACATTTTAAACTCTTTTTTTTTTTTTTGCCTTTCAGTTCATTCTTGCCAGGTCTTTTATTTCATTAAAATTTTTTTTTCTCTATTGTAGTCCTTGTGGAAAATCCATGTTTTTCTTTGGATTTATACTTGATACTTCTCTTGGACTGTCTCTCTTCTAGGTTAGATCTTTTTAATTATCTTTGGATTTATAATAATTGTCTGGATCTGTAGTAATTCTAATTCTAGTGGTTGGTATCTTTGTTTTTTTACATACATCTCCGGCCTTGGATCCTGAAGTAGGGCATTGTGCCAAGGGTAGGTATATCCACTGGTATATTTTTGGGCAGTTAGTCATTTTGCTTACTCTGGATCTATACCTGCCTATCTTTACCCCTCAGAAGTGTCTGTGATAAGAATGCCAGTAGGTTTTAGGTCCTCCTGGATCTTTGAGATTTAGGTTTTCAGAGCCTTCTGTGGCATCTTAGGCCAGAATGCTATGGAACTCAGAACCCCTAGGCCTGAGATGTCCCAAACTGAGTGCTACTACATCTATATTGGTTGCTGTGGCTCTAGGTGACTTCCAGCATTAATATCGTGGGACTTTGCTTTAGGAACTGTCTGCTTTTTCTGTCTCAATATAGAACCTTTCAGACTATTGGCATCTCTGGCCCATCTCTAGTTGTGCTGAGAGACTTTCTTCTTGTTTGCTTGCATTGGTACTGGCTTTTCTAGTGGATCCCCTTTACAATTGCACTGTGGGCTTTTGGCATTTTGTATGGTACTGGGATGGATTAAGTCACTCACTGTAGTTACTTAGTTGTATTTCTTGGTCATTATTTGATCTGATGCAGTATTTTTGTTGGAGTGGATATATGGGAGCTGGGCTTCCAGCATATTCTATTCAGGCAGCTATCTTAGCCAGAAGTGCTCTTTTTGAGGGCGGGTGGGAGAATGGTTAAAAGGGAGGTGGAAGAGGAGGCACATTGGAAATCAGCTATGATTCTAAGAATACTCTCATTGTTTATGTAGATGTTTCTTATACAATTTTAATAGAGCTAGGAAGTATGTATAAGGGTCAGTAATTATTAATATTCTCTGTTGCCTTTTTTCGTTCTCATAAAGATATAACTTCTTTGCACATGCTTGGTCTAGTCTAGCCGCTCTTCCCATCTTTCACTATTCGGGACACTGGTATTTGAGTCCAAATATGTACCTCCACTGTCAATGAAGAAAAGAATTTGTTATATAAAAATATAGATACAACATTTATGTTTTTGCCTCTTTGCCCTTCCAATTTCACTCTTAATGATTTTTGCTTTATTGTGTCTCTAACTAGATTTTCTTTTAATTTAATTTCCCTTCCATTGCATCTTATTTTATGAGGCAACTACTGCTCACAGTCTTCAATTAGTCAACAAGCATTTATTAAGTTCCTTCTGTGTGCTTGGTGCTGTGCTAAGTGTTGAGGAAACCAAGACTAAAGTGGAATAGTCCCTGCCTTCAGTTAGTTTGCATCAGGGAAATAGCATGTAAGATTTTACAAATGAGTTTATGCTCTCAACCATTGGTGTCACAACTCAAATAGAAATGGGGAGATGGAGTGCTACTAAATAGTACGTGAAGATCTTTTCAGGCCACATATTGACTTAGAAAATGACATGTTAACATTATCTGTGTTCTATTTTATTTTATTTATTTTGTTAAATATTTCTCAGTTATATTTTATTCAGGTTCCACCACATTCAGGAGTGTTCCCAGTCTCATTTTTGATACCTCACTTCCAAACCATTATTGCCTTTGGCTTCCATATCCCTTTGCATGACAAAAAATAATTTATTGGCTGAGATGGTTTTTAGGTGGTCTCATTGTGATAATTAATTTACATAGGTTAAGCTCAAGCTCCTTGTGAGTAAGCATTGTTTCATTCATTTGTGAGTTTTTGTGAGACGAAGGTCAAAGGTATAAACAACCTTATGTGTGGCTGAGGTGGTGAAGATCATAGGAGCTGAGGAGGCAGATAAGCTGATGAGCAAGAGTATTTGAGATGACATTATCATGTAAATTGAAGTACCCAAGTAAAAGGGCAGGAAGACTGAGCCATGTGCCAAACTAAGAAAGAAAGGAGAATGACTTGGGTTGTGGTCAAGATAGCCACCATGATCTGGGTAAGGTGATATACCTGGGTAGAGTGGACCACAAAGGAAGAAAATGACTACATGAAGGTGGTGTAGGGGAAGGGACCTGGAAGAGGCATTGAGGAATGAGGAGTATACATACTCTTCCTTGCCCAGTGTGTCCTAGAGGCAGGAGAAAAGGTCCACTCAGTGCTAAAGAGGATTGCTAGGGATGTATTATGGGGGAAACCAGGTAGAACAGTTCTACTACGAAAGGTAATTTGTTAAAAATAGAATAAGGGTTCCATTGGGCAAAATGGAAAGGTAGGTTAGAACTGGATAAGGACTGTGGAAAGGGTAGGGCTGACATGGGATGGGCATGAGATGAACAGAAGTTGTGGCTAGGGAAAGGAACTTGGCTCCAGTCAGTCTGTTCAGAATCACAGGAATTCTTAGTGGTAGTAGATTTTCTGGCCCTTTTCGGTAGCAATGCTAATGTTGATTTGATAATTATTCTCTGAGCAAATCGATAGAAAGAGGTGGGAGTTGGGTTGTCATGGCAGAGGGATGGTAAAATGCCCGGGGAGGGTAAAATGTCCTCTGTCTAGGGATGGTTGGAATGGATGTCCAGTCTGGGACTGGCTAGGTACTGAGGATTGAGGTCAAAGTTTCTACTTAACTCTCCAGCAAGCTTTGTCTCTCTTTTTTTAATTTTAATTTTTTTTTCGAGCTTTGTCTTAAGGTGAATTTCAGAACTGAATAGATTGTCTGGGGTGGCACAATATAGAGAGTCAGTGATCTTTGTGGTGAGTAATATTAATAGCTATGTAGTTTCAACTTGGACCTCCACTTTGTTAAAAATAATCCTCCCTTTGGGATTATTTTATGCCTTCTCTCCTTTTTTTTTTCTTACCTGAAACCCCTTTCTGAAATATTTAGTGATTTAGGTAACACAATTTTCTGAGAGTTCTCACATTTTGTTAAGTGTTTTATCTTGATTTAAGACATCTGAATTTTTTGTGCCTAAACAAGATTTTAAAAACATTTATTAATATCTTTTGGTTTTTACCACCTTCATTTATAAATATAACCCTCCCCCCTGCCTACCTAGAGTCATCTCATGACAAAAAAAACCAGAGTCGTTCAACAAAAGTAATCATCAACCTAGACTGACAGTTTATATAATACTCAACCCCAAGAAGGGAGAAAAAAGAATTTTTTTATGTCTTTTTGAGGCAAGTTTGGTCACTATAACTGTAATAATTTTTTATTCAATTTTATTTTCAGTTCCAAATTCTCTTCTCCTTTTCCCCTGCTTATTGAAAAGACAAGAAAAACAAGGCCCATAACAATTATGACAGTTGCATATAGTCAGATCATTATAATTAAAGTCTTTTTTTTTGAGCCAGTTTGGGTTAAGTGATTTGCCCAGGGTCACACAGCTAGTAAGTGTATAAGGCCAGATTTGAATTCAGGTCCTTCTGACTCCAGGGCTGGTATTCTATCCTGCCTTGCCTCTTAGTCTTCAGGGTTGTTGTTGCTGCTGCTGTTCTTTCATTTCCATTGTTGTAGTCATTATATGTGTGTGTATGTATGTATGTATATATGTGTTGTTTTCCTGCTTGTACTTATATCAATTTGCACCAACTCCTTTGTTTTCCTATGGCTCTTTGAATTTTTCTTATTCATTCTTATAGCGCAATAATGCTTTATTGCATTCATGTGCCACTTGTTTAGCTAGTCCCCATTCAGTGAGCATCCAGTTTGCTTCCAGTTCTTTTTCACTATGCTATGAAACATGCTATTAGGAAAATTTTGGTATAAATGAGAACTTTCTTTTTTATTTTGATTTCTTTGGGGTATAAGCCTACCAAAACGGTATTGATATCTCATTCGGTTCCTTAGCATAATTCTAAATTTCTTTCTAGAATATTTAGACCACCATGAATTGTTTTAAGTACCCTTTATATTTGGAGGCTATCCTGTTGTTCAGAGACTTTATTGAAGAACATAGGGCCGCTAAATGGTTAAGAATGTGCTCTCTCTTTTCTTCTAGCATACTTAGTTTTACTGGTTAACTAAATCTAAGTTCATGACCAAAGCTTCATAATTTTCTATGTGTTATATATTCTAGTCTCTTCAGTTATGACTTATCTTTTTTGGGAAGTCCACTGTAATCCTGATTGTTGTAGCTTGGTATATTATCTGTCTGCTTGTAGTTTGCAATATTTTTTCATTATCATGTGCAAGTTTAATGTGTCTAGGAGAATTGAAGCTTGAGTTCTCCCTTAGAGACCTTAAAGGTTTTTCTCAGATTGCCAGAAAAAGCTGTACCCTTGCTTGTCCTCCTTTCTCAATTTTCAGTCCAGCTTCCCTGAACTGAAACCTTTCTCTTCGAAGTTACCAGATATTTTAATTGCCAGATACAATGATCGCTTCTCAGTTCCTTCTCTACGTATCCACTGCATTTGACGCTTGATCATTCTCTCTGCCTGGCTATGCGCTCCCCTTCGGTTTTTGTGATACTATTCTCTCTTAGTTTTCTTCTGTCAAATCACTTCTTTATCTCTTTGACTGGTTCATCGTCCATGTGATGCCCTCAAACTGTTGATGTTCTCCAAAGCTCTTTCTCTTTTCGCTCGCTGACGTCATCCTCTTCTGTGGGTTTAATTACTATTATCACTATATAGATGGCTCACAGATCTGTGTATCCAGTCCCACTCTGTCCCCTGAGCTTCAGTCCAACATCACCAATTGTATATTGCACATTTCACACTGCATGTCCCAGAGACCTGTCCAGAACTGAACTCTATCTTCGTCCCCAAACTCACTCCTCTTCCAAAGTTCCTTCTTGTTGTTGATGGTGCCACCATTTTTCTGGATATCCCGTGGTCATCTCAAACTCAGTGTGTCCAGACAATTCAGCTTTCTCTCCCTAACGCTTTCAGCCCCAACTCTCCTGAATTTGCCAATTTTTTGTTGAGGGCACTACCATCCTTCTAATCACTCAGGTTTCCAAACTTGGCATTATCGTTGACCCCTTTCTCTTTCTCACTCACCCTGTGTAGCTAGTTAGTTGCCAAACCTTGTTTTTTCTACCTTTGCAACAACTTTGGTGTTTATCCCTTCCTTTTTAATCACATACAACCCTAGTAGAAAGCCTTGTCGTTGCTTCTTCCCTGGTTTTTTTGCTGTAGTCTTCTTAGTGGTCTCCCCTGCCTCATCTGTCTGCACTCTACTACAGTTTCCACACAGCTCCTAAAGTGATTTTCTGAAATTGCAGGTATAACATGTCACTCCCTTTGCAATCTGACTCTAACCTGTATTTTTAACCTTATTACATATTATTCCATCTAACATATTTTGTATTCAGGTCATTCTGACCTTTTTAAAAACAAACTTTCTCATATACATCACTAAACTTCCCATCTCTGTGCTTTTGCATTAGTTATCTCCCATGCCTTATGGCACTCCCTCCTTGTGATAGCCTCTTAAAATATACTTGGTTTCCTTCAAAATTAACCTCAACTGAATCCTTCTACATGAACCCTTTCCTCATATCCCTTGCTGTTAATGTTCTCCCCTTTCTCCTCATTAACTTGTATCTATTTTGCATATATTTAATGCACACATTTTCTCCTCAATAGAACATAAGCAGGGCAAAGTCTGTTTGTTTTTTTTTGCCTTTATGTCTGTCACAGTGCCTGCCATGTAGTAGATGCTTAATAACTAACTACTTGTTGATTGATCAAAGATCTCATCCATTCTGATGGTTTTATAGGGACTTCATTTTTATGAAAATTGTTTCTAAATCTGTTTATCCAGGTTTTAGCTCTTATGTAAGCCCCAGACCCAAATCTCCAACTGTCTTTTAGACAATTCTACTTTGTATGTTTCAGTATCCCTTCAAAGGATACACCAGGACTTCTCTTCCCTTCCAAATAGTCTCCCCTTCTAGCTTCCCTGTGCTTATATTGGTGCTGCTGCTATTCTCTTGTCCTCCAAGTTTGAAATCTTGAATACTCTTACTTCTTCCTCTTTCATCACTTGTATCTAGGCAGCTTACCAAATCCTATCAGTTCTCCCTCAATTTCAATATTTCAATATCTCTTGTACATACTTCTCTTTTAACATTGTCCTTCTCTGATTCAGGCCTGTAACATTTCATGTTTCAATTATTGCAGCAGTAAAAAAAAATTGGTCAAAACATTTGTGAGAAACTGCCTTTGTTTACTGATTATTTCATAACGTTCCTGGTTCCATTATTTTCATGTAGATAAAAGATGAGACTATATTTATGGTTAATACTAGAGAACCAGGTAATTGATTTGAGAGGCATAATGAAAAGAGATCTGGAAGTGTCAGGAAGATGAGTTTGAATTTCCCTTATGACTTTTACTATGTAACCATTTTGATAATACCTTTAATATCTATTAGGCTTCATAAGAGACCAAAGGAGATAAGGCGTTATGACCTTTAAAAGACTATCTACTTCAGCTTTTATTTTTGATGCTTCCCAGAAATTTAGTTGTTCATTTGCTAGAAAGGATAAGACAAAGTTAAATTGAGTGTATTTTAGCAATGTACAGTTTAATTTTAATTTCTGAATTGATGGAACCGCTCTTAGACCTATTCAGTGTGCCTTTTTTTTCCTAAGTTGTAGCTTAATTTGAGACTCTTCATTTTCTGAGTTGGCCTTAATTATTGACTTGCATGTTGTAGATTAATTTGTGTCTTTTACCCTAAGACTATGCCTTCAGGCTTGATGGACTTGATTGGGAATTCTAGGAAGCCAGTTTGAGTCCCAGATTAGGCTCAGTCAAGTCAATAACTAAAATTTTTTCCTTCTCTCTACCTATCAGATCCTTCACTGGATTCCTTGGTTCAAGTCCTGCCTCTGATAAATAATATACTGGTTATGTGACCGTGGGCACAAGTTACTTAACTTCAATGACCCAGTCACCCCTCTAAGACTGTATACTACAGAAATGTTACTGGTCCACATTGGTAGAGGGAATGCACCAATGGAGTTCCCAACATCAATGAAATCACAAGTCCAAAAAAGAAAAGAGAGAGCTTGGTCAAAACCAGCTTTACCAAAGTAAAGAGAAGGCTACGTGGAAAATCATATTATGAAGCATAGACATAGATTTTACTGCAAATCCAGAAGTAAAACCCAAAGAAGGAATGAACTTTTTACTACTGCGTGTATGTAGCTGTCCCTGCAGTGCTCCTTGGGTGGCAGATGGTTTCAGAGGCAAGTGCTTTTCAAGGAGTTAACTGCATTACTACTCTAGCAGGAGCTACCATGATAATTCTTTTGACTCAAAAAGCAATGTTTTCAAGGGTCCTTGTTTCTACCACAGTATAGTGCTCTCTACAACCTGTTAACTACAACTACAAGGATTTCATGTGCCTTATTTTATGACTGCTGTTGATCTTGTCAGTCTCTGAATGGCACTAGGCAAAGGGGGGAAGCAAGGATAAAAATAGATGACTCAACCTAAAGAAGTAACAAAATTCCACTGAGAATCTTTGATACTCAGTTTTCACCAGAGCATGAGTTTATTGTTCTAGAGTTTATAAAAAGAATGCATTTGTTTACGTGGTTCCTATTTCTTATGTCTAGTTCTTAAAACTTTTTAATATGTTATTGTCTTTACAGACTATTTTGACCATGGATGGTGAGGAAATACCAGACTTTTCAAGTTTAAAGGAGGAAACTGCTTATTGGAAGGAACTTTCCTTGAAATACAAACAAAGGTAAATGTTGAAAAGAGCAGTAGGGAGTAGTGTAACAATTAGAATATCTGCCTAGGCCCTGTTTTTTTTGCTGTTATTTTAAAATAGCATATTAATTCTAAAGTTAAATTTCCAGAGTTAGGAGGGAAGGAAGGTTGTGGTCTATATTACATAATAAAGTAATGTTTTTAGTTGGGGCTTGTATTATTTGTTGGGTGCTTGTGTTATTCTGACTTTGTTATTTATTATTTGTGTCACCTTAGACATGTCCCTTAATCTGGGCAAGTTTCCTCATGTATAAAATAAATCTGTGATTCTGTGAATAATAGTAGTAAAGAAAATATTAAAGGTAGTTGAAAAGGCACTATTTTGTAGTTCCCCTACAATTTTTATGCTTGTCATTTCTTGATTGTTGAGTGAATATTAAATAATGGACATGGCTACATTTTCTTTTTTCTTTTGTCATTGATACATTTTTGATATATTGATATATTTTGTTTTGACACAGCAGACACATCCTATTTACTCAAACAGACCCTCGTACAAGCTGCCCTTTCCACTTTTGTATCTTACAGATTTGTTAACGGACAGGAATGATGTGTGCTTTACCTTTGAAAGTTTGGTTCCAATAATATCCATTGTAATTGATGTGAATTTTGTTGCCTTTTAATGTTGTCTTTATTTGCATTGTTATAGTCTTTACATTTATTTATTTGTTTTAGCTCTGCTTTACCTTATACAAGTTTGCCCATGTTTCTCTGACTTCTTTATATTTACCACTCCTTAGGGTACCATAATACTACATTGCAGTCATCTACCACATTTTATTGAGCCATTCTTTAATTTTTGGACAGACTGGTTTGTTTCCAAATGTTTATTGTTATAAATAGTGCTGCTATGAATGCTGGGGTTTTTTTTGCTTATATATGGGTTTTTTCTTGCTCATAGCTGCATTTTCACTGAGAGCTAGGTTTATATCCAGTCTGGGTTTATATTTGCAGTACACTAATAGACCTCATCCAGTAAGTCTCTTTAGTCACCCTTTAGGTGAGCAGTTGTTCTTTGCCTTTGGCACTCCTGTGTTATATTCTGGTCCTGCCAGTCCTCAGTCTACTTTCATCTACTTTTTCCTCTTGCTTCTTCGGTACTAAACTTTGCTGGAAGAAGTTATAGAACCTTGTCAGCTGGGCCCACTAAAAATTCTGGTTCTGTAACCTCACCTGGGTCCTCATTCCACTCATTGGCTGTTCTAAACTAAATTTTCTCCTCAAACTCCCTAGGCCGCTACTCCCATTTTTCGTTATCACCACCCACCCAATCCCCACATAATTCTATCCTGTCTATAGACAAATTAAAACCTTCCTTTGTAACAAATAGACCAGGAAAACAAATTCATGTTAGCCAGGCATGCAATATGTTTCATTCTGCACCTTTAGTTCATTAACCTGTGCCTAGAGGGAGGGAAACTTGCTTTCATTATCAGTCTTCTGGAATCATGTTTGGTCATTGCTTTGATCAAGATCCTGAACTCTTCAAAAAAAAATTCCTTTTTCTTATTATGAACTTCACAAACCTAAATACAAAAGTTTCCTCTTACAAAGGACAGAAAAAGAGGGCTGCTTAGGAAAGCATAAATGTCTATCTACTACTATTGCTTCGTAGGGTTTTTTTTTTTTGGTGTCTTTCAAATTTAATATGGCATTTCCAACATTTCCCTGATTGTGTCCCCTTTTGTATTTTCTTCTGCTTTGTCCTATTTTTTAATGGTTCATTAATGATTTTTTCTTAATTTTTTAAACTGTCATCACTGTCCCCAGTGACTTCCCTGACCAAAAGGAAACAAAAGTTTTCTCTTGTAACAAATAAGTATGGTCACACAAAACAGAATCCACACATTGGCAGTGTCTGAAAAAGTGTGTCTCAGTCTGTACCTGTAGTCTGTTATTTAGGTGGTGTAGTAGATAGAGCACTGGGCTTAGAATAAGGAAGACCTGAGTTCAAATTCAGTCTCAGATTAGTACTATCTGTATGACCCTGGGAAAGTCACTTAGCCTCTATTTGCCTTAGTTTCCTCAACTGTAAAATAGAGTGGTCATCCTGGATTTTTCTAAATCTGTTCTTTTTATCATTCTTACGGCACAGTAATGTTTCATTTCATTCACATGCCATAATGTGTTCAGCCGTCCTAGTCACCTATTTTGTTTCCAGTTCTTTGCCTTCTAGGCTTCTCTTGACTTCTGCATCTGTGTTTCAAAGACAAGCTCTGGTCTTTTTTTTTTGTCAGTAGTCCTTTATTTTTCCCTGTAGGATTATACTGTTTTGCAAGAGAAGTTATTCTTAGTTTTAAGCCTTTTCATTCATCCTTTGGAATATTGATTTTCAAGATTTCCTCTCCTTTATGAGATCTTGACTGTCATTACTTGGTACTCAGACTTTTTCTTCCTATATGCTTGCAGTACTTTTCTTTGACCTAAAAGTGTTGGATTTTAGCTAAGACATTCCTAGGTGTTTTAACTGGGATTTTTTTCAGGAGGTGACTTGTAGATTCTTTCTATT
Organism: Trichosurus vulpecula; assembly: GCF_011100635.1. Classification (NCBI taxonomy): domain Eukaryota; kingdom Metazoa; phylum Chordata; class Mammalia; order Diprotodontia; family Phalangeridae; genus Trichosurus; species Trichosurus vulpecula. Next base: position 259,747,262 of record NC_050579.1, on the reverse strand, counting down.
TTTACATAGTCCTCTAATCATTATAGATTTGGACAAGTTTTCTTTTATGGGAATTATAATTTTTTTGTTTGTTGGTGGTTTTCAAAGATCATACTGATTTTTAAATGATCTCTCTTCAACCTCTTTTTCAGATCAGTTTTTGATATACATCTATTCACTACATTCTATTTTTCTGGGAGTCTACTACATGGGCAAGATTTTCTACTGATTCCAAAATTGTTTTTTCTCCTTCCCGTGTTTTCCTTAAGTACTCTCAGTTTATTTTAAAAATCTTCGTTTCCCCTTGACATCTTTATTTCCAAACCATTTGTTTCTGTGAGGATTTATTTTTGTCCATATTGAGTTACTTTGTCCTTCTGGATTTACCTCTTGGGCATCTTTTAACCTATAATATTTCTTTGTTGTATTTAGAACTTTATTCTGTTTGTTCTGTCTTCAGTATCAATTCCAGGATGCAGATTTTGTGCTAGGGTCAGGCTGTACCCCTTGGATGGGATGGCCGTGTCCTGTTTGGATCACTCCTCTCTGGAGACTGGATGCAGTGGATGGGGCTAGGCCCCACCTATCTCTGTCTTCTTTTTCCACTGATGGCCTAATGTAGGTAATAGCCTCAATCAGTCTCTGTATCCTGGTCCTTGTGTTCTGAAGAGTTCTGAGAACTGTTTTCTTCAGTGGCTCCAAAAGGAGCATGAACTCCAGGCATCTTGGAGAGCCCAGTGGTGCGTGGCCCCATCTTGCTGAGCTGTAGAGGCTGGCTCCTCTCCCACCATGACTCTGACAGGAAAGGACAGAGCTTCTGCTGGCTTCAGGCCCTGTTTTCTGGAGATCAGGCTAGCTTTCCTTCTCTACCTCATGGATTGTCCTTGCTAAGAGTACCTGTAGACTTCTGTTCATCTTCTTGTGCTTTCCTGTGCTGGATGGAAAAGCTTGCTGTGATCTCTCTTTGGTTTTCTTGATAATTGTTTCTTTTGGTAAACTTTTACATTTTTTCTATGGTGTGTATTAGGCAATCTAAGACTGGCCACAATATTTCATGTTGCTATCTTAACTGGAAACCCACCCACTTTTCAAACCTGTACAAGTGGACTTCTGAACTTCTTTCCAAGGTTATCAACAGTATCTTAATTGTTAAAATCCAGTGGCTTTTTCATAGTCCTTACTCTGCTCGACCTCTCTGTAGTTTGGGGCATTTACTGATCCCTGCTTTTTCTAGGTGTTCTCATCTCCAACTTTTGTGACATTATTCTCTATTGACTCTTGGTTCTCCTGTCTGACTCATCTTCAATATCCTTTGATTCTTCACTGTCTCTTTCACACACTGTTGTTGTTAGTCTGGTCTTCTCTTTTTTTTTTTAATCTGCCTTGGTGATACCATATATCATTGCCCTGGTGCTTCTCCAGTGGGAACATTGATCACTAGGCTGAATGCCAGAAGGACTAGAGCTTCAAAGACTAGGCCTGACACAGAGCTGAATACATGATCCGCATGTGGGATATCTTTTAGATGTGTCTAAAAAAAACTGATTAAACTCTCCCCCAAAGGCACCCCCTACCTCTGCAATCACCCCCTCCCCCCATGAACATACACAGAAAATAAGTTAAGGAGACTAGGGATTCTGATACAAGGAGGCAAATTTGACCTCATTAGGTATCATTGAAACTTGGTGGAATCAGATGCACACTTGGAATTTGGTTCTAGGAAGGTGTAACTTGTTCAAGAGAAACAGGATAGGTGGGAGGAACAGAGTTGCTTTGTTTATTAAGAAGAAAATCCTGGAACAAGAGAGGGGAAGGTGGACAGGGTGATTCGAACCTTTTGAGAACAACACGGTGCTCTCACTCTGTCTCCTGACTTATCTTAGGTTTCAGCTTCCTCTTTGCTGCTTTTGTTCTGCTTCTTCAACTGCACAGATCATTCTCCTTGGGCTAGAAAACAGAAGCAAAATAAGAACCGAACATTGCTGCTTTCTCTCTATTGTTTGTTATAATAGTTCAGTTTATACCTAAGAGTGTGCCACTTTCCCACTCTGATATTGTTTAAAAAAAATAACAAAAAAACCCTGATATCCCTGAAGACTTATGTGAATAAAGTAGAAAAGACAAATACTTTGAGCATGTAATTAGTAAAAGTAGAAAACCAACAAATTCTTAATCTCTAAACAAACACAAAAGAGATTTTGAAAAGGAAGGGTAAAATAAATGGAATTGAAAATTTGTGGAAAATTGAGTTATTAAAACAGCTGGTTTTGCTTAAAAGACTAAAAACTGATTAAAGCATTAGCTAATTTAATTTTTTTAAAGAGAGGGAAACCAAATTGTCAAAAAATGAAGAAGGTGAATTCACAACAAATAGAAGGAAGGAAGCATTTATTAATAGCACCTACTATCTGACAGGTACTCTCTATGCTAAGTGCTTTACAAATATTTCATTTGATTCTCCCAACAATCCTTACAGGAGGCAAGTGCTGTTGTTATCCTCATTTTACAATTGAGGAAACTGAGTTAGCAGTTAAGGGACTTGGCTAGAGTCATACAGCTAGTAGGTGTCTGAGGCCAAATTTGAACTCAGGTCGTTCTGATTCCAGACCCAGTGTTCTATCCATTGTACCACCTAAATGCCTCTTGGGTTAGGAGAAGAAATAATGAGAATCATATGGCAGCAAAATTAAAAGCTTAAAGAAAAGGGATGGATTTTTCTAAAAATATGAAACAAAAATTACCCCCCTCCAAAAAAATAGCCTGTATTTTGAAGGAGAATATGAGTTAACCCTAAATTCCTATATAAAAAATTCTACGTCCAACCACGTTTACAGTTGGATTTTTTCAGACATTTAAGTAACACACAATTCCTATCCACACAAACTAGAAATGGACATAAACTTTCTATGAGGGAATCATGGTCCTGATTTCCAAACAAGGAGAAATGAAGCAGAAATGAATATTCATACAAAAATACTAAATAAAATACTGGAGAAAAGAGTATGTAGCATTCTAAAAATTGAACATTATGACTAAGTTGAGTTTCTGTCTGGAGTACAAGGATGGTTTACTATTAAGAAAACTGCAAAAAATCATTAATAAAACTTATAAAAAGTATATGGCTATATCAATAAAGGGAGAAGAAAACATTTAGTAAAATACAGCACCCATTTGTGTGAAGGATACTAAAAAATAGAGCAAAAAAATTCAGTGATTTTCCCTTTATTATCAGCATGTTTGATTTTTAAAGACTCTTAGACACATTTGCTAAAATAGAAGGAAAAGTAGGAATAATTGCAGTATAACTTATTCTACATGTAACTGTGGGACATACTTTTTCACTAATGTGCACTCTATAGGGTAGAGTGGGCACAAATTTAAAAATGGTTGTTGTTCTTTGTTCTTGAAGGGGACCAAAATGACCCCACTGTGTTGGAGTCAAGGTGCAATGTGTCTGACTGTCGCTGTTCAGACCAATACAAGATCATAATGCTGTGCCGCAGGTTGGGCACAAATAGTCCATATGCACATTTGGGGTGGAGTTGTCTCTAAATTTGCACATCTCACATTTCTTTTGAGCTACTGCGATTCTGCTTTGCTCATAGAGCACGGCGCCTTCTTGGACGTGGGTACACCATGCTGCGCAGTCCTTTGCCAGCATCTCCCATTGATCACAAATCAATTCCAAAGTTCTTCAGAAAGACCTTGAGAAATGTCCTTGTGTCACAGGAATGTAAGCAGTTTAAACTTATTGAATCTCTTATGATTTCTGTTTCCTATTTATCTTTTTACACTTCTCTTGAGTCTTGTATTTGAAAGTCAGATTTTCTATTCAGCTCTGGTCTTTTCATCAGGAGTGCTTGAAAGTCCTCTAGTTCACTGAATGTAGGTTTTATTTATCCTCTGAAGGATTATACTCAGTTTTGCTGGATAGTTGATTCTAGGTTGTAATCCTGGCTCCTTTGCCCTCCAGAATATCATATTCCAACCCCTCCACTGCTTTAGTGTAGAAGCTGCTAAATCTTGTGTTGTCCCAACTATGGTTGCATGATATTTGAATTGTTTCTTTCTGGCTATTTGCAATATTTTCTCCTTGACCTGGAAGCTCCGGAATTTGTCTGTAATATTCCTGAGAGTTTTTATTTTTTGGATTTCTTTCAGGAAGTGATAGGTAGATTCTTTCAATTTTTATTTTACTTTCTGGTTCTAGAATATCAGGGGGGTTTTCCATGATAATTTCTTGAAAGATGATGTTTAGGCTCTTTTTTTGATTATGGCTTTCAGTTAGTCCAATAATTCTTAAATTATCGGTCCTGGATCTATTTTCCAGGTTAGTTGTTTTGCCAGTGAGATATTTCACATTGTCTTCTATTTTTTCATTCTTTGGATTTTGTTTTATTGTTTCTTGATGTCTCACGAAGTCATTAGCTTCCGTTGCCCAGTTCCATTTTTTAAAGAATTAATTTCTTCACTTTTCCACTTGGCTAATTCTGTTTTTTTAGGAGTTCTTCTCTTCAGTGGATTTTTGTGCCTCTTTTACCATTTGGCCTATTATGTTTTTAAGGTGTTATTTTCTTCAGTATATTTTATGCTTCCTTTGCCAGACTTTTGATTCTTTTTTTTCCATGATTTTCTTGCAACAATCTCATTTCATTTCCCAATTTTTCCTCTACCTCTGTTATTTGATTTTTAAAAATCCATTTTGAGATCTTCCAGGAATTCTTTTGGGCCTGAGACCAATTCATGTTTTTTCTTTGAGGCTTTTGATGTAGCAGTTTTGAGTTTGTTGTCTTCTTGAGTTAGTGTTTTAAGCTTCCCTGTCACCATAGTAACTTTCTATGGTTAGGTTTTTTTGTTTGCTCATTTTTCCAGCCTGTTTCTTAACATTTTACTTTATGTTAAAGTTGGTCTTTGCCCCCTGGGTCCCACTGTCCCAAGCTTCAAGCCTTTATTCCTGTTGCTTTCAGAGATAGTTTTGGGGGTCTGTAAGTTCTTCAAAGGTGGTATGATATAGGGAGAGGTGTGGTCACTGTTCCCCTGGCCTGTCCTCTAGCCTGTGAGTGATCCACAAGCACTCTTTCCCATGTGGAACAGGGACCAGGGTTCCCATTCCCCTGCAGCTGCAAGCTCTGGTGTGCTAGTGCTCCTTATCCACATATAGGCAATGTGACAGAGTCCTGTACCCACTGCCAGCAAAGGGACCCCTTCAATCTCCTTCTGACCAGTTGTTTGACCCCTTTCCCGTCTGTGGGCTGAGAGTTTCAAAAACCCCTAATGACTTTGCTGAGTCAGTGTATCAGTAAGGCAATGATGACAGTGTACATGATGATTGTCAAAATGTTTATGTGGTTCTGTATTGCAAAGTATACGAGACTCTCCACATAGAAGGTAGAAGAAGTAAACCAGCTATTCAGACACCAGACAACCAGATCCCACAAGCCATCTGCCCAATCCATCACAGCATCAAAGCATTCGATGCATAATGTCACAACATGGAGCCTTACCATTCCAAAACCTCTCCCACCCCCCACCCCCTGCTGGGGTCTTCGCAAAAGCAGACTCACAACACAGGTGTCACTGTCTGTTCAGCTATCAGAGGCTGACTTGCGTTACCTCAGCTCTAACAGTCACAATGCATATTAACAGCTGTCTCTGTCTCTCTCTCTCTCTCTCTTTCTCTCAATCTCAATCTCTCTCAGAATTTCCTGTGGCACAGTTTCTTTTTCCCCTCAGCAATCTCCTCCTGCCACATGTGACCCAGGCTTCCTATGACATAAGCAGGTCACATGGTCTACTAATGGGTGGGAAAGATCTTCAAATCTAAATTGCTGTTACAGTCTGTCACCCCCAAAGCCTGCTGCTATTTTTCTGAGGCCTGACCTGTGCTGGTACGGCATGTGCTAGACTGTGTTCCACTCTCACCCAAGTGGGACAGACTTTTCTTGCTGACCTTTGAAGTTGTCTTGGCCTGGAAAATTGTTTCCCCCCATTCTTTTGCAGGTTCTGGTGCCCCAGAATTCATTGTTTGGAGGGCAGTTTGGGTGAATCTCTTCCTTCTCCTCATCATCTTGTCTCTGCCCAATAATCACATTTTTTTAGGGAGTCTCATAACTCTTTGGTTAACTCTCAAAGCTTTCTCCTCCAGATTTTTTACTTTTGTTTGTTTTGAGCTTTCACTGTGGTTTCCTTCCTTGATTTCACCATTCTGATTTTGAGTTGAACAGTTATATTTCTCAGCGAATCTGTTGTTTTATTTTTTTCCACAGATATTTACAAGTAGATTTCCATTATCTTCTCATCTTCACTACTTTCATTTCTTCCTTCATTTCCATCAGTACAATTATTTTACACATTGATGTTCCTACTGTGTTATTCTGAATAGTGTTGCTTTAATTTATTATATTTTTCTTTCTTGTATGTTTGCTGCAGGTTATTTCATATTATATCCATCTGGTTGGAGCTTTTCTTTATTCACTTACCTGTTTGATCCTTTTCCTTTTTTAAAAAAATTATTTAATTTATTTAATATGTTTAGTTTTCAGCATCGATTTCCACAAGAGTGAGAATTACAAATTTTCTCCCCATTTCTACCCTCCCCCCCACTCAGATGGCATATATTCTGATTGCCCCGTTACCTCCCTTCTGTCACCCCACTGCCCCCCATCCCTTTTTCCCTTACTTTATTGTAGGGCAAGATAGATTTCTATGCCCCATTGCCTGTATATCTTATTTCCTAGTTGCATGCAAAAACTTTTTTTTTGAACTCTGCTTTTAAAACTTTGAGTTTCAAATTTTCTCCCCTCTTCCCTCCCCACCCACCCTCCCTAAGAAGGCAAGCAATTTAACATAGGCCACATGTGTATCATTATGCAAAACCCTTCCACAATACTCATGTTGTGAAAGACTAACTATATTTTGCTCCTTCCTATCCTTTCCCCCCTTATTCAGTTTTCTCCCTTGACCCTGTCCCTTTTCAAAAGTGTTTGCTTTTGATTACCTCCTCCACCTATCTGCTCTCCTTTCTTCACCTTTTATCTCATTCCTCCTTCTTTCCTGTGGGGTAAGATACCCAACTGAGTGTGTATGTTATTCCCTCCTCAGGTCAAATCTGATGAGAACAAGATTCACTCATTCCCCCTCACCTGCCCCCTCTTTCTTTCCTGCAAAACTGCTTTTTCTTGCCACTTTTATATGAGATGGGATCTTTTTCAGGAGGTGATCGGTGGATTCTTTCAATTTCTATTTGACCCTCTGGCTCTAGAATATCAGGGCAGTTCTCCTTGATAATTTCTTGAAAGATGATATCTAGGCTCTTTCTTTGATCATGGCTTTCAGGTAGTCTAATAATTTTTAAATTATCTCTCCTGGATCTATTTTCCAGGTCAGTGGTTTTTCCAATGAGATATTTCACATTGTCTTCCATTTTTTCATTCCTTTGGTTCTGTTTTATAATATCCTGATTTCTCAAAGTCACTAGCTTCCACTTGCTCCAATCTAGTTTTTAAAGTAGTATTTTCTTCAGTGGCCTTTTGGACCTCCTTTTCCATTTGGCTAATTCTGCCTTTCAAGGCATTCTTCTCCTCATTGGCTTTTTGGAGCTCTTTGGCCATTCGAGTTAGTCTATTTTTTAAGGTGTTGTTTTCTTTGGTATTTTTTCAGTATTTTTTTTGGTTCTCCTTTAGCAAGTCATTGACTTGTTTTTCATGGTTTTCTCTCATCATTCTCATTTCTCTTCCCAATTTTTCCTCTACTTCTCTAACTTGCTTTTCCAAATCCTTTTTGAGCTCTTCCATGGCCTGAGACCAGTTTATCTTTTTCTTGGAGGCTTTTGAAGTAGGCTCTTGTGACTTTGTTGACTTCTTCTGTCTGTATGTTTTGGTCTTTTTTGTCACCAAAGAAAGAATCCAAAGTCTGAGACTGAATCTGAGCGTGTTTTCATTGCCTGACCATGTTCCCAGCCAACTTACTTGACCCTTGAGCTTTTCATCAGGGTATGACTGCTTGTAGAGTGGAGAATGCTTTGTCCCAAGCTTGAGGGGCTGCGCTGTTGTTTTCAGAGCTACTTCTATACAGCCAGCTCTGCCACACCAGCGCTCCTCTTCCCCCAAGAACCGCCAGCCCGGACTGCGACTCAGATCTAAGCAGGCTCTGCACTCCTGCTCTGATCTGCCATTTAATTCCTCCCACCAGGTGGGCCTGGGGTGAGAAGCAACTGTAGCTGTAGCTCTGTAAGCAGCCTCGGAGGTACATCACCTCCGCTGCCCCCGGGGTGGTGTCCAAACCAGGAACTTCCTTCACTCTGTCCCCGCAGTTTTCCCCACTAACCTTCTCTGTTGTCTTTGGTGTTTGCGGGTTGAGAAGTCTGGTAACTGTCACAGCTCACTGATTCAGGGTGCTATGGCCTGTTTCACCCGGCTCCCAGTCTGGTTCATCTGGGCACAGCCCACGCTGGGCTCTGCTCCACTCTGCTCTGTGCGATAGACCCTACCCAGTAACCATCCAGGCTGTTCTGGGCTGAAGCCCTGCTTCCCTGTGCTATTTCGTGGGTCCTGCAGCTCTAGAATTTGTTCAGAGCCATTTTTTATAGGTGTTTGGAGGGTCCTGGGGGAGAGCTTTAGGCGAGTCCCTGCTTTCCAGCTGCCATCTTGGCTCCGCCCCCCCCCAAAGGAAAATTCTTACATCCCTTTTCTTTTTTTTAAGAGATTATTTTCTTTTAAGATGGTTTGGTTTGTTTGTTTTTTGGTAACACCACATTTTTTTGTTTTGATGTTTTTGTTGCTATTTTTGAAGAGGATGTGGGTTCTATTGTGCCATCTCATTCTACCACGTTCATTTATTATGTGCTTATGTTGTAATTTATGTATTTGTGTTCTCATCTCCACTAGGTTTAACCCCTCCTTGAGGGCAGGGATTATGTCTTAATTTGTCTTTGTCTCTCCCCTAGTGCTTATTAAAATTCGTTGCACATACTAATCACTTAATATGTCTGTTGAGTGCATGTTTTTTACTTAAATAAAATAGTGTTCAAGTGGTTAAATCTTTGTGATACAACATAAAATTTAATTCTTCTTTCTCTGTTCTCAAATAGTTTTCAGGAAGCACAGGAAGAGCTGGTTGAATTCCAAGAAGGAAGCAGAGAATTAGAAGCAGAATTGGAGGCTCAGCTAGTTCAGGCTGAACAAAGAAATAGAGACTTACAAGCTGATAACCAAAGATTGAAATATGAAGTAGAAGCATTAAAGGTATTTGAACATCTCGTTATAAGATCAACTTTATATAGTTATTTAATTTTTTATTTTAGTGAGAAACATAATGTGATGTGCTTACTGGCTTTTGAAACAGATCTCTATTCAGTAAATGAAAATGAATGAATAAATGAATTTATTGCATTTATAAGTGGCAGGTAGGTGGCATAGGGGATTGAGCTCTGAGCCTAGAGTTAGGAAGACCTGACTTCAAATACAGCTTTAGACACTTATTTTCAGTGTGACCCTGGGCACATCACTTAATCCTGTTTGCCTCGGTTTCCTCATCTGAAAAATGAGTTGGAGAAGGAAATGGCAAACCATCTCAGTATCTTTGCCAAGAAAACCCCAAATGGGGTCACCGAAATGACTGAACAACAGTAACGACAACCATTTATTTAGTGTATTTATTATGTGCCCAGAACCATGCTTTTAAATACTGCTTTCATTATCCTAAAGAGCTAAAGTGAAAGCTAAGAGGACAGGAAAGAGAGCAATAGAAAAACTACAGTTGGGTCAGTGTGGTCCGTGCACTAACAGAGTGCAGGCTAAGTCTGTGACACGGTAGGTGAAGCTTAGAGAGTTGTTTGGCCATAAAACCATATGTGAAGAAGCAAGAAGGGCCTGTAGTCTAACCTCTTCATTTTATAGATGTGCAAACTTAAACTTTGAGAGAATTTTAATGATTTGCACAACTACTAAGTAACATAGGCAGTACTTGAACCTAGGTCTTCCTGCCTCCAAGCCCAGATTTCTCATCTACACTGCCTCTATAATAGTGCGTGGGGAAAGAAACTGAAAATCGATTTTTAAAATAGTTTTTCCCCCATAGGATTATGAAGATTTTTGTATTGTGTCTTTAAGAGGCAGCATGGTTTGTTCGATAAATGGCTGCTCTTGGAATCAAGAGGCACTGAGCCCATTCTTGTTTCTGAGACATACTAGCTGTGTGAGTAGGGGCAGTGACCCCAGGTAGCTTTCTAAAATATAAATTATAGATAAGGTTGGTTGAGAGTGTTTACACTATGAGTTCCCTATACTAATGAAGTCTTAGGTCTGAGCTAAAACCAAAATAATTTGAAAGATCTCATATTTAGAAGTATAATTCTTTATTTTGGAGGTAGGTATCAATTTCCTAGCTATACCTATAAGTCTCCTTTGATATTTGATTATGGGATTATTCTTGAGAGATCAGTGCTAACTTTTTCCATAGTACTTCAAAGTACTTAAACTTACATTCATGTTCTGAGTCCTTTGTTTTGGAAGAAATTCAGTTATTTGGTGGTAGTGTATTCTGAATTTACCATAGACTGGATAAAGTTAAACTCATGTTCATATTCAGTCTATACATTGAATTTATATAAAATTTTCTATTAGTCATCTACAGCTGCTGTCATTTAGGAGGTTGTCAATGTCCTTCTAAATTTTTGAGGCAATGGAATCACATTAGTTGACTTTGACTCTTCAGAGAGCTCATTATCAGGCTTCCTTTTTGGGTTGGGTGTCAGGATAGTTGGTGGCAATGTCAGTGAATCTGATTTACTTGATTACACAAGTACATTTGGAATTTATATTTAAATTTTTATGAATCAGTGCATCTAAAATGTGTATATGATTTGACTTTTAAATATTGGAAAGGTGACATACCATATTATCAAAATTATGTTCCAATTTAATTTTTTTCCCAATCAAATTACAGGAAAACTAAATACCAATGCCATAGTACTAGTCCCTACACTTACTCTTACTTTTAGGAGAAACTAGAACATCAGTATGCACAGAGTTATAAGCAGGTCTCTGTTTTGGAAGATGATTTGAGTCAGACACGAGCCATTAAAGAACAATTACATAAGTATGTAAGAGAGCTGGAGCAGGCCAATGATGACCTGGAGCGAGCAAAAAGGTAGGTAACATACATTTTAATTTTTTTTACCCAAATATGGATATTGTAGATAAAATCTTTGCCTATGGTCCCCTTTTTCCCTGCTATCTAGAAGGGAGTTGCAGCTTTTGCTCATTTAACTTGCTCAAATCCAACAATCTGTGTAGCAAGAAAGAAAGAAAGAAAAATAGCAATTTAAATAGTGTCCACAATTGCATTTTCTATTAATGAATATATTTCTTTGTGAGCAGGTAACACCTGGTTCGATTGGTTCAGCCCCAGCCTTCAGGGTACATATATGTAGACTTAACTGAGCTAATAATCTGGCATCTCTAGCCCCAGTCATTTTTATGATGACACAATTAGAATTAAGTTTCCTGGTTCCCTTCCCCTCTCAGTTTTCATTTCTTTTTTAGGGAGTTCAGAGAATACCCTCATTTCAGTGGTACACACTATCCCACTGTACCTTGCTGCCTCATCCACTGGTTATGATGGGACAGTCTCTTATTAATGCCATGTCAGCTCTTTGTCTGAGCCCTGAGTGGCTCTGCATGAATATTCTGTGCACATTTGAACCACCAGCCTTGTGCTGCCTCTAAAACTAGGGGCAGTGGGGTCCACACATCTATACTGTTACATGATGGCATCTCTTCTCCTCCTGTAATAGCTGCCTATCCCTGTGCCACAATGTCATCTTTAGGAACAATTCCCTCACCACTTGTACTACTATCTTGGAATGGCTATGAGGTGGGGGCTTGGAATCTGCTATTAACCTCAGTTCCCACATACCTCTTATAGTGAGTGCATTTCTATGTATTGAGTGTGATTCTAGAATTTTCTTCATCATGCCTGTAATCAACCTATTCATTTTGCTTAACCTGGTAGAGCTAATGAGGACAAGTTTAGTAGGCTTTCATAGTATTCTAGGTCACTCGTTTTTACTTCCTTTTTGTCTTTTTTTTTGCTTCTTAGTAAAGCAGGAAAAAGAGACAATTATGTAGCCGTATTATAACCTCCTTAATACTTTTTGTTTTTATATCACTTTAAATTTCTAATATATCTTTTTTTTCCTCTTCCCAGAAAGCCGCTTCTTATAGTGAAGAATTAAAAGAGAAAAAAAAGTTCAGTAAAATTAACCGACAAATAAAAAAAAATCTTACATTATATGCTATGTTGCATGCCCATAGCTTTGCCTCCATCTCAGAATTAGGGTTAGAATTGGTTATCAGACCTATTTATTTGATGCCAAAATTTTTTTTTCTCAGTTGACTATTTTCCTTCTTAGGTGAATTGATTTTGCTCATGCAAAAGCTTTTCATTTTCATTTAATTGAAATCATCTTTTCATCTTTTGTTATTGCCTCTATCCCCTTATTTGGTTAAGAGTTTGCCCCCCTGGACCAGGACCTTAATTTTTTTGTGTCATAGACCTTTGACAATCTGATGAACTCTGTGAACCCTTTTTTCAGAATATTTTCAAATGCATAAAATGCATAAGGTTATGAGATAAACCAATTATGCTTAAATGAAAATGGAGTTTTTTTTTTTCTCATCCAGGTTTAGGAACCCTCTGAAATCTATCTTTCTGTAGACACCTTGGGAGTCAGTGGACCTGAAGCTAAGAACCCCTGCCATAGAAATAGCTGTGAAAAGTACCTGATTTAGTTCTCTTCTAACTTTTTTTTTAATAACATAGCCTTTTATTTTCAGGTCACTTAGTCATTTTTCTACTTTGCCTTAACAATTCTTGTCAGATAGGGAGTTTTTCCTTAGGTAACTTGTTTATCACACCCTGGCTATTGAATTCATTTATTTGTGATTCTTTTTTTTAAGGAAAGATTAAAGATATTTTCAGAGAAGAGATTAGCAGGTGGAGATTAGATCCCCTGGTTAATGAAAAAAATCCAGGTTTGCATTTTAGTCAGTAGACAGCTGTTTTTAGCTGAGAAGTTGATTAAAGGAGGGGAAAAAGCCAAGGAGACATGCCAGGCAGCTCCGAAAGTTACAACTCAGCCAATTTTCAGACATGGACTGGGTGAGAGAGGCTTTGGTTCAGTTTGGGCAATTTTTCCAGCATTTCCATCAGCAAGGGAAAGCCAGGTCTCTTCTCAAGTTGAAGCCCCAACAAACTGACAAGATCTCAGTGACTTCTTTCCCAAGCTGATTTATGCCAGGACTTCTCAATACATTCCCTGATTCTATTCTGCCAAATCAGGGCCTCTGCAGCTTGGGTCCTAAAAGGCCAGTCTCTTGCTTGTAGCTCATACCAAACCATCCCAAAGGCATAAGCATCAATTGTGCTGGAAAAGGGTGGCTTGTCTTCATCTTTCCCAGGGGTCATCTCCGAAACAATTTCTGGGGCCAGATAGCATCATCAGTTATGTGGCAGCTTCAGTTTGTTTTCCTACCTGTCTTCCTGGACCTTACCAGAGATCCCAAACAGCTTGAAGTCTGTGATGACCACTTTACCATTGTCATAGAAGATGTTCTTGGATTTCAGGTCTTTGTGTGATGTCCTTGGTGTATAGGATACTCCATGCCTTTGACGATATCCTGAGCAATCTGAATGGTTTTGTTTATCCAGGTTTATCTTGGGGATCCCTCACAAATGAGTGAAGCATCTGTACTTTATAGAAACTGGTGATGATGGTGGGGGCGGTGTTAGGAATTCATACATACCCCTCCATGAAGAGTGTGATCTTCTTGTGCCATACCTGCCTGTTAATTCACCACCTCCTTTTTAAACAGCTTGAGATGGTCCTGGTTGTTGCCATTAATCTTCAGAAGACAGATTGTCGCCTCCTTGTGCTCTCTGCCCTAGTAGACTCTCTCCTACTGTCCCTGCCCAATGCGCTCTCCCTTTGAGATTGTGCCCCTCCTGCAGGTAGACTCTGGTCTTGCTGAATGTCCATCTCATCTTTGTCATCTTCCAACTCTGATTCACTTGCCTCTTGTTCTTTTACCTCTATATCATGGTTGTCAGCCATAGCGGCTTTCAATTGGTCATTGACCTGTGTATCTTCAGCTGCATCAGGCTTGGGGTAGAGTGGAAGCATTTGGGAAACTAAACCTGTTGAACCATTGGGAAGGGGTTTGGTAGTGGTGTTGTACTGAGGAGGGTTGGAAGATGGTGTGGAGGAGATAATAGAGGACAGTGAGGTGAGTCATGGCTGGGGGATGTTCCTTCTTTGTCAGGGCTTTTGGGAGAGTCGTGAAATCGAGTTCTGTTGATCTCCACTGGGTTGCTGTCTGAAGGCAAAAATTCTGTCCTCTGTAGTGTAGATAATGGTAGGAACAATATTCTACAAACACGGGCTTCTTTTATGTTTTCTTATGACCTTTTAACCTGCAGTTCTTCACCTTCTCCCCAAACATCACGCTCTGATGCCTCACATGACACATCTGGGATAGCCAAGACTTTGTGGAGAACTTGTGGGTCGTCTCTTTGTACTGTCTTTAGGGATCCATGGGGGAGATCAAAATTGATGGAAATTCTGCTACAGAATTTTTGTTGATTCTGTTTCCAATTTGTGACTCCTGAAGTTTGCTCCTGATAAGAGTCAAGAAGTTGGTAAGCAACTGAAAAAGTTTGTGGCTAGGTAGGGTGGCAGACTGAACCACTGGAAAGAGTACTTCAAATCACTGATACTAAGAAAAATGCAAATCGGAACTAGTCTGTGGAAAGAGGATGGATACGTTGGGAAATGTCATAGGTGATGTAAATATAGTATCTTTAAACATTTATTTTAAAATACATTGATAAACTTAATCAGTATTGCAGGTAAGTTCCAAAAATGATTGCATTCTCCTTAGAAGTTATTTTGTCAAGATTTCTTCTACTGCTTATTCCACTGGACTTATGTTTACTAATTACTAGATTCGTTTACCTGAGGGAAAAGTTTAGTGTGGTTTATCCCCTGGTAGCAGTGATTGATTCTTTCTGCTTGTCGAAACAAAAACAGCCATAGCATAGAATAAGAAGTGAGCTTCTGAGGCAATGCTTCAATCCAAGTTTCATAGCTATTTCCATTGCTTTTATCTGCTACACTGTTGCCTTACAATGGATAATTAAGGACTGTCTGAATTCAGAGGAAGAGGGAGAGAAATAATTTTGGCTGGAATAATCAAAAAAAATTTAAAAATGGAATAATTTTGTCTTAACCATTTGCATATGTTACATGTAAACACTTTATTTCATGAAAATCTAATATTTTGACCTTTATTTTTAGGGCCACAATAGTTTCGCTGGAAGACTTTGAACAAAGGCTGAATCAAGCCATTGAACGAAACGCATTTTTGGAAAGTGAACTTGATGAAAAGGAATCTCTGCTGGTCTCTGTACAGAGGCTAAAGGATGAAGCAAGAGGTACAGGTTTTTCCTGCAGTGATTGGTCCAAAACACTATTCACATTCTTAATGGTATCTATGTGCAAAGTGAACAGAGCTTTAGACTTGCAGGCAGGAAGACCTGAATTTGAATCCTGGCTCAGAGATTTACTAGCTGTCTGATCTTGGGCAAATCACTTACCTATGCTCAGTCTCAGGTTCCTTCATCTGTGAAATGGGCCTAATAACAGGGCCTGCCTCAAGGGGTAGACAGCATGTTTTGTGAAGCACTCGCTGTGTGTATACATGTTAGCTGCTGCTATTATTTTTATTATTCCATTTGCTGTTACATTTTCCTGTGGTTCTCTGCTCCCTTAGAGTGTTCATCTAATTCTCAGGGACTTTAGATTCCGCTTTGTGTGTTCTACATCTGTAGTCCTAGCCTGTAGTTCTGTTTTCAGGTGTTTGCAGTTCATTTCCATTTGAATATCGTAACATTATTTCCTTGGAAGTAGCTTCCTTTCCTGTCCTGCTACAGAATTTTCTTCCACGCCTCCAACGATGCTTACAACTTAAAGCTCTCTTCCTCTAACTTCCTTTTTTCTTAAGGAGCCCCGGCTTCAGAACCTTCATTAGCCTATAAGCCACTTGATATCGTTTTGAGAGTCATTAGCCAAGAGGTAGCTGTTGAATTTGTGAGAGAATGTGAATTAATTTTTAGTGGGAGAAGAGCTGAAGCTTAAGTCTTGAAAGATGAACATAGGAGGTTAGAGGATAAAGAAAAAGTCAATGGAGCAAACAGAAGAAATTGTAGACATAGGAAGAGAAGCAGGAAGTATCATTGTCATTGAAGTAAGGGAGAAAAACTAAGGAACAAAGTGAATGTCAGATGTCTTAACGAGGTCATCAAGGAGAAGGATTTTAAAAATATCTAGTGTTACCAAAAGAGAGATCACTGTTGACACTAATGACTCCTTGGATCAGGGATTTTGAAGTCTTAGATTTTAATCTAGTGGAGGGGTTCAGGTCCTTTGTTATAATCTTGAGGAAGCCATTTAAAAATATTTGATATTTTAAAGAAATCATTACTTCCTGCTGGCTCTTTTTTACATTTGGTGTCTTTTTTTTCTTTTCCTGTTAGTATGTTAAGAGAATACATTACCTGCTAGTAGTAGAATGTAAAATCCGTTACTCTTTCCGAAAAGCAATTAAGAAGGGATAAAGTATATTAAATTTCTCTTTAGTACATCACCTGGTGTATTTTTGGCTCATCTTGATTTTTTTTTAACCGGGGTATGCAGTGGCACAAGTAATTATTCTCAAGACTTCAAACATAGTAGACACTTAACATTTTTTGAATGAATGGAAAGTGCTTCCTATGTGTAAAACACTGTGTTAAGCAATGGGGATGTTTAAACAACTTCTCTCAAGGAGTCCATATCCCGTTGGGTGACACAACACAGAGAAGGTTTCAGAAATAAGGCAGATGGTAACACTTCGTTAGTATTGTTCCCATTAATAAAACCCTCTCAGTTTCTGATGTCAAATCATTTGATGCTGCCCAGGTATTAAGAATTTTTTTTTCTGGGTCTGTAGTATCTGTGGCTGCCAAGGAGGTGGCAGCTTCAGCACCTATGCAGGTCTCACATTTCCACAAGGGGCAGATTAGAAATAGTGGGATGAGACAGTACTGCTATTTCTAGGGTTCTTAGACTTAGCTCACTGAGAGTAGCAGTTGGTCAGCAGTGGGTATTGATAGGAATAGGCATGGCGGCTCTTTCTCCACAGGCCTTGGCCCTGTGGATGATGGTCGTGGGGTCAGTCTGGAAGCCGAGCTGAATAAACATTTTTAAAGTTCTAAGACATTATTTAAACACTTGAGTCATTATAGTAACCCAGTAGACACTTTCTAATATATAAATACGAGAAACTGAATGGTTTGGAAAATTTGTAGTTGAGACACTATTGAAAGAATATGTAATATTCATGGTAGCCTATTCAGTTATAGTTCCTGAATGATATCCTGTGCTTTGTCTCTGTTACTTCCAATAAGTGTTACTACTTAAACATTTTTTTTAAATTATAGATTTAAGACAAGAACTAGCAGTGCGTGAAAGGCAACAAGAAGTAACCAGAAAGTCAGCTCCTAGTTCTCCAACTCTAGATTGTGAAAAAATGGATTCTGCTGTTCAGGCATCCCTTTCTTTGCCAGCCACTCCTGTGGGGAAAGGGACAGAGAACAGCTTTCCTTCACCAAAAGGTTTGTAATTTCTTCTCTCTTCCCAGCAGTAGAATGTCAGCTTAAATAGTTTGATGATTAAGCAGGATAGTTGGGGATACTGGTGGACCAGGCCTATGGTATATTCGGCATAGTGATACTCCTATGGGAACTCTTGATTGGAAAACTACTTTCAGCAGTGCAGATTGACACCTGCTCTGCAATTTGTAATCTTAGACAGTTGCTTTGGGACACTTAGAGGTTAATTGGCTTTCCAGGATCACGTAGCCAGAGGTAAGGCTTAAAAATAGACCTTCCTGATTTGGAAGCCAGCTCTCTATCAAGTATGTCATGTTTAAATGAGTCTTTGTTAAAAGGGTAAAACATTTCTAGTCATTTAGTCAACTAGCACTATTAAGTAGCAGGTATACAAAGAAAGGCAAAAAACAAGAAAACAGCCCCTCCTCTTAAAGAACTCCCAGTCTAATGGGAGAGACAACATACAAACAACTATGTAAAAACATGATATAAATAGGAAAATTATATTCTTAGAAGGAAGGAGCTAAGATTAAGTAAGGCTGGGGAAAAGGCTTCTTACAGCAGGTTGGAATTTAGCTGAGATTTCAAAAAAGTCAGGGCGTGGAACTGAAGAATGAGTGTCTTCCAGGCTTTCGTTACAATGAAAATTCTTAGAGTCCGGAGAAATGTTATGTTCGAGAAACAGCAAGGAGGCCAGTGTCATTGGATCACAGAGTTTATGGAGAGGAATAAGTAAGAAGGTGGGAAGGGCCAGGTTATGAAGGGCTTTAAAAGCCAAAAAGAGGAAGTATAAAGCAAGTATATAAACCATGTTTTTGGATGGATGACTATATTAGGAAGGCAGAATTTATGATTTCAAAGAGAATCTCATATGTGCCTAAAAGGTCCGGAACCGCAGGATATAAGGAATTCTCTAGGCAGAAGGCAGGAGAACTAAAGCATGTATTTACACTCCACAGTAACAATCCCACAAACCAGCGTCCCCATTTTGATATTTTCATCAAAAGCTTCCAGGCCCAATAAGTCCGCCTCACAAGAGTAACCTAGGAGGCCACAGAGAAGCGAGATAGGTATAAGGCAAAATCGTATACATGCTTCCCCTCTACGGTAAGAAGATTACCCACTAGCCTCTAGTCAGCTCTGCTACCGGCAGCTCAGCTTCGGCTGTAGGCGTCTCTGGCTCCAACCGGAAAAGGAAAGGAGGATCTTCAAGCTGTCCTCTCCCCTCTTATAGAGTTTTTGACATCATCAAGCGCCGCCTGAACGACCAGGGCCGATTGGTTCTTGACTTGGCCACTCCCCCAGCGTAGACCACGTTAACACACCTCCCCTCAGCCAGCGCCACGACTCATCACACAGGAAGCTCTGGTCCTGCCCTGGAAGAGCAAGCCCCAGCGTCCAGGGAAGCTCAACGAGGCAAGCTGAGTCATTCAAAGAAAACAAAGTCCATTCTGGCTACAATGACCTGCCAAAAGAAAACACTGGGGAAATGTACAAATTTAAAAAAAACATTTTGAGAGAGAAATACATGACATTTAACTAACTTGTTTTTAAATTAAACACAGCGTACATAAAATTTCATCAAATACAAAATTAAATAATAAAAACATACTTTAGTTGCAGGTAAAGGAACATCTAGGGAAAAGAGAAAGAGGAGATACATTCAAACCAAAAAGAGTGACTGAAGGGGAAAAAAACATCTAAACAAAGAAAAGTAGAGAGAGAGACATTTAGCATAGGGGAGAAGCAGAATGGGAAACGTATTAAGAGTAAAATGGAAGAATCAACAGAGATAAGAGAAAGGAGCAAATATCTCTTCTTGCCCTAAATCCTGTATCCACCCTGCCAAAGGCCTTTGTTCTAACCTGCTTTACTATCTATTATTTCCTTCTGGATCCCAAAGACTCACCAAAAATGAATTGTAGCTTTTTGAAAGGCATTGGCCCCCCCAGTCAGCCAAAGCACCTTTGTTTCCTTTCAGCAACATGTTATCTTTTTTTCCTTTCCTATCATTTGTTTATGGATTGGGGCAAATCTTAAAGGGGTTTATGAGGTTCTGTTTGGATTTTGCCGCTCCCTTGTTGCTGGTGGTGAGTTGGGGTTGTAATAGCATAGCATGGCTCAGCTCGGGCCTTAGGTTAGGTCTTCAGAACTGCAACTAAAAAACCCTGAGTAACTGCCACATCAGCATGTCACTATGTGAAGATAAGCATTTATTTACAGTAACCAAATGAAGCTAACGAAGCTTCAAATTAATAAAACAAGCAACACCAAATTTAGAATAAAGTAAAAGAAACCTACAAAGGCAACTCTAAACATTGAAATGTCTTTTTCTGAACCCGTAGCCAGTAAGTTTTAACTTATTCCTTCTTCAAGAATTTCCTTAGTCATTTCTGTGAGAGTTATATAGCCTTTTTGTATTTATTGTAGTGTATGGTGAGAGTTGTTGGTCCAAAGCCAGACTACTTTTCAGTTTGTCCAGTAATTTTCATCAAATAGGGAGTTCTTTCCTAGATATGTTTTTGAATTCTTTTGACACTGTTATTGAGTTAAATTTTTTCTGATTCTTCCTTGTCTGTTCTGGTCTTTTGAGCTACTTTTATGTTTTTAACCAGTACCAAAATAGTTTTGATAACTTGACTTTATAATATAGTTTAAGAACAGGAGGCACCATTTCTCTTTTAAAAAAAATCCTTAATATTCTAGATCTGTTGTCTCTCCAAATAAATTCTGTTATTTTGTCTAGCTTTGTGAAGAGTCATCCCTTTGGCAGTTTGATTTCTGTAGCATTAAATCTTAAATTTAATTTACATAGTACTATTATAGCCTTGAGTACCAAATATCCTTCCAGTTATTTAAATTGTTTTTAATTTCTTTAAGGAATTTTTTTGTAATTATTTCTTTATGGGTATTGGGTATGCTTTGGTAGGTTGATTCCCGGGTATTTTATGCATTTTGTATTTACTTTAAATGGCACTTTCAGTTATTCTCATATTTTGTTATTGTTACAAAGAAACATTGGTATTTTGTTGGTTTATTTTGTAGCCTTCAACTTGACTGAAACTTAATTGTCTTGATTAGTTTCTCTGATGATTCCCTAGGATTTTTAGAGCAAACCATCGTAAGTATAGGGATAGGGACTAGACCTGTAATTTCACTGGTATGATTTGTACTGGATGAAGAAAGTCCCTCTAACCAATGCAAATGAGCACTGACTCTGCACTTTTAAATCTTAGAGAGTTTAAAATTTCTGAAGTGTCTCATCTGCTGATAATAACATTCCCAGGGTCATGCAATCAGTATAGTACTTGAAGCAAGACTGGAATTTAGGTCCTCCTGCCTCCAGAGCCAGGTCTATTGTGCTCACTAAACCTCACTGCCTCTAGTAGTAAAGTATTATGTCATCGGTACCAAGGGGTAGTCTTCTTTGCTTATCTTTATACATTTAATTTTTTCTCTTTGTTTTATTGCTAGCATTTCTAGAACTATGTTATATAACATCAGGGAGAAAAGGCAAGCCTTACTTCATTCCTGTAGGTACTAGTAAAGTTTCTAGTGTTTTCCCATTGCATATAAGAAAAGCTTTTAATTTTAGGTGATCTGTGCTTGAACTGTGTAGAATTTTTAGTATAAATAAGTTTTATACTGTGTTTCATATTTTTTGGTATTTATGAAAAAAATGTGGTTATTAGCATGCTTTTGCCCTTTTTTCTAGCATTCTGTAATCAGCATGGTGGGGTGGATTCAAGAACACAGAGTCAAATCCATACTATAATGAAGGATCGGAGTAGAACTTTGTGGAGAATTTGTTTTTGTTTGTTTTACTCATGTTGCGACTTTTTCAGGAAAGTAGATGTGTTCCCTGTTCTCATCTTCATAACATTTCAACTTGGTAGCCTTGGCTAAAGAAAAAAAAGTAATACATAATTTACAAGAGATTTTCACTCAGATTTTCCTGTGCCTACTCCAATTTAGCATTTTCTTTTGTGCCAGGGAAAGGTTCTTTAATCTCTATATTTTGTCTCCAAAATGAGCCTTCTGCATTTTCAAATGAGACAATATATTTAAAGTGTTTAGGGGAGCAGAAAACACTTCAGTTATTATCAGTATTTCAGGAGCAAAGTTCATTTTTGAAATTGGTAGTTGCATATTGTAGTTATTACCGTAGATGAAGGCACAGGCTAAATGAGTATTAATAAATAGTTTCAACAGCTACAGAATCTGTTGTCTATATCTTGATAGTTATTTTTCTTTCAATGGAGAGCAAAGTCGGTGGTAAATCCAGAATTGGCTATGGCTTCGTGTGAGTGCTAAATCCATTTTGCTCTGTTTCCTTTGAAGCAGGAGGCATGAAGAAGAGGGGTGATGTGTGTACACCCAGGACTAACTTAATTATTAAAAAGTAGGGGTAGGAGTTATGAAACAAATTATGCTTATGATGAGTAAATGTAATATGTGCAAAACCTAGAGAACTATAAACAATATGTCTTTATTTCCTCTAGGTATACCAAATGGTTTTGGTACCAGCCCACTAACTCCTTCTGCAAGGATATCAGCATTAAACATTGTAGGGGATCTCTTGCGGAAAGTGGGGGTGAGTACTCAGCTATTTATCCCTTCAAGTTTCAGTTACTGTGTGGTTACTCTCTATTATGTTGAAAGCAAAGAATAGAAAGGAACCTTTTTTACTATTAAGAAAATGTATAAACTGAGAAACTATAGAATATAGTGTCTAGAAGATTTTTTAATAGAAAACCAACTCCATATTTCTGTTTTTTGTTTTTTAGCCAGGCATGATCAATCCAACTTAATTATTCATTTGTGGAGCAGCTAGGTGGTGCAGTGAGTGGAGCACCAGCCCTGGAGTCAGGAGGACCTGAGTTCAAATCTGGCCTCAGACACTTGACACACTTGCTAGCTGTGTGACCTTGGGCAAGTCACTTGACCCCAATTGCCCTGCCTTCCCCCCTCCAAAAAAAAAACCAAACAAAAAAAACCATAAAAATAATTATTCATTTGATTGAATTTTTCATACCTCCTCCCTTCCTGCCTGATGATGGTTCACAATAAACCTCTAAGGGTAAATGGGAAAGAGGAAGGAGTTCAGGTTTCAGTCTCTTAATCTCATTATTTGCTGAAAGTTTTCTTAAAAATATGGAGTGAATGACTTCGCTATTCTCAGCATACTGTGATCCAAGACAATTCCAAAAGACTCATGATGAAAAATGCTGTAGACATCCAGAGAAAAAACTACTGAAGTCTGAATTCAGATAACAGCGTAACATTTTTCACTTAGTTTTTTCATGCTTTTTTTTTCTTTTTGTCTCTGTCTTCTTTCACAGCATGACTAATGTGGAAATATGTTTTGCATAATTGCACACGTATAACCTATATCAAATTGCTTACTATCTCAGGGGGGAGGGAAGGTGAGGGAGAGGTTTGGAACTTAAAAAAAAATTCTTTAAATGGATGTTAAAAAATTGTCTTTACGTGTAACTGGGGAAAAAATAAAATATTATTTAAAATATGGAGTTCACATTAATGTCTTAAATCAGTTGTTTAATTATTTTTATGAATAAGATCTTTCTCACAATAGCTGTGAGTACGTTGTAAACCTTAGTGTTTATCACTAATTGTGAACCAGTATACTGTATTGTTTATTACAGGAATTATTCCTTTTTTCTCTGTGCCATATCTGTCCCTCTACTAAATGGGAGTGATGACGTAGATCATGTGGTTAACAGGCTGAGCTGGTTTCCCCAGTGTGACACAAGGCCGTATGAGTGTTTAGGGGCTGTGTGAGAAGTCACCAGTGTTTACTTTTTGTGAACATTGTAATCATAGACATGAAGTAGAAGATAGAGATTATATGATAATGCCCAGTGATATTAGCAAAACATTGTTAGTTTTGTGCAAAATTGATATTTGTTTTATTTCAAAAGTTGTATTTAGAGAGTACCGGATCTAGAGTTAGAAGACTCGGATTTAAATTCCAGCTCTAAAAAGCAAGCTAAATTTAGAAGAGCTCAAAGGAGATGTTTGGCTATTGTTAAAATGGTTATTATAATTCCCATGTAAAAAGTATGTATTCTGTTGAGTCGAAGATTGGATAGAGAACTAGGAGACCTGAAATCCATCCCTGACTTTACCACTTTTGTGTTAGATTTTTTATTAACTGTCAGGGTAGGGTGGTATCCTCCTCCTTCAGAGAATAATTCATTAAGTTTATAAAGCGTTTTGACCTCCTTACAAAGAAACTTATTTTATTAGCTGTTTATTGTTTGATTAGAACACTAGTTGTGTAAGTTATTTAGATAGCCTTTCTTAAAAAATGGAAGAATGGCATCAATTATCCATGAGAATACAGAAGTGGTTTGAAATACAGATTCTTAAATGCAGACACTGTTTTGACAAGCAAATTATTATTTTTTCTTTATTTAGGCCTTAGAATCCAAATTAGCTGCTTGCAGGAATTTTGCAAAGGATCAAGCATCACGGAAATCCTATATTTCAGGGAATGTTAATTGTGGCCTGGTGAATAGCAACAGCACAAAGTTCTCTCGTTCAGGGCATGCATCTTTCTTTGATAAAGGGTAAGTCCTAAAGAACGTGGGAATTAATTTTTTTGAGTAAGACATCAAGAAGAGTTGCTGAATGACCAGGTGTGTTTAGTGAAACTTGGTGCACTTAAACACATAATACCTAAATAGACTTAGTTGGGCAAATCCAGAAAGCATAAACCAGTGGAAACTTGTTAAATTTAATCCAGGTCACCTGAGATCTACATTATATGTCATTATCAACCAGATTAGAATAGAATTAATTCTTATTTCCTTTAGAGCCTCTGCCCAAACCTTATAACCCATGTACAAAATAACAGACTCATTTAAGAAATGAAATTTGCTAGAGTTGCCTTACTTGGCCAGTAGGGATCACTCTCCTCTTGTTGGCCCACAAAGGAAAAAAGCTTTAGGCTAACTGAAAGAAGTAAATATTTCTAAAGGCATCTCTGATTCGGTAGCTTTTGAGCCGT
Source organism: Trichosurus vulpecula (assembly GCF_011100635.1). Classification (NCBI taxonomy): domain Eukaryota; kingdom Metazoa; phylum Chordata; class Mammalia; order Diprotodontia; family Phalangeridae; genus Trichosurus; species Trichosurus vulpecula. Next base: position 259,722,541 of record NC_050579.1, on the reverse strand, counting down.
TGCCTCTCTTATCACTAGTATTACTAACATAGGGAGTTCTTTTCTCCCATTTTCCCTGTGAAAGCAAAGCATTAGTTGCTAGAAGATTTCATAGACTTTTAAGGGAGCCTGCATTCCTTGTTTTGTTTACTAGCTATAATAAATACATGAAGAGTGTTAATGCCAGGTGTATTTAAGCCCACTGTAAAAGTAGCTTTTTACTCTCTTTGCATAAACATATATAACTGAGTATCTCCATTATCTTTGCCTTAGAAAGTTTGACTCTGGAGCCAGGCAAATAATACTGCTAATTAATGCTATTTGATTAAAGAGCATTTTACTTTCAAAGCGCACACGTCATTAGATCTAATAACCCTAACCATGTATTGCATATTGCTGAAATCTTAAGTAATTTTTTGTCCATCTCCTGGAGTTTCTTGGGGGATACACTCTCCCTGACAAGATGTGGACAGTTTTTCAGATAGACTTGAAGAATGGCCATATATTACTCTGATTTCAGGGGAACAGATAAGAATTTTGTGTGAAGACTTCTGTTTACCTCAAGTGCTATGGAGAAAATAAAGGGGCATCCTTTATATAAGCTTTGGGTGTTGGAAACAATATCTAGAACGTACATTAAATTTTTATCTAGTAACTTCAGATTGTCCCTAATATATTAGTTATTTTCTCCCCTTTTTGAATCATGTTTTCTGGGAAATCTATCAAACTTGTTAATACCATTCCAGGGGAACTGAGATAAACTATAGTTTCACTGATCAAATGCATTGTAATCTTAGAGACATACTAATATGTATTCCCATCATAGGAACAATGTCTTAAGTGTTGGTTTGGGGTGATCAGTACAATATTAATTGTGTGTACTGGCATAATACAGTATAATACTACTGTAATCATGTTAAAGACTGAAGAGATTTTTGTGGATTGGCCTAGGAATCTAGCCACCAGTTAAAATACTTCCTGTGGGAAAATGTGCTCCTGGCTCTAAACATCAGACCTATAGGTAAATTTTTGGAGCTCTAACCCTTTCGTAACCTATTTGCTTATGTTCTGTCCCTTTTTCAGGTCACTGAATTATGGCTAAGAAAATAAGCCTAGTTAGAAACATGAAGGAAGATAAATCTGTGTTAGTCAGATGGTCATTGTATTTCCTAGTGGGCTGGGAGGACTCATATGGAGGCCAGATGGTACTCTAATGCTTTTTTTGGTCAAAGGGGCATCATCCCTCTGGCTTCAGTTAACCTAAGGTTCGTTAATTGACATTTAATATATGTCAGCATGTACAACTTTGGAACAGTGTTAAAAACCTTTTTATTTGAATTGCTTTAAAAAAACACCACCAAGAGATTTAAAAACTTCATTGTATGTCTAAATCCCAATGGAAAAAGATAATGAATTATCAAAATAATCTGTACCAGCCTATCTAGAAGACATTTCTCCAGAGATGACTCTTGATGCCTATTTCTGTAGGTGGAACTTTGATTAGACTGAATGATTTCTAAGGTTTACAGTTCTGCAACATTTCTAATATGTCAACTTCCACGTTCTGTTGTCCAGGCCTTCTCTCCATTTCCCACAGCTGTTAAAATTCCTTTATTTTTCCTTGTCCATGAATTAGGTACAGCTTACTTCTTTGACCTATTCTCATGTGTCGTTGTGAGCTAAACAGCATAGGGATAAGGGGTGGTTTGAAAGGATGGAGCTCAGTCCCTTCCAGTGACAGATTTGAAACTGTGGACATATGGAAACTCTTCAACACCTAGCACAGAGTCTGACACATTTTTAATGAATGCTTTTTGACTGATTGACATCTATGGAAACAAGAAAGCCTTTCTGGAAACTTAAAGGTGGCGTGTTTGCCAGTGCAGTGTTTAGAGAACCAAGCTTATAAGTAATTTGGGATTATCTCTGGGAATTCGATTCTTAGTAATGAGACAAACATGTGACACTTTCAGACCTTATTGTTAGTATTGTTACTTGTGAATTTTTTTTCAACTATATAAAACCTTAGCATTAGTTGATTAGAATTTTTTTTTCTTTTCTCTGTCACAACTCTTTAAATGGATCAACTAGTGACTTATGCCCGACTGTCCATTTTAGTCTTCTGTTCTTGTTTGGATGAAGGAACTAGTGAACAGCAGTTCATTTTGTCGTTTGGCATATTCAAGGATGTGGACTTGAGTCTCTACTTGTACCACTACTTTGCTGTGTGTTCAAGGCATTTTGTCTCTCCGGGACTCACTCATTGAGCAAACTGGATAATCTCTGTAGTGTATGACTCTAGCTCAGGCTTTGTTCTCAGAAAGGGGGTAGAGTTAGGGAAGGAGAGAGAGTGATTCAAAAAGAAAACAAAGAGTGAATTATTTTGATGGGGAAAATTGTGTTGGTTATTAACAATCTTTTGTTTAAGGTACCTTATTTAACATTCACAACATTGGTCTATAGTTAAAGATTGCTATGCTTTTTCAGGGCTTCTGCAAATTAAGAGAAGTTCGGTAAAGGAGCTGTAAAAGCACATTCATTTTAAGAAAGTTTTAGTGTAAATTCAAAAATGTCCATAAAAATATTATGTACAAACAAGATATAGGCAGAATAAATTCAAGATAATCTCAGAGGGAAGGCCAGTCACTTTCTCACCCTTAAACCTGAGCACTAAGGTCTCTTCCATCTTTGACATTCAGTGATTCTATAACTTGTGTGTGTGGTTTGTTAAAAGCTTTCCTATGCATTATAGAGCAGGCTCTACAATGAGCCTGTCTTTCCTTCCTTCTTCACTGTTCCTTCTGTCCTTTTAAATAGAATGAATGCTCCTTAAGGGCAGGGACTGTGTTTTTGCCTTTCTTTATATCACTGGTGCTCAGTACAGCGCCTGACACATAGTAAGCACTTTCTAAACTTGAATTTCTGACTGCCTGCTTGGCGATATCAAGGCAAAGAAGGTTGAGCCCTGTAAATTGTATCTCTGTTAGAGAAAATCTGTCTTGTAGGCAAGCCTTTCTTGCTCTGCTCCACTCTTAAAAAAATACCTTGCCAACACCAGAAAGAAACCTGTGATAGTTCACTTGAGAAAATTGTTCGCAGAGAAGAATTAGAAGCAATTCAAATGGCTGTCTTTTGTTTTTATTTTTGAACTTTTGAGATGCAGAATTATAATTTAAAAATCGGAGTGAGGGGGCGGAGCCAAGATGGCAGCTGGAAAGCAGGGACTAGCATGAGCTCCCCGCCGAGTCCCTCCAAAAACCTATAAAAAAAATGGCTCTGAACCAGTTTTAGAACTGCAGAACCCACAAAACAGCAGAGGGAAGCAGGGCTCCAGCCCAGGACAGTCTGCATGGTCTCTGGGTGAGGTCTATCCCACACGGAGCTGGGAGCTGGGAGTGGAGTGGAGCTGAGCAGAGCCCAGCATGAGTGGCACAGACCAACCAGACCAGGAGCCAGGCAGAGTGTGCCCTAGCGCCCTGAATCAGTGAGCTGCGGCAGTTACCAGACTTCTCAACCCACAAACACCAAAGACAGCGGAGAAGGTTAGTGGGAAAAGCTGTGGGAGTGGAAGGAGTTCGAGGTTTGGCCACTGCCCCTGGGGCAGCGGAGGTGGGGCAGCTACAGAAGTTCAGCTGCAGTTGCTTCTGGCCCCAGGCCCCCCTGGTGGGAGGAATTACATGGCGGATCAGAGCAGGAGTGAAGAGCCTGCTGAAGATCTAAGTCCAGTCCGGGTTGGGGGTTCTTGGGGAAGGAGGAGTGCTGGTGTGGCAGAGCTGGCGCATCCCCCCAGGCGTGGAACATAGTTCTCTAAACTCTACAAGCAGTCATACCTCACTGAAAAACTCAAGGGTCAAGTTAGTTGGCTGGGAATATGGCCAGGCAGCAAAAATGCACCCAGATTCAGTCTCAGACTTTGCATTCTTTCTTTGCTGACAAAGAAGACCAAAACATACAGACAGAAGAAATTAATAAAGTCAAAGAGCCTACAACAGAAGCCTCCAAGAAAAACATGAACTGGTCCCAGGCCATGGAAGAGCTCAAAAAGGATTTGGAAAAGCAGGTTAGAGAAGTAGAGGAAAAATTGGGAAGAGAAATGAGAATGATGAGAGAAAACCATGAAAAACAAGTCAATGACTTGCTAAAGGAGACACCAAAAAATACTGAAAAATATACTGAAGAAAACAACACCTTAAAAAATAGACTAACTCAAATGGCAAAAGGGCTCCAAAAAGCCAATGAGGAGAAGAATGCCTTGAAAGGCAGAATTAGCCAAATGGAAAAGGAGGTCCAGAAGACCACTGAAGAAAATACCACCTTAAAAATTAGATTGGAGCAAGTGGAAGCTAGTGACTTTGAGAAATCAAGATACTATAAAACAGAACCAAAGGAAAGAAAAAGTGGAAGACAATGTGAAATATCTCATTGGAAAAACCAGTGACCTGGAAAATAGATCCAAGAGAGATAATTTAAAAATTATTGGGCTACCTGAAAGCCATGATCAAAAAAAGAGCCTAGATATCATCTTTCAAGAAATTATCAAGGAGCACTGCCCTGATATTCTAAAGCCACAGGGCAAAATAGAAATTGAAAGAACCTATTGATTGCCGCCTCAAATAAATCCCAAAAAGAAATCTCCTAGGAATATTGTCACCAAATTCCAGAGCTCCCAGATCAAGGAGAAAATACTGCAAGAAGCCAGAAAGAAACAATTTGAGTATTGTGGAAACATAATCAGAATAATCCAAGATCTGGCAGCTTCTACGTTAAGAGATCGAAAGGCTTAGAATACGATATTCCGGAGGTCAATGGAGCTAGGATTCAAACCAAGAATCACCTACCCAGCAAAACTGAGTATCATGCTGCAAGGCAAAATATGGACTTTCAATAAAATAGAGGACTTTCAAGCTTTCTCAGTGAAAAGACCAGAGCTGAATAGAAAATTTGACTTTCAAACACAAGAATCAAGAGAAGCATGAAAAGGTAATCCAGAAAAAGAACAAGAAAAAGAAATTGCAAGGGACTTACTAAAGTTGAACTGTTTTGTTTACATTCCTACATAGATGACATGTATGATGTCATTATTAGGTCAGTATTAGGGTAGCTGAAGGGAATATGCATATATATATATATATGTTTATGTATGTATATATATAGAAATATATATATAAAAATATATATATATAAGTGAATGCGTATGTGCGTGTGTGTATGTGTGTGTGTGTATACACAGAGAGAGAGAGAGCGAGCGAGCGAGAGCGAGCGGGCACAGGGTGAGTTGAAGATGAAGGGAAGATATCTAAAAGAAATAAAATCAAATTAAGGGATGAGAGAGGAATATATTGAGGGAGGGAGATAGGGAGAGATAGAATGGGGTGGATTATCTTGCATAAAGGTGGCAAGAGGAAGCAGTTCTGTGGGAGGAGGGGAGAGGGCAGGTGAGGGGGGGAATGAGTGAATCTTGCTCTCATCAGATTTGGCCTGAGGAGGGAATACCATACATACTCAATTGGGTATCTTACCCCACAGGAAAGAAGAGGGAAGAAGATAAAAAAAAAAGGTGGGGATGATGGAGGGGAGGGCAGATGGGGTTGGAGGTAATCAAAAACAAACAGTTTCGAAAGGGGACAGGGTTAAGGGAGAAAATTCAATAAAGGGGGATGCGTTGGGAAGGAGCAAAATATAGTTAGTCTTTCACAACATGAGTATTGTAAAAGGGTTATACATAGTGATACACATGTGGCCTATGTTGAATTGCTTGACTTCTTAGGGAGGGTGGGTGGGAAGGGAAGAGGGGAGAGAATTTGGAACTCAAAGTTTTAAAAACAGATGTTCAAAAAAAAAAGTTTTTGCATGCAACTAGAAAATAAGATACACAGGCAATGGGGTGTAGAAATTTATCTTGCCCTACAAGAAAGGAAGGGAAAAGGGGATGGGAGGGGAGTGGGGTGACAGAAGGGAGGGCTGGCTAGGGAACAGGGCAACCAGAATATACATCATCTTGGAGTGGGGGGGGGGTAGAAATGGGGAGAAAATTTGTAATTCAAACTCTTGTGAAAATCAATGCTGAAAACTAAATACATTAAATAAAGAAAGAAAGAAAGAAAAGAAAAAAAATTTTAAAACTGAAAAAAAATTAAAAAAATAAAAATCGGAGTGAATAGCTAGCATTTGAAGTCCAGAAGACCTGCGTTCAAGTCGTTCCTTTGACATGTACTGTAAGTGTGACCTTAGAAAAGTGATTTAGCCTTCTCAGTTCTGGCAGCGGAGGCAAAGAAAGTACAGACCAGCACTGGGAGAATGGTTCTCCTTGCCTAGGAGTTCCTATCCCTAATTTTGTTATTCAGCCATTTTTCAGTGGCGTCTGACTCTTTGTGACCCCATGTGGGATTTTCTCGGCAAAAATACTAGAATGGTAGGGGCAGCTAGGTGGCGCAGTGAGTAGAGCACTGGCCCTGGAGTCAGGAGGACCTGAGTTCAAATCCGGCCTCAGACACTTGACACATGTACTAGCTGTGTGACCTTGGGCAAGTTGCTTAACCCCAATTGCCCTGCCAAAAAAAAAAAATACTAGAATGGTTTGCTGTTTCCTTCTCTAACTCTAGATTTTACAGATAAGAAAACGGAGGCAAACAGAGTTAAGTGACTTGCCCAGAGTCACATGGATAGTAATTCTGAGGCTAGATTTGAAATTGGGAGATGAGTTCAACTCCAGGCCCAGGTTCTCTACACCACTAGCTACCCCATCCCTAATTTTAGGAGACCAAAAAGTCTTAAAAGCATTTCCAGTATGATGAGACCTTTTATTTTCCATTGGCAATCAATAGTATTCAGGTACAGCATTTTCTATTAAGTATTTGACTTAATGGATGTTTAAGAACAATTAGAATATGGCTAATTTTTTTTTGTTTGAAAATGAGCATTTTTTCTTGTTAAATATGTAATTTAAAAACATTTTTTCTTGATTCTCAAATGATTTTTTGTGACATCTGTGTGCTAGAGTTTTTCTAAAGGCAGTTCAGATTGCATTTCTGAAGTTATGTGTCCATAGGAAAATTTTTTTAAAAATTGGTTTTCAGACATTTACTTTGTACTTACTCTATATACCAAAAAAGTGCGTGTAAAGTCTAAGTTATCCTGTCTAAATGATCTCTTACAAACAAATTAGAAGTAGAGTATAATAGTTCTACCCTGATAAGTAGAGTATTTGGCTGATTGAATGTTCTGGTTAATTAATGCATAACCAAAACCCCTTTCTATTTCAGCCTGTGCTGTTAAACATTTGTAAAAAGAAATTAGTGTACTTTTCTGCCACAGCATGGCATATGGGTGATAATGGAACCTTTTTATTTGATGATTCCATTTTATGTAGTGCTGCAGGGGCATCTTCATCAAGGTTGTTGTTTTGCAGTAGGGTTAGATACAGAAAGTTTAGGATAGTAGGTTGTATTCATACTGATCTTGGAACACATCCTGGAAGTAAACTTAAAAGTCTCTGTTAGAGATTGTAGAAAAATTCTGGTTATTTGAAGGTTCTGGCTAATGAAGGCTTCACTATTATTAATCCATAAATCCACAGAATGTATATTGCCATATTCACATTAACCAGTGTTTGTTGCTCCCATGTCCCCTTCCTGCCAATAAGTCTTAATTCTTCCCTATTGTATCACTTAACTAAAAGAGTGTGTGTTCTGCCACTGAGTGGTCTCAAAAACAACTTGCCAGGTGTTCCAGGCTTTCACTTACAGAGGTGGACATCCTTAAAAAAACTCCGGTCCTTTGCTCTGCCCTTGGCTTGGATTATACAACTGCTTAGTGATCTAAACATTTAAAACAGCTGACTGTGGCACAGAAAAAAATAAATGGCCACACCCATTGGGTAGATTTATTTTGCTTGACTGTTTTTGTTACAAGGGAGAGTAATTTGGGGAGGGAGGGAGTTGTTGGGGCATGGGGAGATGGTCATAGTGGTGCCCCCCTAAAAGGAAAGAGTGAAACATTTTAAAAAGAACAAAAGAAAGCTGAAGAAAGTTCAGAAAAAGATACATTAGCAGAGCAGTTTTGGAACTACTGTATTGTTATATGCTTTTATATACTGTGTTGATTATATACTTTTAAAAAACCCAAGCTGTACGTAAGGTTTCACTTAGAATTATCATTTTCTGTTTTCTTTGATTCTGAAAATGATTGTGTTTGTCAGATTCATAATAATCAAAAGACAATTTAGTTAAAATAAAAATAAAACAAAATCAGATTGCCATTTGATATCTGCTAAAGTGTGATACTAGAAAGGAAAGACAATGCATTATGTTGGCCAGCCAACATTTTATTTCTTGTGGGCCTTGTACACACTTGCATGTGTTAATTTTTCATGAATAGTGTGAAAATAGTGTATGTGTTGCTGTTTACATAAATTGTTTCCTTTTTTTTTCCTTAGGCAAGAAAAAGTCATATTCCCCACCTTGTTCATGGGTAATTGAATTATTCTGCTGGGGTTGGGCGCATTCTTTGAATCCTGGTGTCCAATTTAGAGACATTAACCAAAATTCAGCATACTAACTGCATGGGCCAAATAAGCCTTGCTCTGTGCAGCAGGAGCTTCTCTTCCTTTCTCAGTTTTAACCAGCTGATAGCCCATTTGTGACCTGTTTTGAGCTGGCTCCATATTGCTGGTTACATTCTGCTTTTAAAAAGAGCTGAAGGAGCTTCAGTTCTGGTTCTGGTGCCACTGAACAGCTCTTGTCTCCTCACTCACCCCACAAATCCCTTCTGTTGCCAGATCTTGTCTTTCTACAAGCATCTCTCATGTGTTCCCTTTTTTCTACTCACATGACTGTAACTCTGGTGAAGGCTCTTATTATCTTTTACCTGGACTAGTGCAAAAACTTTCCAGCTGGTTGGTGGGCCTCCAGTCTGGCCTCATACTGTCCATCTTCCACTCAGCTGCCAAGGTCATGTTTCTAAAGTGTAGGTCTGACCATGTCACCCACAGAGTGAATTTCAGTGACTTCCTAACCACTGCCATGATCAAATATAAAGTCTTCTCTTTGACATTTAAAACTCTTTGTAGTCTGTACAGCCCTCTTCTGTTTTCCCAGTCTTCTTACTCTCCTTCATATGCCGCACAATTCAACAACACTGGCCTACTTGGAAATCCTTTAACACAATGCCTCATATCCTGTCTCCCTTCCTTTGATGTTCTCAATGCCTGTAATGCTCTCTTCTCACCTTCCCTTTTTGTTTCCCTGATTTCTAAACTACCTCAAAGCGTCCCTTCTGCAGGAGGCTTTCCCAGTGTCCCCAGCTGCTAACCCCTTCTTCTTCCAGACTACTACCATCTACTCTGTATGTACGTATGAACCTGGTTATGTACCTGTGGTCTTCCCCATTAGAGTGCATGGTCTCTGAGGGCAGGGACTGTGTTTTTTTGTCTTTTTTTGTATCTCTAGAGCTTAGCACACCATGTGGCTCATAATAAGTCTTTAATAAATGCTTGTTGGTTGACTGGCTGACTAATTAGAAGTTCTTTCTTTTTGAGGAATCAGCAAGTATTTTTAAACTTTCTGCTTATGTTACACCATAGGGGAATGGGGATTTGTTTTTTAATAAGTTAGTAATTAGATCTAGATTTAAGTCACTCTCTAATGGAAACCTTAAGAAAGACCCAAGTAGAAATATGCCCTAGGAGTAAAGTCCATGGTTATATTTTCAATTCTCCCTTCTCATCTTTGCTGCTTCTTCCCCCTCCTCCCTAATAGCTGCTTTTCCATTTGTCTTTTAGACAGAGCCGAAGTTATTTCTCTTGATTCTCACAAAGCCCTCTGAGTTAGGTAGTGACAAGCTTTGGCACTAGTGACTAATGTGGTCAGGGCTCTAGGTAAAGTGAAGCCAGGAGTCCTTTCATCATAATCTAATGTGATTTTGTGGACTTAATGTTGTTACCTATTTTTGTATTCCAAAATCATGACTTATGTGTGTTCCCTTGTCCTTCATCCCTACTTTAGAAGGCAGGAGTTGGACCCCAGAGTGAGTGAGAGTGACACATAGAGAAATTGATATAATTTCTCTAGTGATCTCTCATTTTCAAAGCACCATGAGTAAGGACAAGATGAAAGCTGCAACTCTTCCTGAGCCCCAGCTTCTCTTTGCCGTTAAACTCCACTCAAAGCAATTGCGGTTGGCTTTGACAGCGTCTAGGTATTCTTGACTTTGCAGAGTCAGGAGGAAGCATCCTGTAGAGTGAAGTACTGTAGAAATATGGCTAGTAGTCATAGTCACTATTATTACATCCAGGCCGCTTCCATTCTCATCTCCATTGTCTTCTCCCAGTTGAAACTGTTCTTGCTAAGACCTGAGGCAACTTTTTCATGGTTGTAGACCTTAAGTTCTCTTCTGCTCTTATCCTTTCTTTTACTCCTTTCGATTCATGCAACATTGTACAGCGGAAAGACGGCTGAGAGACCTAGGTTCTCCTCCAGCCTCTGACATTGCAGGATCTTGTCCAAATACTTGTCTAAGTACAACTCTTATGAAGAGACAGCATTGTATAGTTCTTTGGTTCTCCATGTGGGGTCCTGGGGCCCTGGGGATTCCCCAAACCATTTCAGAAGTCCTTTAGGTCGAAACAGTTTTCATACTAATACCAAGACTTTATTTGCCTATTAAGATACTCATCACTTTTTCGAGGTGGCTGGGTGGCACAGTAGGTAGAGCCTGGAATCAGGAAGACCCGAATTCAAATCCAGTCTCAGACACATACTAGTTGTATTACCTTGGGCAAGTCACTTAACCTATTTGCCTCAATTTCCTCAACTGTTAAGTGGGGCTAACAATACCTAACTCGGGTTTCCCTCCCCTTCCCTCTATGTGAGACTAGCTTTGTTTTTAGAAAGTACTTATTTTTCATAAAAGTTATTTACACTAATGTGAAATGGGTTTGTTATTTTTAATGAATTAATATTTTTAAAATTTATCAGTTTTAATTTCCAAAAGATAAAACACACATAAACAAAACTCAGTAATTTTTAAGAGCGTAAAGGGTCCTGAGACCAAAAAATAGGAAAACCCCCTGCTCTATTGGAAAGTATGCTGGACTTAAGAGCAACTTGAGAATCAAGCCAGGCCAGCCTCTGTAACCATGGGGACTCACCTCTCTGACCCTCAGTGTCTTTATTTGTCAGATGGCAATAATCCCTGAAGGCACCTATGTCATTGGTTCATTGTGAAGCTCCAATGATATAAATATGAAGTGCTTTTCCAGTCTTAAAGTCTTATACAAGTATCAGCTATTATTATCAGCTGTTTTTCAGTTGGTAGAGCCTGACTGACACCTATGAGGTTGTACTTGGGATGCCTGATTTTCTCTCCTTATCATTTGATTTCTCCTTACCTATGTCCATCCCCACAGCTAAATTTAGATTTTAGTGATCTCTTATTTTAATTCCTGATCTGTCACAAATGCTACTGTGGTTGTTGAATTATAGTGTGACTAAAGTATTCTTCAGCTTTGGGAAAGCATGGGAGGCCTGAGTTGTAGCCCTGGCTCTTTTGCTTACTACTGTTCGGCCTTAGGCTACTCACTTCCTCTCAATGCCTTGATTTTTTTCTCTGTTTCTTCTTCCTGTAATATGAATTTGAGCTAGATAATCTTTAAAGTTCCTTTTAGTTTTGTTACTTCTATGACAACTTCAGTAGCACTTACTATTTAGAGGCCTCCTAGAAGCCTGTGGCTAAGTTTATCTTAGAGCCTACACAGTATTATTTTCTTCTAGAAAGAATCTCCTTTTGCCAGGAATCGGCAAGCTGTTTTAAAAATTGCTGTCCTTGTTACTCAGAATGGGCATTTATTTTTTAGTATCTTGGTAACTGGACTTTCCATGAGGCCTGGATTTAACTCCTTTCATGGAAACTGGAAGTCCCAGGTATTATTTTCCCCAGGGGTAAAGTGTGTGTGTGTGTGTCTGTCTGTCTGTCTGTCTGTCCGTCCCTCTGTCCATGTCTGTCTTTCATCCACTTCCCTCCAATTCTTTTCCCCCACCATCTTTGATACCTGCCTTTTTATTTGACATTCAGATAGAGAAATAGGGCATAATGTTATGTTTCACCATCTATCTGACTGAGCCTTCTCAGTCTCTTTTACTGGATGTTTCTTAGGGTCTGTCCTGGACCCTCTTCTCTATTCCTTCTATACCAATGATTCTGAACGTAGTGAAGACTATGAATTTCTCAGAATAATGTTTTTAAATATTTGAAAGAAATGCTATATTTCAGCTAGATATTAGTGAAGATAAAGATGTAATTTTTTTTTCTTATCCAAGTTCATTGACCTCTGAGACCTCAGCTAAAAAACCCTATTCTTTATTATAATCTCACTGGGTGATCTTATCGGCTGCTATGGGTTCAGTTCTGATCTCTGATCAGCTGATTGCAAGTGAATTTACCCAGCTCTCTTCTTATCTTCAGTCTTGCTTCACCAAATACCTATTAGACATCTTGAACTGGTTTCCTATATTGCAAACTCAACACAATCAAAACAGAAATCATTATTTTTTTTCCTCCCAAAGTCTCCCCTCTTCTGACCTGTCCTGTTATTATTGTCAAGGATCCTACCACCTAGCTATCCAGGCCTCAGTGCCAGCCTTGACTCCTCACCAATACTCATCTCACAAATCCAGTCTTGGCAGTCCCAGGCTTGTTTCAGCTTTCACAGCATCTCACTTGTGCCTTTCTCCACCCACAAAGCTGTCACGTCACATCTGGACACTCGCAGTAGGTTTCTTTTTTTCCCTCCCTGCCTTGTCTCTCCCTCACTTAGCTGCCAAAATGAGTGAAACTCTGTGAAGTGCAGGCCTGACCATGTCTTCTCCCAAAATCCTCCCCCCCCCCCAAAATCAGTGAATTCCAGTGGCTTCTTATTACCTCAAGGAGCAAATATCAGTTACTCTGTTTGGCTTTTAACATCCTTACTCAGCCTGGCTCCATTCTGCTTACAATCCATGCAATGCTGACTTTGAGCACAACATTCCAACTTTCGTGTGTGTGCCTTTGCACTGGTGGAATCTCATGGTTGAGCTCCTTTCCCTTCTTACCATCCCATCTTCTGCCAGAGGTCTTTCCTTCTCTTCCCCCTGCTGGTTCCCTTTCCTGTGAGATTTACATTGGATGTTTCCGCTGGGTGTCTTCTCTGTGTTCAGGTGTTTGCGCTTTGTTTCCCTTGTATTAGAGGCCCGGGGCTGTGTTTTTAGACGATTTCTTTGTATTCTTAACACTTGGCGCAGTGCCTGGCACACAGTAGACACTTTCGTCTTTAGACGTCTTCAGCTCGACTCTTCATCTCGAGTCTCGTCAGTGTCTTGTTCGCCCTCTTCTGGAACTGTCCTGCTCACCAACGTCTTTCTGAATTGTGGCGCCTAGAACTGGGTACTTCCTGGCACGCTTTTGCTCTGTGACCCTTGATAAGTCTTTGATACTAAGCCTCTTGAAGATTGTATTAACTTTTTGGTGACACGAGCAGTTAGTCCATTTTCTAGCCCAGTAATTAAATCCCTTCTATAATCTTTCTAACTTCTACTTACTGGATTTCCAACAGCCATCCCCAGGTTGTCTGTGTCATTTAAGCCAACACATAGTAAATAAAAATAAGCAAGACCTCCTAGTAGGGTAGGTCTACCAGCACCTGGTACCTGGCATTCAGCACTTTGAAACCTCATCGGTACTGGGGCCTTCATTTCACACTGCTGGTGGCAGTGTGCCCTTTTTCCGCCTTGCTTATAGTCAGTGAATGAGTTACTAGTATTTAAGCTGAATTTGTACTGAATTTGAGGTTTTTGTTTTGTTTTTAATTCTAGGTGCCTTAATATCCACCCCTTTCTTATAACCCTGCCTCTTACTGGTAGTCCGTTTAACTGATTGCCCCATGTGCTTATTCTCATACTAAGCTGCATGGTCTTCATTTCTCTGCATGAAGCATTTCTTTTTGCTGAAGTCACTCTGGATATAGTTTTATAATCTAGTAGGTCTCAGGACTGGATCCAGATAAGATTACTCCCACTGTGTGTTCGTTGTCTTGATTTACTCATTTCCACACTGAAGTCACTGATCCCTTAATTCACTTTTGAAGTTAGCCTTTCTTTCTCAAACGTGCTGTCAGTTTTATATTTTGCTTCCTAGAGTGTTTGGCTTATGATATTGAAATGCTCTCTCTGAACTTTCTGGGATCTTAATTCACTCCTAATACCTTTACACAGAGAGTTTTCTCCATGGGAGTGAGAGAGCGAGTCCTTCTGAGCACCAGGCAAATGGATTCACCCAATCCTCCTCCTGCCTTAATGTGGGCAGTTTTTGAAACTTGTCCCAGGCCTGACTGCTTGAGGGTTGGGAAGGGAGTAGCAGAAAAGGAGTGATTGTGGCTCCTTGTGGACATGGGGTGAGAGATGGAAAACTAGGAAAAAACTAATTTTGAGAATTTATTTTTTGTTCTTCACCCCATGCTAGAAAAGAGCCACACTGATCTTCCTTTCCCCCACCAGTTTTAAAGTAAATTTCCAGACCACCTCTCTAAATTGTTAAATGTTTATTTTGAGCAGAATAGGTTATTCCATATATATCATTTTTCTTCTTAAACTACGTATTGACTTTATTTAAATTTCTGGGACTTGTACAATCTCTGCTTATAAAGGAACAAGAAATTCCTCTTTCTCAAACCCTGGAGTTTGCTGTTTCTCTTTGTGCTTCCATCCCTTATTCACTAGGGGATGAAGGGAGGGAAAGAGGGAGAGCCCCTTGTACTTTGAACTGAGACTCCCAGTTGGCTACCAGGGAGTTTTCCTGGCAAGGGGAAAAAGTCCCTTCTATAATAGAGCTGTTTATTGTGTTAAAACACTGAAGCAATCCCCAGGGTCTGGAATATTTCTGGTGCCTGGAATTTGACTCCTAACCTGATTCTGCCAGGTTTTGGAATTGTTTGTTCACCTCTGTAGGAGCTGTGGGTGGTTGTGCTGGTGTGCACCGGGGCCAGTGACTGAGGGATCGGAGTTCTCTTTGTTTATTCTGATCTCCAGTGGCTAGAATGGGATATATTGTCCTTAAACAAAACCAGACTAGTCCTTTGTACAGTTAGGGAGCCATTGCTAGAGAGAGGAGGCAGGTTTGGGGATGAAAAGGGAATTTCATGGTGTTTGCACGCTAATTTTTAAAAGGTGCTTTCTCTTTGTTTCTCTCTCTTCTGTCACTTTCCAGGACAGTAAATGGCCTTGACCAAGTTCCTGCAGCTGGTCTGGGCTCCTCCAGACCATCGTCTGCTCCAGGTATGCTGCCTTTGAGCGTGTGAGCACCCGGTGTCCAGGTGGAGGACTCAGCCTTCCACTGATGAACAAGGATATACCTGCGCCTCACCTGTCTGTGCCCACACCTGCAAGGCCCAGCTCATGCCCTTGTATCCACCTGCCTTCCCGTAGCCAGCAGATGGTATGCCAGCTGCATGCCATGGCAAACACCGTGCCCACTGCCCTGCAGGACTCTGCTCGATGTTAACCCTGGTTATTTTCTCTTCTCACCATAGTGCCCATTGGTTTCACATGATTGCACTTTCGTGGGTCACAAGCTGATACGTGTATTACTTGGTTTCTCTGGATACAGAAGTTCTCCCTCACCCCACTCAGCCCCTGCAGCCCTTCCTTGCTGTTCCAGTAGGAGTCATTTGAGTGTAGGACCAGTGCAAATCTTGGAGTTCTCTAAAAGATCACATTGATGTATGTCCTTCACCACAGCTTCTCCATCCCCACCCCTACCCTACAGCATCTCTCCTCCTGCCCCCCAAAAAGGGTCTTTTATAACAAAAGACTTGTATTTTGGGGCCTCACTTCTGTCCCATATTCATGATAGTCATGGACACAGGGCACGTTTTTCCTGTACCTTCTGAAGTCTTTTGAGCAGTTAGCATTTCTCTAGGCTCCCATCACCAAGAGCAGCATTTAGTCCTGGCTCGTGGACAGCGATGAACAGGGTCCC
The DNA here is from genome assembly GCF_011100635.1 of Trichosurus vulpecula. Taxonomy (NCBI): domain Eukaryota; kingdom Metazoa; phylum Chordata; class Mammalia; order Diprotodontia; family Phalangeridae; genus Trichosurus; species Trichosurus vulpecula. Next base: position 259,706,557 of record NC_050579.1, on the reverse strand, counting down.
TAGGAAGCCCTAGGGGCTGTGTTCTGGAGGACTTTGCAGCTGTGAGGTGTGTCTCCTTCTCTCTGTGCCTCAGACTTGGTGGGGTTGACTACCCCCTCACCAGCTTTCCGGATCCTTCAGTTAAAAACACTGTCTTCAGAGCACTTTTGTTTTGTTCTCAGTGGGCCTAACCAGTTGAATTGGGAGGAGTTGAGTGGCCCGTCTCCAAGGGGTAAGGAGAAGACTGCCTCTCAGAAGGGTAGGACTTTACGTGTTCTTCCTGTCCATCCTTTGATTATTCACATGCTGCATTTACTGTTTACATTTTTTTTTGTATATAGGTTTGTAAACATACTTGCCTGAGATATTTGTGCATAACTTGGGCTTTGTAGCTTTATTTATTCAGAATCCATTTGGCATGTTTAATGACTTGGGATGGTGTCCTACAGGGCAGCTGTGTAAGATCATCATGTGATTTAAAAAATAACAAAACACTTCTCATCAAAATAAAGATCTTTTTTTGTGGAAACAGTGAATTTTACAGAAAAAGAAGATTGAAGTTGGTTTATTGCGTGTATGAGAGAAAGCAAAAGCTGGAGAATACCAATGACTCAAGAAGTTCAAATCCATGACGCAATAAATCAGAAAGAGGAATTAACTTCCTCTGTGCATGGGGCTTCCCTAAGGGTGTAAGGGCAGATATAGGAGAAAGAAGAGTCCCAGTTTTTGTTTTGAGGGGCATATTCCTTGTTCCCTTTTTCTCTTCTTGCCACCTATGCCGATGAAATGAGTGATCCTTAACCTCAAGATCAGAAGCAGACAGAGGATGACCATGAAGTCTTGTGAGAAAATTCCTACCATGTGCTTGTTACGGTTAGATAGGGTGAATCTCACCATCATTTTTTTCATCAAGTGAGGTGTTACCCACTTTTGAGGTCATCCAAACTAGACTTCTTAGATTCCAACTCAGAATTTTCACCTCATCTCTCACCAGGTGAGAGGAGGTTCCAGGTATTTGATAGCAGTAACAAGACCAGCCTCAGAAACCTGCAGACTGGATGCTTACAGCTCTCACACAACAGGCTTTGAATACTACTTTTGTTACAACAGATGAACTCAGCATTAAGAGCAAGCAGAAACTAAAATGCTAAATAAATAAGCAATATCAAGTAATATTTCACATTTGTAAAAAAATAAAATATTATGCAAGTAGTCTTTGCTTTTAGACATACTGCATTCTTTTAGAGTCTGGATTTTAAACAAGTTTTCCACAAGATAGAATCCTGACATCATATGCACAGGTATCTTCTGTAGCAGCAAGGGAAGATGGTATGCTATTAAGGCATCAATGAAAAATGAGGCCTACTTATTTTCATGGATGGAATCCTATTCATTTAAAGTTGCAGCCTTGCTAGTGAAGGAATATTGTCTTCTACCTTACAGTTTTTAAGGGTTGGATCCTATTTTAATGGGTGCTACCATGGACAAATAAGTTCTCAGAGTTTTTGTGAAGAAAGTGCTTTTTAAACATCATCATACATATACGTGAATTATTATTAGACTTGGTGATCATGGTACGGTGGAAACAACTATTTGGAGTCAGAAGACCTGGGTTCTAAATTAATTGTATCACTTTGGGCAAGTAACTTCTCTGGGTCTCAGGTTCTTCATCTGTAAAATGGAGAAGGTCAGACTAGATAATTTCTAAGGGTCCTTCTAGTTCTAAAATTTATTCTCTCTGAGGTTTCTTCCACCTTTGATATTCAGTGATTCCCAGTAGCCTTTTGTAGTGTTGGCTGTGCTCATTAACTTTTTATATAGCTAAGGCCCCTTCATTTTCCAGAGCAGAAATAATCATTTCTTCTTTCCCTCCTGCTTCACAATGCTATTTCTCTCCACATCATTAGATTCTACCCTTCTGCTCATGTCAGACTTTTCAAGTACCTGCATAATTCACTTTTCTTTCTAAGAAGCCAATCTGATAACCTCAGTCAATAAACAGTAAACATTTATTAAATCCATTCCCTCTCATCCTGCCACCAAGACGTCGTTAGCTGTCACAGCCATGAGCCCCTGTTCATTGTCTGCTGCATGTACAGCATTCACTTCATCACCTGTATTGTTCATCCAGCTAGTTCTGCTTGCTGATGTCATGCAAGAACAGATTGATGTTATGAGCACTGGGTTGGGAGTCGGAGGTTTTTGGTTTGAATCCCACTCAGCTACTTCCTGCCTTTACAGCCCTGGGCAAATCATTAAGGAAGGCTGTTTTCCTCATCTGTATAATGAGGGGGATGACCTAGGTGACTTTTTAAGGTCCTTTTTAGCTTTAAATCTATGTGTGAATCTGGTATTTGTAGCCCCAAAACACACTGCCTTGCAAGGGGGTAAACTAAAAGAGGTTGTCTTTCTTAGTTATTAAATAATGAGTGTAAGTTTACCATATTTTGGCCTGGAATTTTATTGCAACATCTCCTTAGCATTTTCCTCTATATAAACACCTGCTTATTGATACCATCAGGGATGCTTTCCAGGAACTTGACTGTCAGTTGCCACTTTTACAAATTTTCCTTGACTAGAGAAGTTGCTGGTGACCAATTGATGAGATTCATATTATTAAGAGCAGAGATCTAGTGGTCAGCTGAGGCTTCAGAGAACAATCTCTTTCAGATGATACAATATAGCTAAGAAACAAAGAGGAGCAGGGGGACAGGCACATTTTCATTAATAAAATACTATTAAAAGAATGGTAATTTGTTACTCTTTATTAATGTAAGACCTGTGCTGCTGGAAGGCAAAGGTAAATAAAGATAGCTCTTGCTTTGATCTAGTAATAGAGATAGACATGTACACAGTTAAATGTAGTAAAACTTAGAGTGTGCTGAGTGCCTAGGAAATCAGTGCTATGAGAGAGATCACTTCTGGGGGCGGGGGAGGATTGTAGAAAATGGCTGGCATCTGAGTTAGATCTTGAAAGATGAGCCTCTAAAGACGAGTATTTGGGTGAGGTGTTTCACAGAGGGCAGTTTTAAAAGGGCTGGAACACTGGGAAGAATGGAATGTATTCAGGGGTGGGGAATATAGCTAAGTTTGACTGTAGTGAACTGTCTTTGGAGATGGGGTTGGAGCCACATTATTAGGGGCCATGAATTCTAGGCTGAGAAAATTATATTTCATTTAAGGGGCGGTTTGGGATACATTAAGGTTTTTTGACATACCCAATTTAGAAAGTTACTCTGTCAGTGTCATGAAGGATGGATGGAAAGGGCAGGAACGGACATTGAGAGATTAGTTAGGCTCATATGATGATACATATGAGAAGTAATCAGGTCCTGAGCTAAAGTGGCTTCTATGGAAAGGGTAAGGAGGGAAATGTTTGTAAAGTTGTATCATTGAAAGAATTGGGAACCTAAACGGGTGTGTGAGACAAAAGAGAAGAGTCAGAGATGACTTTTGAAGTTCCAAGTGGAGTGGTTGGGGAGGGGCAGTTGAAGTCAGGAGGAAAAGGTTTAGTGGGGTAAGTTCAGTCAGTTGGCAAGCACTTGTTAACACCTAAACAAGTGTGCTGGAGATACAACAAAAACAAAACAGTCTCTAACCACAATTAGCTTAATTTTTATAAAGAATATAATATTTAAGTTAGACATAAAGTAAATATAAATAATTTTGTGGAGGAGGCAGTAGGAACTGGGGAAACCAGGGAGGCTCTACATGGCTAATGTTTTGCATGACTTTACGTGTATAATGGGCACTGTATTTCTTGTCTCCTCAGTGTCCCTCAGGGGAGAGTGAAGAAATGGGGAGAATTTGTAACTGAAAATAATAACTTTTAAAAAATAAGAGATGGTAGCTGGACTGAAGTTTTAAGGAAGTTAGGAATTCTACAAAGTGGAAGAGGGAAGGGAATGCATTCTGAACATGAGGGATGGCTTGTGCAGGGCATGTAGATGGTAGAATGTTGCGTGTGAAGAATGGCAAGCCAGTTTGGCTGGACCAATTAAGTGTCTAGAGGGGAGTATAGGGTATTTATTGAATGTGGAAAAACAGACAAGCCAGATTATAAAGGGATTTAAATGTCCAAAGAATTCGTATCCTATCCTAGAGGCTGTAGGGAGCCATTGGAATTTTTTGAGCAGGGGAGTGACGTAGTCAGACTTGGCAACTGATTGGCTATGGGTGGGTGGGAGGAGGTAGAGTTGAAGAAGACTCCAGGGCTCTGGACCAGGGTGACTTGAAGTTTAATGGTGCCTTTATCAGAGGAGGCAGGAAGAGGGATACAGTGAGCATTGAGAGAAATGAGTTGTCTTTCAGATATATTAATTTGAGATGTCTACTGAACATCCACTTGGAAATGTCTACTAGTTACATTTGCCTTTGGACATCACTTAGTTTTTCATTTATATTGTTATAGTCATTATATTTCTTGTTTTCTTGATTCTACTTATTTCACTCTGAATAAGTTCATACGTCTTCCCATAATTCTCTGAATTCTTTATGTTCAGTATGTCTTACAGTATAGTAATACACCATTCCATGTGCCACCTTTTGTTTAGTCATTCTCCAGTGATCGGTATCTCCTTTCCAGTTCTTTGCTGCCAGAAAAAGCCTCACCTGTTTATTCACAGCCCTGGCAGGATTTCTTTGTTCCACCGTATAGAAAATAGTAACACTAGCTGACATCTATTGGCGCTTTAACTTCACCAGCAGCTTGTTTCTCAGCAGTTTGTCTCACTTTTTTTGTTGTTAATTTGTTGGGTAATATCAGAGGCAGGACGCAGTGGGTCATGCAAGGGGCTGCCCTCAGGATTTGGCTGGTGAAGATGAGGGCTTAAACCACTGCTTCTTTGTTGCCTGAGGCATAAAAAGGTAGGCCCGTAAGGAGCCGATGTGCTAAAAGATTTAGCAGAATTCCCACTCTCTTTCTAAATAGCCTCCTAACTCAGCTCTTCTGCCATGGTGAACACTGAGGTGGGGGTAAAAAAAATCTGTTTTCATTAATAATTATATCTCTAAAAAACTTATAAGTAAATCTGTTATTTCATTTTATGGTTCATGAATATTTTGATGCCTTCCAATTCTAAGCCTGACCCAAAACGTTTGATGTTAGGATTGAATAAATGCCTTTGTGGTTGAAATAAAGGGGTACTGCAGAAGGGACCCTTAGGTGATTGAATGACCAATTCCAAGAATTTGTTACCTTTGGTACGTTGAGGCTGCCAATGGGCAACTCTTTCAGAGGAAGAAATGGGACCCCCACTGACGCTGTAGGCTTTGCCCGATGGATGGGTGCTTAAGGGTTGACAAGAGAGCAAGTGTATTGCAAGTAGTTCTTGTTAAGGTTTTTACAAAGGCTGTATTGCCTGGATAAGGAAAATGAAAATATTTGAAATGAAAATTTTTACACGTTCAGCAATTAGACAGATATGGATGTGTTTTTGTTTTTTAAGAACTGTGCCTTGAAGGCAGAGGGGTAGTTTATGGACTTAGTAACAGCACAGGACAGGGCTGATGAAGGCTCAATACATGGTCTCAGACCCAGAGGTGGTTTTGCTTAAGAATGTGTCGAATCTCACTGAGATTGGGGCTCTAAGGAAAGAGGATAGAAAGAAGAGTGAGGATGAGAATTGGGAATAGGTATCATTGGTAAGAGAACCTCAAGCTTAAGAGAGGGTGGGGAGTACTCTGTTAAAGCCCCCTTAGGGAAAGGGAACTTCCTTCCTAGAGTCAGAAGGTGCATGGGCTTTTACCAGCAAGGAACTTGGGTGGCTATATTAGAAATCTAAACAGCAGGTTGTCAGAACAATATATGACGCACTGGTGGGAATTCCAACAAAACTCTAGCAAATGAGCTCCCTGTTGGTTGAGCCCTTAATGGCAAGAAGGCAATGCCAGTAATTCAGACCCTAATCTTCCAGACCGGAGCTTTCAAACTCAGGGCCTTTGGGCTGTGTCTGGGTGGCAAAACTCTCCAGTACAGCCTGAACAAGTTTAAAATGTAATTGGGAAGTGTTTAACAAAATGAATAAAAATTCAATAAAATATCATGTTAATTTTCAGTTTTCTAAGTCAATGTGCAGCCTGAAGGAATCCACTTCTATTTGAGTTTGATATCCCAGTCCCGGGCTGACCTGAGGATGGCCTCCTCCCCTCCATGAAGGGAAACCATTCCAGCCTCTGAAACATGCCACCCTTACCCTAATGGTGTGTTTATTAAGTTTATAACTTAATATTAAAATTAATAGAACCAAGTTAGCTTGCTTTGAAACTAATTGTGTTTAATGAATTTCAGCATAAAATATTGAAACTGTACAAGATTCTTACTTTGTCCATTCCCATTCACTTTTCTCCTGTGGTCATGGTAGATACTGTTTTTTTTTCCTCCCACTTCGCATTATTTGAGATGTAGAAAACCTTTACATATCCATGGTGCAGTGGGAAAAAAGTGTTGGATCTGGAGTCAGTGGATACAGTGCCTATGTGGCTGACCGTGAGCTTTAACTTTAACTTCCCTTCCTCATTTGTAAAGTGAGGCAGTTGTACTAGGTGACTGGGATCTCTCTGATCCTATATTCTTATTGAGCCTCAGTTTACAGATAAAAAACTTAGAACTAAAGAACTTTGACTTGCTCAAGGTCACGGTAAACGTTAGAGCTAAAACCCAGGTCCTTTGACTCCAGATCCCCCAGTGTACCATGAAGCCGTTCCGTATTTCCATGATTCCTCATTCTTGTTGATTTCAGTCGCATTGCGTTATTTGGTCATTATGCCATGTTTGCTTATTGCTAGATGTTTAGGTACTTCCAGCTTTTTAAAAAATTACAAATAATACAACTCTAAAAATCTTTGAACAGTTATTAAAATGAAAAAAAAATTCTCTTGGTATTGTCATTGTCTTGGTCATTATCAGCAATGGCAGTATTGGGTCAAAAGTAATGATTATTTTTGTCACGTTTACTGCTAGATTGCTGTCCAAAAATTCCTTAGCAATCTAGTTTGTTTTAATAAACTTTTATCACTTTGATGGATGAGAAGTAGTTTTAATCTCCTTGATCAGTGAGGTCAAACGTTTTTCAAGTGGTTATTAACATTTCATTTCTTCTTCTGAAAATTCATACATTGTGACCCTTTATTGTGGATTGGGTATTCTGACTCCTTCATTTTACATAAAGCCCACGGAGAGGAAGTCACCTGCCCACCATCATACAGACATTTAGTGGGGAAGCTGCCCTCACCAGTCTCCTCTGACTCTTCCATATAGCAGCATAAGTGATGGAGGAGCTGCACTAACTTCTTCCTTGCACAGCCCTATTTGGGTCGGCTGGCTGGTAGCCTTTATGAAGGCATCAGGCATGTTCTCACAGCACCACTGCGGCATTATTTTCCTATCCTACAGAGGGTGGGCTGACTAGTACTTTGAGGGTTCTAGGGGTGACTGAGCAGCTGGGGTTGTTAGTGCTGATGTGCTCCCAAACAATAATTAGGAAACAGGATTTGCTGAGGATTAACAAAGAACAGTTAGTATAAAACGTTCACCTCCAATTGGGGATATGCTCTCCCCTTGCATTCACATCCTTGGAAGAATGGGTTCAGATGTAAGGTACAATGTGAGGCACATATGTCAAGAATTCTGTGTGGCTAAGAGGTACCTCCTGACTCCTGGTCCTGGAAATCCTTTTATCCCTTCAGAGGCCTCATGAAATTCCTAGCTTTCTGTTGGGTAGGTGACCCGCTAAAGGGTTGAGCTGCTGTTGGTCTGGCTTGGGCTACTCTATTGCTGTTCATACTTTTTCCCCAACTTCTGCCTAGATGCCAGAGGGACAACACCAGCTGCTGCGCTGGCTCCTCACTGGGCTGCCACCTTATAATTTCTAATGACATTTTAATGCCCACAGTGTTTTCATGGACACATCCTCCTCAAACTTACTACTCTGTTACTTCCTGACTCCTGTGGCTACTGCTTCTAGCTCCAAAGAACTCTCTGAGTGTTTGCTTGTGGAACCTCTGATGGGTTGTCTAGGCACTCTTATCTCAGAATATTCCTTCACGTAAGATCAAGAAAAAAGAATAAACAAAATAGAGGTACTGTATGCTTGGCAACTAGATATGGGAATTTGTCCAGCTAGTCTTTGCTCCCTGGCAGCTCAGAGCAGGCCCAGCTCACTGGCAACTGCCAAGGAAGAAGACATAGGTGCATTACCCCTTGTGAGTGTACCCTCTGTTTCAGTCATCAGTTCTGGCTCTGCAGCCGATGAGAAAACTGGCATTACACAGCGCCAACTCTGCTTCCCTAAGGTTTCCATGTACTTCTAGTGGAAGCAGGCAGGGAGTATCTCTACAGGTGACCTAAGGAGTGCCCCTTAGGCCAGCTTATCCCTATTACATTTGAAAACTGTTTGGAGCCCGAGGCTCCCATCCCAGTCTTCCCTGCTCTTTCTCTAATCCTATTGTGCTTGTCTATTTTTTCCCCCTAAACCTGCCACTCAGAGGCTTGCCTTGAGAGTGGACCTGGCTCTCTGTTATATAGCAGGGCTTTAGTGAGCTAACTACTCAGCCATTAAACAGATTTCTAGAGAGAGAAGCTGGAAGGCTGTTCCCCTGAGGAAGGGAACTCTGGGGAGAAGCTGAGAGTTCACTAATTAGATGCTGCTGAGAGAGCCAGAGACCAATAACTGCAGAATAACAGGGCCAGTGTTTCTGGGTTTTGCATAAGGAAGGCGGCTTGTGGCAGAGAAGAATCTTCACTGAGGCTTTGAACATCAAGTAGGTAGCTGCCTCGAAAAAGGTGACTTCATCTTTGACCTTAATCTGGTTTACATTTGGACCCCTCTAGATCTAAAGATTCTCCTTCCAAAAAAGGAACCATTCTTCTGCTCCCTCTTAACCTCCATGCCACAATTTACTGCCTGAAACTTGGCATCCACTCAGGTAACAGCTGGCAAGTAACACTTGCCACTAACCAAGCTAAAGTCGAAGCTAAGCACTTGAAGGTTGCAGCGTTTTTCACTAACACTAATGAGGCTAGGTGTTGCCCTCAGACTCTTTTTCAGAGACATCTTCCCACACACTCTGGGTATTTTCCTCTCATCTCTTACTCATATTATCTTAAAAAGAAAATAAAGCACACCAACTAAACCAAAGACCTCAAGTTGGCCATCTCAAAATGCAGCTGTATCTCCCGCTGTTGGCTATTGATCAAATCCATTCCTGAAAATGTTTGGGAATAAAGTTTTTTATAAATCAAATATTAACAAATATCACTTCAGATATATATTCATGGGAAACTGTATGGCTCTGCTTGTGACGTAAGGATTGCATTTAAGAATACGGCAACTCTGCCCCTCTTTCAGTGCATATTTAAAGGAGAAATTATTATATTTAATATTTTGTTAAACTCCTGTGGAATTTCTTTTAAAAAATCCTAGATATGGAAGCAACATGCATATATGAAATATAATCAGTATTGGGAGATAGAACTAATGCCCACCTCACAGCCTGCAATTTCAGCTTTTACTACATGTAGTTATGTTTTGGGGACAAGATTTATCCATCCCGTAATAGACTTGAATCCTTAGTAACAAGTGATGCTATTGTAGTGTTCTATGAACTCTATAAAGACTTTGCCCAGGGGCAGACGGCGGCCCATCTGCCCACATATGGAATGGAATCTTTCCTTCAGGGCAAAGGTAATGAACAATACACTAGTTTCAAGATGGTAAACATGTCATAAGGCATTTATTTCTGTAACATCTCCTGTACCAAATGTTACTGGAAAACCATTAAAAATTACAGAAGAGAGGTTGTGTGCTAACTTTTATTGGTCACCTGTTTCTTAGAAGGTAGGTGGATTTAATCACAAAATGAACTTTCTTCAGACACCTAGAGGTTTTAGGACTTTCTAAGTTAAATAGGAGTCAAGAGTCTGATGTGGCAGCTAAGGTCAAAAAACCAAAACTAATGTGTTACATGCCTGTATTGAGAGGTCCAGGGCTACAGAGGTGCAAAGTATCTGGCCCTTGTTACTCCACAGCTGGAGTATCATGTTCAGTTTTAGGAACAACATTTTAGGGAAGACTTTTGACAAAAAGTATTTGGTGGGGGGTGGAGAATGTGGTGGCCAGGATAATGAGGGGACTAAAAATCATACCATATAAGAACTTCATGAAAGATAAGGGAATGTTTAGCTGGAACAAGAGACGACCTCCTGCAGATTGATAAATGTCTTGAGAAATTTCGGGGCTATCATGGAATTTAACATGCATTTATTAAATACCTACCTTAAATACCTTCAGGCTCTGCGCTAGGTGCTGGGGATACAAAGACAAAAATTCCCGCCCTCAGGAAGCTTGAATTCTATTGGGAGACATCATATGTGTGTATATAGATATATGTGTATGTGTTGTATAGATCTCTAGATGTGTATGTCCTAAGCTCCAGTCCTGAGATTTGTCTGTGAGAGCTGGGATAAAAAGCCTCAGATCTTACATGGGATGGATACACACACACACACACACACACACACATGGGATGGATACACACACACACACACACACACACACGTATGTATATATATCTACATATCACAATAAATCCAAGGTAATTTGTGGGCAAAGCATTAGTAACCAGGGGGCTCAGGAAAGGCCTCACATAAAACTAGAGCTTGAGTTGAGGTTTATAGCAAAATAGGGATTTTAAGAGGCACGGGTGACAGCGTAGGCAAAGGCATGAAGATTCAGGATGAAGCTTACAGTTGAGATATAGGAAGACCAGTTTTAGAATGAATCAGGAGTCATATCTAAAGAGACTGGACATGTACATTGGAGGAAGATTTCGAAGAATAAATAGTCTGTATCACCTAGGGCAGTGGCTGAGTAGAGTGATGATAGGGAGGAAGAACTGACAAGACGGCAATAGACTGGATATGTGGCATGAAGGTCAGTGGGTAATTGAGGTAGCAGACTCAGGTGACCGGAAGAAGAGTTGTTTCCTCATCAGAAATGAGGTTTCTTAAAGGGGTAGGTTTTGGTAGAAAGATGATGAGTTGTTTTGGACATTTAGAGTTTGAGATGCCTATGGGAAAACATTCAATGTGTCTAAAAGGCAATGAGAGAGAAAGAGCAAGCCCCTTGGGGGTATGTGCTCAGTTGGGGACATAATGACAGTGATGATCCAGCAAAAGAGACTGAGATGGAATTGTCAGGCAGATAGGAGAGCCAAGAGAAGAACAGTTTCGTGAAAACCCAAAGAGAGACCACTCAGGGATAAGGTGATTAATGGCATCAAATGATAGGTGAAAAAAGATGAAGGCTAGCAGTTAGATCATTGTTAACTTGAGAGAACCATTTCAGTTGAGTGAAAGTTGGATCGCAAAGAGTTGATAAGTGAGTAAGAGTAGAGGAAAGGGATAGGGTAGTCAAATGGCTTAGTCAGGATGAGGGAGATTTGTTTGTAGACATCAGGGAGAGAAAAGCCAGTGGAAGGGCTAGATAAAAAAAGCGCTAGGGGGTGGAATCAAGGATGGGAAAAGTGGAAAAGGTTCGGCATTAGTGAGAAAGGCCATCTCAGAGACTGGAGTAAAGAACTGGTGGTGATGTCAAGGAATTTTGAAAAATAGAGAATGTAAAAGTAATTCAGTGTTCACCTACAAAAGAACTATATGAATACCAATACAAAACAATATTTACAGAAACAGAGATTAGGTTTAGTATCGTAGGATTTAGAACTGCAAAGGAACCTTTAGTAGAACCCTCCCTCATTTTACAGAAGATGAAGATAAGGTCCAGAAAATTTAATTGTGACTTAGCCAGGAACACATAGGTAAGTAGGATTTGAACCCAGGTCCTCCAATTCCAAATCCAGTGATCTCTCATTAGATCACATTTCTCATCTTAGTTGGTCTCATGGGACTGGAAACAAAAGGCGGAACTTGCCGAAGGAGGGAGTCCCAGAAAGAGACAGTAGGCTTCCTGTGACCTCCCATAGACAGTATTGTGGAAGGATTCCTACTCTCATACACTGCCTTTTTAGTGGTGTGCCAGATTTGATCAAAGTTATTAGAGTATTTCAGGAATTCTCAGGGAATGAGGAGATAAATTAGACAATACCAAATGGATGATTTTGAAACAGAAATTTAGGTGAGAATAAGGGGAAGTTGTAGGAAGTCAGATTTTTAGCTTGAGGTAAGGAAAAACTTTATAATAATTAAAGCTGCCCAAAAGTGGAATGAGTTATCTGGTAGGGTTAGTGAACTGTCCTATTCTCCTTGTCAGGGATAAAAGGAATTTCTTCTTAGCTACCAAATTTATTAAAAATTTAAAAGGAGATTTCATAATTAAAGATGAAAACAAAATAGAAGAAATCATTTTGCCTAATATGCCAAAACTCATAACATGAATTTATTATGATATTTATAAAACCATACCCATAATTAACAAGAAATAGATGAATATTGTTAGTGAATAATTAATAACCTAATATCAGAAGAAGAAATGGAGCAAACCACAAATTGACCCCTAACGGGAGGAGAAAAGCCCAGAACCAGATGAATCTATGAGCAAATTCTATCAAATATTCAAACAATAATTTTTGTATAAATAAGATTTAAGGAATAAACATAGGCAAAGAAGAAATAAAATCATCACTTTTTGCAGATGATATAACAATAGCTAGGGAATAAAAAAAATCAATTAAAATCAATTGAAACAATAACTTCAGCAAAGTTACATGACCCAAAATAAATCTACATCGATCTTCACCATTTCTGTATTTTATTAATAAAAAACCCAGTAGGAAGAAAAATTCCATTCAAAACAGCTATAGAAGTATAAAATATCTGAGAGCCCGTCTAGAAAGAAATTATATGAATACAACTAGAAAACAATTTTCATAGAAATAATATCTAAATAATTGGAGATTGTTCATAGATGGCATGAAGATGTCAATATAATAAAAATGACAATACTACTTATTTATTCAGTGCCATGCCAGTGTCAAATTGTTAAAAGATTACATCATAGAGAAAGAAAAAAGAATGAAATTCATCTGGAGGAACAATCTCAAGGAAAATAATGATAAATGGGGGTGGGGGCGGGGAAGAAGGCGTAGCAGTATCAGGTCTTACCTAAGCTATACTAAAACTATTTGGTCCTGTCTAAAACATAGGGAGGTTGGTCAATGGAACATAGCAAATAGAGTAACAAAGTTTTTGATAAATCCAAAGACCCTAATTACTGGGATGAGGACTCATTCAAAGAAAATTGCTTGGAAAACTGGAAAGCAATCTGTCTGAAATTAGGTATAGACCAACATTTCAATCATGGTGTATACCAAGATATGCTCCACATGGATATGTGACCTAGATATAAAAGAACATGTCATAAATAAATTAGAGGACCAAGGGAAAAATATTTTTTGGAATTATAGATGGGGAGTTCAGGACCAAAAAAGGATATAGGGAATTACAGAACATAAAATGGACAATTTTGCAGAAAATTGAAAACTTTTGCACAAATAAAGTCAATGGAATGAAAATGAGAATTGAAGTAATTAACTGGGTAAAAATCTTTGGAGCAAGTTTCTCTTATACAGGTCTAATATTCAGTAGATTATGTGTATATATGGAACTAATTCAAGTCTATAAGAGCAAGAAAGCTAGTAGGTACCTAGTAGGTAAGTGGTCAAAAGATATGAATGGTCAGTTCTCAAAGGAAGATAAATATGAAAAATATTTGAAGCATGTATATATGTATATACACACATATATATACATATAAACATACACACACACACATATATAAAGAAAGCACATGAAAAAATTCTCCAAAACACTATTTTGAGAAATACAAATTAAAGCAATGGATGTTCTGCTTAATAACTATCAGATTGACAGAGATGAGCAGAACAAAGAGAGCTATTATGCAGTAGCAACATTGTGAAGAAAAACAACATTTTAAGGCTTCTGTTCAACTTGCTACCCACTTCCTGGCAGAGAGGTGATGATCTGAAGGTACAAAAGGTGATAAATACTTTCAGACACAGTCAATGGAGCAATTTTTCATATTTGCTACGAAGGTTTTTTTTCTTTTTCCTCTTAATTTAGGACAGAGAAAATTGGGAGGGAAAGGAGGCTAGTGTTAACGGTTGCTAAAGGAAGGAAGGATTTTTTTTAAACAAAGGAACAGAGAATAACAGGAAGGCCAAAAGGAAACACAAAGTTTGAGTGTAACATGTTGAATTTATTTTTTATTTAAAAGGATACGGAAGCTATAGAAAAGTTATAACAGAGAGCTATGGTTTCATGTACAATCTTCCTGTTCTATTTTGTAAATGAAAATACTGATTTTGCATTAAGTTCACAATTTTTAAAAAACTTTAAAAATACACAAAAAAGATTGTGGACCAGCAGTGGTTTCTGAAATAGTGGGAATCTCCGCATCATAAATTTGATGGGACTGTGAAGGACAGAAATATTTCCTATCTGCAGCATCCTGTGGTACATGATTGCCCCAAGCCCTGGTGAAATTTCCATTTGCCATTTCTCAGCTGCCCATCTGAGCCAGGGTGATGAAGTGGGAACCCATGGACTTATGTCATGACCTGGGTTCCACCCTGGCCTCAGATCTTTCTTGTATGGAACTCCCTAAGGCAGTTTTCTCCTCTGTAAAATGAAGAGTATGGACTCTGAGCTTGATTTCCTCTCTAGATCTGTGATCCTGTTGTAGATCTGGAGCTGGAAAAGGCTTTAAAAGTCACGTCGTCTAGCTGCTTCATTTTAAAGGGAGGGAACCAAAGCCAAGAGACCTTAAGTTGTCAAATCCAGCGATCACTTCACTGCCTCATTCATCCAAACCTCCACTCCACAGTAAGTACAGAGTGCCTAAAGAGAAGATGTAGCTACCTCCCTTCCTTGTATTTATCCTCTTTACTGATACAAAGTGAATCTGTGACCCTGGCCATGTCACATAACTTCTTAGTGATCTAGGAAACTATAAAGAAGTTGCTGAGGTGCCAGCCTGCACTGGTAGAGTGAGTTTCCTCATCTGTGAGCCTCCTATATCAATGAAATAATAGGTCTGGCTCCTATCACCATCCCTATCTATGTACCTACTGTCTCTCCCATTAGAATGTAAGTTCCTCACAGATAGGGATTGTTTCATTTGTCGTATCTGTTGTATATTCCTGGCACATAGTAGGTGTTTAGTAAATGCTTTTGGATTGATTATAAAAGATAATGGGAAATACAAGTGGTGTCATGTGGAAGAAGAAAACTTCCTGTCCTTGACACCAGGGAGCAGAACTAAGATCAGTAGGTTGAAGGTTACAGAGGAACAGTTTAGGCTCATGGTAGAGACAACTCCAAGTCTCTTGATTTCCAGTCCAGTGAGTTGGGGTCATTGTTGCGGGTCTTCCTGCTGCCCGTGGGCCCCAGAGGCCTTATCTCTGACAAAGGGCACTGGGCTGAGCACTGAATGAAACTGGGGCATTAGAAGGGAAATTGGGACTAAATAACACTCCCCTGACTTGGTGCCCTCATCTACCCCATTATAAATGCTGGGGTCTTTGTGACTCATGTGCTAGACTTCAGTCTGCAGATTCTGCTCTCCTTAGCGTAAGGGGTGGGGATCAGTTCAATTAAACTGCTTCACCTAATTTAAGTAACCAGATGCTACCCCCTGATGCCGTTGTCAAATGAGAACAAGAAATCATAGGTTTTAGACCTTGGAATGTCCATTAAAATACCCTCAAATTGTTCACCTAAGACCATGAGCCTCTATCTGCCCTTAATGCCCCATTGTTTCGAAACCAGTTCTTTGAACATTTTTGTTCTCATTCATTCATTTAAATATTTACTAGGTGCTTGACACTGGGAGGGGGGTGGGGAAGTCAATAAACAGAATTTGGGATGATGCAGGTTTTTTAAATTTTATAATCTTCTGATTTGATTATTGACTTTCATGACACAAATTTTTACTGTGAATACAGTAAAATACAGTATTACTGCGAATGTCAATAGTCAGAAAAGGTGTGTTCATCATGTTTCAAAAATAAAATAGATGAACAATAGACAGCTCCTGCTTTATATCAGCAGCCTTAAGAGGAAGGCCCCAGAACGTTAAACGGATTTTCCCTGGGGCATTTATGGGAAAGTATGGTCAAGAATCATCAGGACAAGATAAGGCTGATGGTGGAAGCACTTGTGTGGATGAAATCACAGATTCTTCAAAGTATCAGAAAAAATTTTCCTTTAGTTTTAATATATCATTAGAATATTTCATTACTTCGATATAACTTGTCCTAATTGTAGATATTTACTTGCTGGCCAGAAAAAAACCAAGGAAGACAGCAGACCCATCAGCTTCCAAACAACTTAAATGGATACCTCTGTTCCATTAATCCTTCACCATCTGAAAAACTTTCATAATAGTCAGCGATAGGGAGATTGCCTAAACATGGAGTCTTCATACTGACTGTAGAAGTTTAGAGCTGGACCAAGGCTAGGCTACAGATCTTGTAATTTCACGTTGTAAAATGGCTGGACCAATTCATTCTGCTCAGAGGGTGTTATTAATGAGAAGTGTTGTAAAACATCCCCCTCTCCAAAAAGTCAAGTCACAAGCGCTTGGAAGCTTCTTGTCTGGTGGTGCCAGGGAGACTGATGGGTAATTTTTTTTTTGTATTTCACACTTTTCACGCAGAATTTCCACTTAGAATTGAGCCCTCATTTCTCTGTCTGGTCATCTCCCCTACACTAGCCACTCTCTCCTTTTTTCCCCATTTTGACCCTCGAATACAAAGATTCAACCTGATACTTTGCTCCTTTCTTGAATCCCTAGACCTCTTATTACATCACTGATTTATTTCCTGACAAGCCTCAGCTTTTGATCACTCCCACTATTCACTGCCTTCGTTCCTACGCATGTGCTGCTGAACAAAGGTGGAAAACTTCCTACAACTATTCGGATTGGATCTACTGCAAACTTGTCCACTACTCAACTGGGCCCAAACTAGGGCAGCGAGGCACGGTGGTGTGAAGAGATCCTTTTATACCTCCCCTATCAACTCATTATCCCACTGTGCAGAGGCTCTTCTCATCCTGCCTCCAACTTCCCTTCCCTTTCTCTCCCCCCATCCTCATGGCTGAGAACCTTGGAAGCCATTGTCCATGGGCTCCCTCTCCCCCATCTCATATCACTTTTTGTATTTTTTTGGAGCGGGGAGGGAAGGCAAGGCAATTGGGGTTAAGTGACTTGCCCAAGGTCACACAGCTAGTATCTGAGGCTGGATTTGGTCCTCCTGACTCCAGGGCTGGTCCTCTACTCACTGCGCCACCTAACTACTCCTCGTATCACTTCTATACCTTCTGCCACTATCTTCCCTCCCCCTGCCTCATATGATGAATTACATCTTTTACAAGTGATCCCATTCCATCCCATCTCTTCCAACAGATTGCCTCCTTTGTCATCTCCGCTCTTTCACTTATTTCCAGTCTCTCTCCCTTTCTATTGGCTCCTCTGGGGCTTATAAACATGCCCATCCTGAAAAAACCCTCACTGGATCCTCTCCCCACTATCATCCTATCTTTCTTCTGCCCTTTTCAGCTAAACTCCTTGAAAAGGCTGTCTACACTAGGTGCCTCAACTTTCTCTCCTCAACCCCTTACATTCTGGCTTCTATCATCATTCCACCAAAACCACTCCCTCCAAAGTTATTAACAATTGACAAATCCAGTGGCCTGTTCTCAATCCTCATTCCCTTTGACACTTTTTCACTCTTTAATAGTCTCCTCTTTCTAGATTTTTAGCATATCCACTCTATCCTGGTTCTCACTCAATAAGCTTCAGTGGATCCCTTTTGCCTTCAGGACTAAATACATAATACTTTGGCATTTGAAGCCTTTCATAACCTTACCTCCTACTTTTTCAGTGTTCTTATGATACCTTATTTACTCTTTGACACGTATTCCTTTATCCAGTGACACTGGCCTCCTACAAGGCACTTCACCTTTTGGCTCTGGACGTTTTCTTGGCTCTCCCCTCCTCATCCCAGACTAGATTCCTCTGGCTTCCCGTTAAGTTCCACCTAACATCTCATCTTAATTGTGAGCTCCTTTTGCCTCTTTCTGTATCCCAAGTGCTTAGTAAAGTGCTCGGCCCACAGTGTTTATTTGGAGAAGGCCCTTAGGCCTGGAAAATGAGATGAAATTGTTGTCCCATCTTGGCAGATGGTAATGATCTGTGGAGAAATCAGGAATGATTAAAGAAGCTAGGAGTGTTGCATAAAAGGAGGATTGAGAAACTGAATCACTACTGACCACTCTTCCATTTGTGAAATCAGCACCTGGTCCTCCCTCCATCATGTCCACATGACCCAAGGGTGTGTGAAAGTTGCTGCAAGAGACCCCATTTCATTACCCCTGTGGTTGAAGGGCAGAGCTCAGTGCTTTACTGGAGTTGAATAGGCCGTTGATGGATGGCTCAGACATTTATTTATCAACATGAATATCTTGAACTCTGCTGTTTAAATCTCTTTCATATTGGATCTATTCTTTTCACCCTCTGTTCTCTTTTACTCATGGTTGCTGCTTCTTTTATGCCTCTGACACTACATCAGAAGGATTTGATATATTCTTTTCTTCCACCTATTTCTAAACCCTCCCTCTGTATTTTAACTCAGAGAATTCTTTCTTTAAGGTGCGCTCCACTGGTCTATACCACTTGGTCCAGACTCTTGTTGCTACCATCAAACACCAGCCTCTGGGTCACTTCCTCTCCATACTCAAGTCCTTAGTTTGTTGTCTTTTCCATACTCTAACTCCTGCCTTCATACTTTTGGGATTCAGTATTCACATTGATGAATGTCTTGGACACCCAGTTTAGCCTGTTCAGTAAAGCACTAAATTCTGATCTTCGGTCTTAGGGTTATCAAATTAGAAGCGTAAGATCCAAACCTTTCTAATTTTTTATTCTTTCTTTCTCTTTTTGGACATAATCAGTTGCTTCCGAAGAAACAACCCTGGGAGTTTTCCATTTAAAAAGTTAAGCAAAGCCTAGTTTAAAAAAAAATAAAAACAATTGTGCCTAACAGCATATATGAATATTTCTTAACAGAAAGGACGAACGTAGGTTAACTGTGGTCATTTAGAACCATCACTGGACCTTGTATTTCACCTGAATTTCTTGTCTTAATTTACATTATAATCAATGTGGGTGTTGTTCTTTTTTCTTCACTCTGCACCAATTCATTAAACTCTTTCCAAATTTCTTTGAATTCTTCATACTCATTTTTACTTAAAGCACAATACCATTCCATTATATTCATATGACACAATTTGTTAAGCTGTTTATTACCTAATTATTGGACAAATTAGAGCTCTTTTTTAAACAATTTGTTGCTAACTTGGAGGGAAAGTTGAGCCAACACACAGTTGGCAACAGTGGAGTAGAAAAGGAGTGGGCAGCTTTCAGAGATTCGGTGTATAGCACTGCATTTGCTCATCTGGGTCAGAATACTTGCAAACACCAAGAGTGGTTTGATGAAAATGGTGGGGAAATTCAGAAGCTGCGAAATGAAAAACAAGGACTCCACAGGGCTTATCAGCAGGATAGGTCATCCATCTCTAAGAAGGAAGCATTTAATTCCATCAAAATAAAGTACAAGCAAAGCTTAGAGAGATGTGGGATTCTTGGCTCGGTAAGAAGGCAGATGAAATTCAGTTTTATGCTGATAGTAACAATCCAAAGTGCTTTTATGATGCCCTGAAGGCTATTTGTGGGCCAAAGACCTATGGTATTTCAACTACTCAGTGCTGATGGAGCCACATTGATTAGCGATAAGGATATGATCCTGGAGAGATGGATGGGCTGAATACTTCCATAGTGTTCTCAACAGACCATCATCAATCAATGCTGAGGCCATTGACCATTTACCTCAGGTTGAAGTCAATCCCTCCCTAGCTGAAGCTCCAACTGAAGAAGAGGTTTTGAGCCATTAGGCTCCTTTCATGTGGCAAAGCACCTGGTGCTGATTCTATTCCAGCTGAGATTTACAAGGTAGGAGGTCCACTGCTCATACAAAAGCTGACTGAAATTTTCCAGGTTATATGTCAAGAGGAGGTTATCCCCTAGGGGTTCAAGGCCTCCTCCATTGTCATCTCTATCAAGGTAAAGGAAATAGATTGTCCTGTGACAATCATTGGGGGGAGCCTATCTTAGTCATTGCTGGCAAGATTCTCCCATAGTGCTCCTTAATAGGCTGACCCTTCACTTGGAAGATAGTCATCTACCTGAGAGGCAGTGTGGCTTCAGAAAGGGCAGGGGAACAGTCAATATGATGTTTGCTCTCCGCCAACTCCAGGAAAAATGCCAGGAACAGAACAGGAGACTGTACACAACATTTGTAGATCTGACCAAGACCTTTGATGCTGTTAGTCATGAGGGCTCATGGAAAATTATGTCAAAACTTGGCTTCCCAGAGAAGTTCATCAGCATTGTACATCAATTTCATGATGGTGTGCTCGCTCAGGTTCTAGATAATGGACAACGCTCTCGTGCCTTCCCAGTCACCAATGGAGTGGAGTAAGGCTGTGTGCTTGCTCCCATGCTTTTTAGCATGATGTTTTCAGCCATGTTGTCCAATGCTTTCAATGAGGATGAACATGGCATCAAGGTCAGCTATTGAACTGATGGTAAATTCTTCACCTGAAAAGGCTACAAGCCAAGACCAAAGTGGAGGGAGTGTTGGTGCATGATTTTCTGTTTGCAGATAATTGTGCATTCAATGCAGCCTCTGAAGCTAAGATGCAGCGAAGTAGGGATCAGTTCTCTGCTGCTTGCGCTAATTTTGGCCTAACAATTAACACCAAGAAAACACAGGTGATCCATCAGTTACCACCACACCATCCGTATGTGGAACCATCAGTTATAGCAAATGGAGAAGTTTTGAATGCTGTGGATAAGTTCACTCACCTTGGTAGTGTACTTTCCAGGGATGTACACATGGATAAGGAGGCTGATGCATGCATTGCCAGAGCTAGCTCAGTGTTTGGGAGGCTCCAAAGTAAAGTATGGGAGAGAAGAGGTATTGGACTGACTACCAAACTGAAGGTCTACAGAGCTGTGGTTCTATGCCTGTGAAACCTGGACAGTCCACCAGCGCCATGCCAGGAAACTGAATTGCTTCCATTTGAATTGTCTTAGGAAGATTCTGAAGATCACCTGGCTGGATAAGGTACCACACAGTGAGGTCCTTACTCGAACTAAACTGCTAAGCATTCAAACTCTGCTTCAGAGAGTGCAACTCTGATGGGCTGGCCATGTTGTTCAAATGCAAAAAGTACACATGCCAAAAAGACTGTTTTGTGGAGAACTCACACAGGGTGAGCACTCACATGGTGTTCAGAAGAAGCGATACAAGGGCACTCTCAAGACCTCTCTTAAGAACTTTGGAATTGATTGTGTGATATGGGGGATATTGTCACAGGACCACTCAGCCTGGCATGCCCACATCAGAGAAGGTGCTGTGCTCTACGGGCAAAGCAGAATTGAAACAGTTCAAAGGAAACTCAGGATGAGCAAGTTTGGAGTATCCGCCCCAAATGTTCACACGGACTATTTGTGCCCGACCTATGGTAGAGCATTCTGAGCTCCTATTGGTCTGATCAGCCGCAGTCGGACACACTGAAACTTGACTCTAGCATAGTGATGTCATTCTGGTCCTCTTTGAGAACGCAGGACAATAACAATTCATAGTTTAACTTTTCTTGAATAACTGTTATTTTCTGAAATGGTTGGACCAACTCAAGGCTTCATCAATAATGCATGGATATCTATCTTCCCATAGTCTGTCCAAACAAATCTTTGGAAATGTGTTCATCTTACAAATAAGAAAACTGAGGCCCAAAGAGTGGCCCAAGGTCTCTCATTCAAATCCAGGTTCTCTAACTCCCATTCTAGTAGTCTTTCTATTTCACCATGCTGCCTCCTCATCCTTCTACTGATCAGCCAATCCTCAGCCCTGGAGGAGCCCTAGCATCTTTTTTCTAATAACCAAGCTGGGGCTAAAAGTCATGAAACCCTATCAACTAACTGCAACACAAAGTCACATTATCTAATCTTTGATGGCTCTCACTGCTGCACAGCAATCTTCTTCATGATCAACACTACAGCATTCTCCACTAAGCCTGTTCCAACCCCCCTCAGACCCATGGTCACTCCCTTCGTCTGTCCGATCAGCAGAGAAACTTAACTTAACTTCTCTTTTACTGAAGTTCTTCCACATCCCCTCTTTCATACCTCAAAATTAAACATGGAGGTCCTTCTTGCTAGGGCATATTTTTCCCCTTTGAGTCCGTATTTTTGTCTCTTCCATCATTCCCTCCTTTTTCCTCCCTGATCTACTGGATCTTTCCCAGAAATATGCTCAGGCACCTCTCCTGTCCTTAAAGAAACCTTTTGCTGAACACCGACGTCCCCTCAGACTGTTGTCTTTTTGGTCTCTTTCCTCTCACTGTGAAATAGGAATTTAGCACTCTTACATTCACTGCATTCCTGAATTGCCAACCCCTTCAACCCTGGCTTTTAATCTGATCATTTCAGGCAAAACTACTTTCTCAAAGTTTACAAATGATAAATGTCGACTCCACTGGCTTTTTAAAATTCTCATCTTCTTTGACCTCTTGACACTGTCAAACACTCACTCTTTCTACATACTCTATCCTTCCTAGGCTTTTAGGATATTGCTTTCTCCTGGTTCTCCTCCTAAACATATGGCCACTTATTCTGTGTCCTCTGCGGGAGTAACCAATTAGTAAGCATTTATTAAGCACCTACTTTTAATCAGACACTGAGGTTATATTTTACTCTTATTGTCATAGATGTCCCCCAAGGCTCTGCCCTTGTTCCCATCTTCTCTTCTATATTCTTGCTCTCTTAATAAGCATCATCCCCTACCCCATAGTATACATCTGTGTACAAGCTGAAACACCCCAGTATAACAAACCCCTTGAAGTTAGAAACTTTCAGTTTGCCTTCATATGCCCTGCGCCTAGTATAGTAGTACTGTGTACACGCAGTAGGCCCTAAATAAATGTTTGTTAATAGAAAAAGTTAGCAAGAGCAGGAGGCAACTTAAGCAGAGCTGACCCAAGGCTGGATACTCAAGAGGAAGGAAGAAAAATGACCTCCCCTCAGTCCCCTAAACCCTTCTTTGCTTCTTCGACTTCCTTCCTCCACAGCATGGCCCCCAGTCTGAACTCAGGCTGCTACTCTCTCCCCTGCCCCACCTTCTCTTAGGCTTTAGTAAGAGCTCTTGCAGGGCAGCAGTTTCAGACTGACCTTGTGTATTGTTGGAATAGACTAGCATTGTGTGGGCCACTCACACTGAGCAAATTAACCTCTTAGAATCTTACTTATAAAATGAGGCATTAGATTAAATGACCCTGAAGATGATTTCCTCATATAAATCAGGTTTGGGACACACTTGACATAGGTTGGCAATCCATTCCAGACAAAAAAAAAAATAAAGGACAGAGAAGAACCTTTGTCTCTGATCAGATCGTAAGTCCTTCTGACTTTTTTCCCTGAGGGTACACAGTAACTCTTCCAGGGCAGATCTAAAAAATTCCTCCCCCCTTTTCTACCTTAAAATATACAGTAAAATCAGCTCATTAGACTTTTCCCCTTGGAGCCAGGAGTCACACATCCTCATCTTTCTGTGAGTTGAGACTTAAGGCAGCAGCTTTGCTGGGTGGGAAGAAGTTTGAGGCCCTCTCCCTTCTTTGCCTGGGCCAAGAGCTTTCGTCAAACCCTTAAAGTTTGTATGGTTCCATGTTATGGTCATGTCCTAGGTTTCCTTCTGCAGAAATCTCCAATATTAATGATTTTTAGAAATTACTGTAGTACTCTGAACAGGATAGAAACATAAACTTCACTTCAAAAAGCCTTAACAGCCAACCCATACCTAATGTAGGAATCTTCCTGGGCTATTGTTGATCCTTAACAACGTCTTAGATTATTTTCCTTCATGTTTTAAGCTTTTTCTAAAAAACTGACATCCTTGAAGAACTAAGACTTTCTACCAAAAAGTCTAGGCCATAACATAGTTGGGCAGCTAAGAGAGGCCCACCTACCCAGATTTTGGCACTGTAAGTCCAGAAATAAGGGAACTTATTTTGCTTGACTGTGAATATTTGTTACAAGGCTTCCCTCTCCCCCACTTTTTCTAATGGACCTAGGTGGGGTAATGTTTGTCAACTGAAAAAATTAAATTAAATAAAAAAATTAGAACATAAGTCTAACAGTGGCTGTGACTGAGATGAAAAGTTTGGGATGGTGGACTTTGCTCTGATCTGAATTAGAAAGATATCCAAATGAGATTAACTAGGACTAGACAAGAAAGTCAGAGATCTCAAAATCACTTAAGTCATGTGTTTTCAAGTCCACTGCAATTATAAATCAAAGATTTATAATTAATGCTGATTCCACATTATTAAATATTCATGTCACTTTCACTAGAGATACATGATATGAAACAGAAATACATTAAATTGTTATGTAAGCAAATAATAACATTATCTTAATGGTAATTGTATATGCCATCATATCAGACTAATTATGATTAAGGACTTCATGCATATAATCCAATACCCTCTTTTCCTTTGTTGTTCCTCACCCCATTCTTATCCCCAAGTCATCTTGGCCAGGAAACCACTGAAGGAAAACTGGTTAGAGTCTTCATGCTCACTTGGACCACGAAGACTGTTCGAGAAGTAGTCGGTACCCCTCCTCCAGAGAGGATTCTGCTGATGGCACTGCTGCTCATTTCTTCCAGACCCCATGACAGCAGTGTGTATGTATCCTTTCCATCTCTACTGTCCTGGAACCTCAGATGGAAGCTTTGAGGAATTCAGCAGGAACAGAGCAGTTCATTGAAACAGGGTCCACAGAACATTCTGAATTTTAAAAGTCATGTGAAGGAAAGAAGCCTAGGATAGGAATCAAGACACCTGAATTTGAATCTGGGTGGTGGAGGCAAGTTATTCTGGCTCTCAGTCTCCATTTCTCTATTGAAAAGTTGGAGATAAAAAGTTTTAGCTGCTCTGTGTTTACATAAATAGGAGCTATTAATTAGCCTACCTTAGCATAAGAATCATCTGCTAGAAAAGGGAACAGTTGGACCTACATAATAAACACAGATAATCTAACAATCTAAGAGGACTACATTTGGAGAAGAGCTGGGGTGATGTAGCTACTTTAACATTCACCAGTGACCATCAATTTTAAGCTGCAGAACAGAAGGTGAGAAAGCAGATTTTATGTTCATATGATCATTCTTGTTTATTGAGGTCTGTTTATTCTCAATGATGCTTTTTCCTTCAAGTAAACAGAGCAGGCATAAATATCTATAATAAATTTATTGTCTTACAAAAATCATTGTCTAGAAATATGGGGATACAAGAAAAGATGTTTGCAGTCAAGTGCCTGGTGGTCAGCAGCCAGTATGATTCATAAGGGGATGGGATGAAATAAGAGATTCCACACCCACGCGATGAAACCTTCATAACCGATGTTAAAGCTTTAAACCCAAAATATGAGTTGTGTTCTCAAGCCCATTGCAGAAGATCAAGGATTTATAATTAACACTGATTCATCATCACTGAATATTCATCATACCACTTTCACTAGAGAGGTACATGATATGAAGCGCAGTCAAAAATTAATACATTAAATTGTTATATAGGTAAATAATATATTTAACATTGTCTTAGTACTGTAGTGTCTAAGGCACTTTCTGTAATGTCAAATTATTTAACTATTAACCAAAAGAGAATGCTAAATATTCACCGTAACACTGTTTAAAAGGGAGAAGGGAAAGGAAAGGATTCATATTCACTGGCATGTTAACATTCAGGAAAACAGGAATCCAATGCTGAGCCTCTAAACCACCGACAAACTTGGAACAAGCCTCAGATGTAAAAAAACAACGTTCCCCTTTTGGGCTCAAAAGCCACGGCTGGAATTCAAGGTCAGCACCAGAAGCTGCAGGGCCTGGAGGGCAGAGGCTGCTTACTCATAAGGAGTAGGAAGCACTAACAGACACAGGATTCTGGAGACTCATCCAGTAGTAAATAAGTTAATTTCTACTTGGAAACTCAGCTGCAAAGTTTTAATTGTCCTTCTGCACAGACCAGATCTGACCAAGAAGAGTCCACATGTACAGCTTTGAGGCGTCACACCCAGAGCAGCTGGGCTGTCCGTAAGGGGCTGCTGCGAGCTAACCAAAGTGAAGGCATCCCCATCCCATTCTGGTCCTTTTAGTACTCCCAAAGCCCTTTTTCACAGTTTGCTCACTGGTATAGTGTTGATCACAATATGAGAAGAAAATGAAAGATATAGGTGCAGTTTGGTCTTCACAATGTTCTAAGGGACTTGGATACAGCTGAGAAGCCAAGGGCCACATGAACATAGGAGATGCTAAGGTAACTGTACAACAGAAAGCATGCACAATAACAACCATGGGTCTGCCCCAATAAAAGTATCTGAGGTTTCCATTAAAAAAAAATTTCTTCAGACAGCATTTTATGAAATGGCCTTCCAAAGAATATTTGGAAAATAGATGCATTGAACGGATAATCCTGTTTAATATATATGTAAATATATATATAAAAAAAGAGCATTTGTACCTATATTTGAAGCAGGGTATATTATGGTGAGGCTAGAGAGCCTTAAGACACAGTTGATCTTTCAGTAAATAACCTTATCATCTGCCCATTTCCTCTGCTGATTAGTGGCCACAAGGCAGACCAGTGGTCAGGGAAGTCCTTGTTCATCCCACAGTATCGCGGCTGGCTTCTGGCCCTCTCTCTACTCCACGGGTGCAGGTGGCATCTCATTGACATCACTGGTTTTGCTCTCTGTGTCATCATCTGAGAGTTCAAGGGATGCTCCTTCAATATGGAGTTGGCGCCTGCTGGATCGACTGGAAGAGAAGGTGATTGGGCCTCCCCTCCTGGGTGGAGAACAGAAAGAACCATTAATAGGACCAGGAATGTTGACATGACTGGGACCTCCGGTTTTCATATGTCTTTGGGGCACTGGAACTTGCTGCTTGTTGACTTAGGTCACACACTGACACACACACGCAGATAGATTGGATAGAATCATTCCAGACAATTCATAGAAAAATGCGTCTCCTGGAAGTAAATGTCCTGGAATCTGTGCTGGGTCACCCTGGGATATGAGGGCCCAATATATCAATGTCATAGGAAGGTACATGACTAACTACAAAGAAGGGGTACTAGTCTACTGGGGTGTTTTTGGTGAGAGGAGGAGCAGGGGGATAAACGGGACAGTCTAAAGTTTTGGCTGCGATGGGTAACCTGTACAGCAATAGCATTATTCTTAATACGCATGTATTAGTAAGCTGTTGCTTAGCAAGTCATTCCTTTTCTCCCCCTGGGCATGCAACATTCACTATGAAGACAGACAGAGGTGACTGGCGGTGCTGTGACATTTGTTTAGCTAAGCCTGGTGGGGGATACTGTAAGAGAGATGCTACCAACTTACATTCCTTCTGTCTGGTCAGTGAACCCATCCTTACTATGATCTGAGAGGACATTCAATCGAGTTTTTTCTTTTACCTTTGATGTCCATATTTAATTGTTCTAGAAGACTACTGAACTGGAAGGACAAACTACAGGATCTGCTTCTCATTTAATCTTACCAGGATATGGGTTAAAAGATGCTAAACTGAACAATGGAGGGATCAAGTCAGTCCCTTCACCTCTGTAGGCCTCAGATGGACTAGATGACCTTCCCAGCTTCCTGCCCTGAGGTAAGGTTACTTGTCCCATCTTAAACAATCAACGCCAAGGCAGCCTCACATAGTGCTGTGGACCTCCGGGTGCTGCAGAATCCCTGAGTCCAGAAATACACTGAGTATCATCATTCTGATTTCCCACAAAACACTCAGTGAGATTTGGTATAAAAAAATCAGTGTATACCTTATGTATTTTATTATGTAATAGTATTATGCCTTATGTAATATATTTTTTTCAAACATGGGTAGATAGTGTGATTAGTAAAATACAAATTACTTTAAAAGCATTATTAAATTCCTACTAGCTTTGTGCCATTGTGTTTTCTCAAATGATAGTTGGACTATCAGTATCATAAGGGCAGCTAGATGGTGCCGTGAACAGTGCTGGACTTGAAGTCAGGAAGACTCATCTTCTTGAATTCAAATCTGGCCCCAAAGACTTACTAGTTGTGTGACCCTG
Source organism: Trichosurus vulpecula (assembly GCF_011100635.1). Taxonomy (NCBI): domain Eukaryota; kingdom Metazoa; phylum Chordata; class Mammalia; order Diprotodontia; family Phalangeridae; genus Trichosurus; species Trichosurus vulpecula. The sequence continues at coordinate 259,678,308 of NC_050579.1, read as the reverse complement.
GACAAGTCACTTAATTCGGTTTCCCTCAGTTCCTCATGTGTAAAATGAACTAGAGAGAAAACAGCAAAGCACCTCAGTATCTTTGCCAAGAAAACGCCAAACAGGGTCACAACAAGTCAGACATGACCGAAACAATTTAACAAAACTATCCACATCATAGAGGGGTCTGAGAAATTTTTAAAGTTGAAATGGAGTTGTTCAACTAATAATGATTAGGAGCCACTGACAGTGAAGGAAGAAAGTGATTTTAACTGAACATCAGAAAGCTTCAAGTCTCTTACTGGCTGTGTGACTTTGGGCAAGAATTGCCCTGCCTACCTCATAATGGCTGTTGCAAGAATCAAATTAGATGACAGGGATTTATAATCATAAAATGCTATATAAGGAAGCTTAGCATTATTAAAACAACAAGGGATTATTCAAATTTTGTAGAAGTTTGTTATGTCAAATCCTCCTTAAAAGGAGCAGACCACTAGGGTGTTTGGAAAGAAATACTAAATAGCAATCAGGCATTTCAACTGTAATGGTCTCAGATGTAATAAAATCAGGCCGAATAAGGCTTTCTGGACAGACGATGTCAATTTTGCATTTGCATCTTTGGCTGATGGCATTAGAACAAAATGAGTTAAGTAAGTACCTCCTGCTGTGAAAGCCTCCCTGCCAACACCCAGAATGAAAAGCATCTACCACCACTGCCCCACGACATGCACACAGAGTTGTCTGTCCATTTCACATTTGTGAAGTTTAACATCAACTCTTTCCAGGAGTATAAGAAGTCTGATCTTTGCAAAGTCTCTGGTTTGTGTTCCCCTTACATTTCCTTAAACCCTGAAATACTGCCAGAGTTTTCAAAAGCTTTCATGGGGTAAAATGTGTTGGATGTGCAGACCCTACACAAGATGACAGCTACCAACATTAAGCCTGAATTTAAGAAGAGCCACCTGACTTTGGGCCCCCCACGAAAATCCAAAATTGTCCATATGAACTGACCTCAGTCTGTTTTTCAGAGTGCTGACTTCCCGGCTCAGGCCTTCATTGGCTTCTATGGCATCATCCAATTCACGCTGCAGTTTGCGCCGTGAGGCATTGGCACGAGTGGCCTCTTCTTCAGCTTCTTCCAGCTGACGTTTGAGCTGCTTCATTCTGGCATTGGCTTTCTCCATCTGATAAATAAAATTTATGGCAAGTGGTTAAAAAGGAAAATCACCAAGTCTGAGTGGGAGCAGTGAAAAAGTGATCGTCTCTCCCATTCAGCCTCATTCTGACCTTGAACTGGAAAGGGAGATCCCTCTCCGGTACACACAAAATAAAATCTACCCAACAACCCCCATGCCACCCACACCTTGGGGGACTCAGGCCGGAGTAGAGGCTAGGAGACTGCAGAGATGTCTTAACAGCATTTTGCTTTCAGATCAAAGAGGAAGAGGCAAAAGCTTCAAAGTTACTGGTCTCCTTATCTCAGGTTACAATGAGGCACTGAGTATCAGAGGGCAACCAGGAAAGGGCCAGACTGACTATAAATTAATAATTGTTATTAGGGCCATCAAAGGCCACAGAACAGGGAGGGGAGAGTTAGGATCTGACCATTTACATCAGACCATAAGAATTCAAGGCATTAATGCTTTGAAGAAATGCAAACTTGAGTCCTGATGTGAAGGAGAGAACTGATTTGGCATCTTCTAGTTCAGAAATCCTGAGGCAGAACCATATTTATAATTGCTGTGTCTTTATATTTTTGGTTTACTGATGCTTGCTATCTAATAAAAGCTCAAGTGAGTGGAACAAATGAATCCACTGACCATGTCTGGCAGCTTTGCCTTTATTTCATCATCAGTTCTTGATTCAAGATTCTTCCCTTTTGCAATCACGATGGCTTATAACCTAGGGATGTCATCCTCAATGCTTCTTTCTCTCTGACTTCCCTCCGTACCCAAGCCCCTCCCCCCCACCCATATCCAATCAGCTGCCAAGGCTTCTAAATCCTGACATCTCCCATGCAGGCCTCCTTCTTTCTCCTCATGCTACCACCACCCTAGTGCAGGCCCCCATGACCTCATGGCTAGACTGCTGTAGTAGCCTGTTGGCTGCTTTTTCTTCCTAAACTCAGCTATCAAATTGATTCTCCTAAAATGTAGGTGTGGCCACAGCACCCAGCTGTTCAGTCATTTCTAGTGGCTCCCTATTGCTTCCAGAATCAAATACAAAATCTTCTGCTTGCCTTCTAAAGCCGTTCATAACCTGGCCCCTTCCTACCTAATCCTGTTGTCTTCTACCTTACTCCCCACTCCCCTCCCATGTACTCTGTGATTTAGTGACACCCCTTCCTTGCTGTTCCTCAAACACAATAATCCACCTCTTAAGTCCTCAGTGTTTTCATCAGCTGTCCCCTACAATGATTTCCCTCCTCATGTCTATCTCTTGGCTTCCTCCAAGTCTGAGCTTCTTCAAGAAAGCTTTCCCATTCTTAAACTTACTGCCTTCTCTCTGTATAGATCCTGTTTGTACACAGTTGCTTACATGTTGACTCCACCCATAAGGTTGTGAGCTCCTCCACAGCAGCGACTGTCTTTTGTTTTTCTTTGTATCTCCAGAGCATATAATAGGTGCTTAATAAATGTCATTTAAATTGACTGTCTAGTCTTCCCTTTGCAAGTCCCTATGTACTATTAAATATTCAATTATTTATTCTAAAACAAATCCAAATGCTTCAAAGGTTCTTTAAAAAAATGCCTAACATAGGTAATGAGTGCTGGGTGGAGGAAGGAGAAGCAGAAGTGAATGTTTTAAAACAAATAAATGGTGAACTGGAGAGAAAATTTTTCATTGGAGAATTTTTTTTACTGGAAATTGGCATAGCTGAGTAATTGCTCTATAAATGGTACATCTGATCATAAAAGGGAAGAGACCTTTTTAATAAAGTGCGAACAGCAGAGTGATGGTATGGCGAAATCAAGACAGGAGGACTAAGAAGTAAAAGCACTAAGATGTACTTTTATCAGGTTAATTTGTTTTTATCCTTGAACATTTAGGTGTTAAGGTATTTCCTGAGAACAAGATTGAAGAAATTCCTCAACCAACCTTATGGGATAATAATTAGACAGTGGATAAAGCAAATGGCTGCACATAAGGAACTTCTGCTGACTGACAAAGAGGATCAGCCCTGCCTCAGGGGCCTGTAATAAGGGTGGCCAGCCAAGCTGTGAGCTGTGAGTCCCTGGTCAAAGGTTCACTCTTTGTCCTTTCCCCTGTACCTCCTGCGGAGTGCAGCAAAAACAGGAGGAGAGAAAGGACAAAAGATTTTTTTTTCATCACACACTCCATTTTCTTGTCTTCACAGGCTGTCCCCCGGGCCTAGAGTGCTCTACCTCTCAGAACCTCTAGCTTCTGTAGAGGCTCATCTTAACTGCAGGAGGTGTTTCTTAGTGGTTCCCCCCAAGCCTCCCCAGCTCCCAGAGCCTTTCCCTCCAAGGCTACTGTTCGCTTAATTTATATGTATCTCGCAAATACCTATTTATGGACACGCTCACTTATATCAGAATGAGAACTCCACGAAGGCAGGGATTCTTTTTGTCTTTTCTTTGTATCCCCAGACTTTAACACAATACTTGGCACACCATATGCTCAATAAATACTTATGGACTGATTGATGAGGTCAGGATGCCAGATAAGCCCAAAGCTGCAAACTACAACTTAAACCATGCATGAGAGATACTGTGCCCAGTGATGATCAGGCCCAGCCCATGCCTCGCTCTGCAGGGAGAAGACACCAGCATCCCACAATGCTGCAAGTCAAGTGCCCCTGGCCATGTGTCTCCTTTGTGTGTGTATCTCTGTTAGGAGCCTCTAGGTATCTGTCTAGTCTGTCTGGTGTTGTCTGTATTTAGGGAACTACTGGGTTCGTAGAAGTTATATTTTATTACTACTATTTATGCTACGCTATTGTAGTAAATACCTTTGCTTCAAGATAACAGCATCCTCTGGCCAAACAGAAGGAAGAGCAGACAGCGAGGTGGGTGCTCCGGCCAGAATCCCTTGACCCATGAGTGCAGCTGGAGGGCTAGTTCTGAGGGGGTACTATACTCTTAGGTTTAGGTCAGATATTCTGGAAATCCTTAGAGCTTTTAAACCAAGGTATGAAGACAGCCTGAGAAGACCTGACTAGGACGAGCAGAAGCCTTCTTCATCAAAGAGAACATGGCTTCTCAGACTGCTCTGGAAGCCAGAGACAACTGCCGCTTATTCTCCAAGCTCACTCCTTTTGTTGGAAGGGCAATGAAAAAAAGAGAGGTCTGTCTGTCCTGAACTTGGGGGAGCAAGTCAGCCTCCTAACTTATTCCCTTCAAACTTTCTGTTCAGATTTCTGGTGAGCAAAAAAACCCTCATTATATCCAAAGAGATGGCAAGAAAGTCCACAAAGCAAGAGGAGCTACCATCAGGCTGGAGGATCATGGGGAACTGATTTTCTATCAGGACACTCCTTGAGATCTTTAAAAAAAGGCTCATGAGTACACCTGTACTGAACCATGATGAAGCATTCTGGAGCATGCTTTCACTTAGTGCCTTTGCCTCCTCTTGCTCATCACTTCAATTAGGTTCTTAGATGGTCATTAAATATTTACACCTGACAAAGTTGTTGGTGGGGAAAGTACTCTGTATACCTCAAAGTTTCATATAAAGAAACCTCGCTTTTTCATGTGTGTCTTCACATCTGAAGAAAACATTTCCAGTGCTCAGCACAGGGTCCGGCATATAGTAGGAGCTTAACAATTTCTCATTAACTTGACTTTCCATCAAGGTGGGCAATTTCCTTCCACAACACAGATTACAACCTCTATAACAAGAGGGAGTTGTTGCTGAAAAACTCACTACTCTAAAGCTAACCCAGCGATGAGATGGTGAACCGAGCTGGGGTTGGGCCTTAAATTAAAGATATATACTTTGTCACTGGTCTTGTACTTCACAGCCTTTTCAGCTGGCACTCTGCTAGCATCCTATACCTTCACGTGACCATGCAGGTGACAGACGGTATGAGCAGCTAGTTAGGCTGCTGCTGTCATACTAAGGAATGTATGAGACGTCATCCCCATCCTCCAGAAGCTTAAGGTAAGAGGCGGTGAGAGGAAAAAGGAAATCACTACAACAGAAGGATAACAATGAACCATGTTACACCTGATAGAGCAGCAGCCCAACGTCTTAAAGGTATTTTGTACAAAGGTGACATGTCCATGTGAGTAAACCAACATCCCTTTTCATGCCAATGGCTTCCGACAGGAACGACGAGACCCCAGTCTGGGGAACAGCTTCAAAAACACTCTCTCACCACGAACGTGTCTCTAACTTACCTGCTCTTTGTACTGATCTGCATGTCGACGTTCATCTTCTACCTGCATGAAAATCTCTTTTAGCTTCTTCTCTGTACGACGCACAAGCTTGTTGGCTGCTGCTCGCTCCCTGTGAAAATGACACACGTGTCCACGCTGAAATTCTAGAAACAGGGTTTCTAAGGAAGATGATTTTTTACGCTCCCTCAACCTAGATCTCAGTCCAGCCATGTAGAACTCAAAGGAACTTTTCAATGCCTCCATGTGAAATGTCTAACACACTCCTGATGGAATGTCTGTTTGGATAAGTCTTGTTTGGTCCTTCCTAATCACCAGAGCTATACAAAAGGTTGGTAAGCAGACAGCACTTGTCACTCCATGGTTCATCAGGCACAGCAGAGGGACAAGTGGCTGGAGGCCTGGGGCGGAATCTGGGGAAGACGTTTCCTTGCTATGTGGTCCTAAGCAATTCTCTTTCACCTCTGCCTGCCCAAGTTTCCTCAGCTGTAAAAAAAATAGCACCTATCTCCCAGGGTTGTGAGGACCAAAAGAAACAGTATTTGCAAAGTGCCTAGCCCGGTGCCTGGCCTGTTTACTACATGAATGCTTGTTTCTTTCCCAAATCCAATGACATCACGTTTATCCCTTTAAATTTCAAGTTGCAGGCTTGGGTTAAAACAGAAAAAAAAAAATCTGCCTCACGAGTGCCTAATAAGGAAGGTGTGGCTAGATAGCAGTTTGTCTGAAAATTCTGGGGTTTCTAGTAAATTGCTAATCCAATCTGAGAATACATTGAGAAGAAAATGTCTGGAACCTCGTAGGGAGAAAATCTTGTTGTGTGGTCCCCTGGCTGGACATCCGGAGCACGGCTCCCATATTTTAGGAAGGCCATTGGATGACCTGGAAAGCAATCAGAAGAGGGCAGCCAGGGATGGGGAGGGCTCTCTAACTCATGGCATGGCAGCCTTGATGAAAGAAGGAGGCAGGGTGGGTTAACCTGGAGATAAGAAAACTTAGGGCAGATATGAGCTAAGGTCAAATATGGGAATTCTGCCACCTGGAAGAAAGATTAGACTTCCTCTGCTTAGCCCCCAAAAGCTAGGAGCAATGGGTCAAGGTTGCAAACAGGCAATTTTAGGTTTAATGTGAGAAAAAGCTTCCTAGCACTCAGAGTGCATCCGAGCTGCATGAGCTGCCTTGGAATGGCCCAAGGTTGTGCTATAGAGAGATGGGTGATCCCCTGAGGTACTTTCCCATTCTGAAATTCCATCATGTAGTAAGTCATGCTAATTCCAATTTTATTTTGTTTAGTGGAATAACATGATGCAGTAGAAATAAAGACAACACTTTTATACTGTTTTTAAGGTTTACACTGGATTTTTCCCATAATCTTTGAGATAGAACCCTGGGCTTTGGGACTGTTTGGACTTGATTAAGTCAATTTACCTCTCTAGGCCTCAGTTTCCACATCAGTGAACAAGGTAGGGGAAAGGGCTGATTGAAATCCCTTCCCACTTAATCTTTGCAAAAGCTTAGGAAAAAAAAACACTTTTTTTACAACCAGATCTTTTCTTTCGAACAGTGACATGATAAAACCAGGAATCTGGGTTTGAGACCTCGGTTCTGCTACTCGTTAAGTATACGTACTGGGATAACTCACTTATTTCCTCATGACCTTAGAGTCCTCTTGTGAAATGAGTGAGTTTGGGGGCAGCTGGGTGGTGCAGTGAGTAGAGCACTGGCCCTGGAGTCTGGAGGACCTGAGTTCGAATCCAGCCTCAGATACTTGACACACTTACTAGCTGTGTGACCTTGGGCAAATCACTTACCCCAAATTGCCCTGCCTTCCCACCTCCAAAAAAAAAAAAAAACCCCAAAAAACCAACAAAAAAACCAAACCACTAGTGAGCTGCTGTAGAAAATCTCTACAGTCCCTTTTCCAGTACTTATATTTGGAGAGAAAACATTTTTAAAGATATCTTAAGGAAAACAAAGTTATTTTCTTAACTAGAATTGTTCCATACTAGCAAGTTGAAGAACATAAATATCTACTATGTAAATACACATTTAAGAAAGTTGAATTCCAAATCTGGCCTCAGACACTTAACACACCTTACTACCGTGTGACCTTGGGCAAGTCGCTTAACCCCAATTGCCTCGCCTTTCTCCTTTTACGAAAAACAAAACAAAATAAAAAAAAAAACCAAAAAGGAAGTTGAATTCTAGGCAGAAATGGAAGCTTAATGAACCCAGAAAACCATCCAATAATCGGTTTGGCTTAGACTTTGAATGTGACTTCTTATTACAATGAGTTGGTGGGAAAGTAAAGTTACATTTAAGCCGAGATGCTTACTTGGCTTCTTGTTCGAGCTGTTCTTCCATCTGTCCAATCTTTGCTTCCAAAGCAGAGATGGTGGCCTTGAATTTGGACTTCACTGACCCCTCCAGCTCCTGTAGCTTGGCCTTTAGCTCTTTGCTCTGTCTTTCAAGCTGCTGACGGGCACTCTCACTTTTCTGGGCAGCACTACGCTCTCCAGCCAGCTCGGAATTAAGGGTATCCACCTACAGAGGGGGGGAAAAAGGCCACGTTACATCAGGAGAAGCCTTTCACCCTATTTGCACAGAAGGTGAAGCCAACCCTTGAACAACGATCTTTGGTGACCAGCTTACCTGCAGAGTGGCCTTACGGAACCGATCATTGAGAAGCTCCATATTACTCTGCTCTTCTTCCAGCTCCTCCTCCAGCTGTGCGATACGAGCCTCCAGGCGCCGTTTCTCATCCAGCAAAGAGGATCTGAGAGGCAGAAGGAAGAAGAGAGAGCGCATCAACAAAGGGATAAAGAGAGACTGCTGAAAATGAAGCCAACTGGCTCTTTAGGACAGAATTCTATAAGGAGGCTCTATGGCCTCTTCTTCCCTCACTGACAAAATGAGAGGGTTGAAACAGATGATCTAAGGGTCCCTCTAGCTGTGAAGTTCTATAATTGCACCAGAACAATTTATACAATAACAACATTATAGAAAAAAAAACTGTGAAAGGCTTTAGAACTCTTATTATTAATGCAATGCCATACCATGATTCCAGAGGACTGAAGACAATTCATACCACTCAGCTCCTGCCAAAGAGCTGACGGACTTAAAGTCCAGAAGAAGACACGCATTTGGACAGAATGTAAGAATTTTTTTTTTTTGCTGGACTTTTTTTTTTTAATTGTTTAATTAGAGGAGGTAGTAGGAGGGAAAGATAATAAATACTTCTATTATTGTTCTAAAAGTTCTATGGTTCTGTTTTCAGTGTTATAAAGATAGAGAATTCAATTAAAGTGATGGGGAGGGAGAAGACAAATCAGTTAAAGGGTCCTTCCATTAAGAGAAGTGATTCAAAAGCTTTAAGTGAATCAACCCGGACTCTAAAAAATTTTGAAAAGGATCCTTTATGAAAAGTGAATCCACAGGGATAATTTCCAAATACTTTAGTTACCAAATCCTACGAATTTTTATAGATTTTTAGATTAAAAACAAAGCAATTTTGGGGTTAGTGTATAATGTAGACTTAATATATTCTAATCAAATCAAAATTTATTAAGTGACCATGTGCCAGGCATAATCGCCAAATGACATATTTAGCATACCACAATGGCACATTAATGACTGTCCTGGAGTCACAGAGCTAATTAGTGGCAGAGTGAAACCAGTATCTTGACTCCTAATCCAGTGGTTTTTCTGCATAAATGTAGCCATCAAACAAATCCCAACACAAATCATGGTTCCTGGATTACCTATAGTTACTCTTTCCAAGAAAGGCAAATATACTAACGGGCCTTGTCAACTGGACTCTCCGAATGAAAACAGCTGTGCTTTGTCATTAGCTCCTAAACCTTTCCTGTTAGGGAATAAGTACTTGACTCACTTTCCAGAAGCACTGTTGGCTATCTCATCAGCAAGTTCATCTCTCTCTTGTTCAGCATGTCGACGAGCTCTTTCAGAAGAAGCAAGTTCCTAAAAATGTTCAGATCGAGATATTTCTATTTATTATTTATTCATTTTTTGTTTTTTCCCAATCACATGTAAAAACAATTTTGGACATTCATTTTTAAAAAAATTTTTGAGTTCCAAATTCTCTCCCTTCTTCCCTCCCAATTGATGGGCATCCTCTCAATTTCCAATCCTATATCAGCACAGAAAGAAGTACTATATTTTTGGATAAATAGATCCTTTCCCCTTTTTTTGATCAGACTGAGATATTTTTAGGCAGAGTACTAGCATTGCTGAAATTTTTGTCAAACAAGAAACCCAATTGACAGTTTGGCCCTCAGAAGATCAACGCTTCTATTCATATGCACTACCATATACAAGAACCCATCCCTGAAACCTGAAAATGACCTTCCCAAATAGCAGTCTATTAAGTTGCCAGAAATGCTTACACTATTCAAAAGGAGGGCCAAGCCTACATTATTTATTTTAACAGTAAAATATGTGGTTTTCCTTTGTATCTGTCAAACTGAAGAAATGAAAATGTCCCAAATCTATACCATATTACCACTGCAACAGTGAATGTATCAATAAGGAAATGTATAATTATGGCTCCAGCAGCAATTGTGACTTAGTTGCAAGCATCTAACAGTCAACCCCTGGATAGCTCACCTAAAAATCACCATGGTTTTGAAGAAAGATGCTACAGAAATTGTAAATAAATAACTAGGTCAGAATACCTCACTATGCATAATGAGATTTCTTTATAGATAACAGAAAAAGAACATTGATCGCACCCAGGTTTATATGAGCCAAATTCCGGAGAAAAGCACAGCCTCTATTTAGACCAATACTGTACCTCAATGAAGATGGAGATTATTATTTAAATGGAAACGAGATGCTACTGTTTGAGATAAATCTATTTCTCAGGACTGCATCTGACCTCTTGTAGTTGAAGTATTTCTGCTTCAAGACTTTTTAATTTTTTTTCATTTTCCTTGGACTGAGCAAAGATCTCATCCCGGGATGCACGAGCTTCTTCTAATTCACGCTGGTAGTCTTTCATTTGTGCCTGTTTTTTAAGAAGAGTATTTTGGGAAGCAATTTGGTGGTTAATATGAAGAGCATGAGAAAATCCTTAATATAAAGTAGTAATTTGTGCAAAGATTAAACTATTCCTTTTTAGATTATTAAATACTTTTTGCTGGTTCACTTTTACCAGAATAATGTCATCAAAGGCCTTAAAGCCTGGTAATAAGGAAATGGCATGGGGACCCAGAAGCCTGAGAGCTTTGTTGGCTGCAACTTCAACTGGGCATGAGCCCATTATGCCCAGAAGCAGGAATTCACACCTAAACAGGTATGAAATTTGTTTTGTATCAAGTTAACTTGCCTGTTCTCATCTTCTACATGGGCAGTCATGAGGACATTATATGGCATGGGCATAGTTTCTTTTTGTAATGAGCTAATAATAATTATTATGTATATTGTTAATAATAATAGTCAACTAATACATAAACCTTTAAAGTTTGCAAAGTCCTTTTACGAATGTTATCTCATTTAATTCTTACAACTGTTAGAAATGAGGAAACTGAGGCCAAGGGAGGTGGAGAGAGTTGCTCGGGGTCATACACCTGGGAAGTGCACTAGAAAGGACTTGAGTCCAAACCATGGTGACTCCCAGCCAGCTGCTCCAGCTGCTGCACACCTGGTAGAATCGTGTTCCAACCAAAAGGAGCCATCGTGGGGTGGACAGCCTGGCTTCACATACCTGAAGTTTTCGAAGCTGTTTGATTACTTCGTCCCTCGCCTTATTTGCAGTCTCTATTTGTGCCTCAAGGTCCTTCAGGTCCATTTCCATTTTCTTCTTGGAAGCAACTGCAAGAGCCCTCTGTTTACGCTCATCCTCCAGTTCCGCCTCAAGCTCACGCACCTGACATAGGTTTACACTTGGTTAACAGACACACAGAGGATGTTTCTTGGAATGGGAATAGAATTATTATTAGGACTCACAAGTACAAAGTGTGCTTCAGAGGGATTTTCAATGGCCCACCTGTTTAATCAATAGCCTCTTCTTCTCTTCATTCTGTTCATCTCTGGTCTGCAAATCTCTCTCAAACTGGGCCTTCATGGCTTGCATATTGACTTCCAGACGAAGCTTAGCATCTTCTGTAGCTTGAAGTTCATCTTCGAGCTCCTCCAGCTGTGTCTTCATTTCCTCAACTTGCTGTTCCAAGGCCCGTTTGGATTTTTCAAGTTCATGGACCTGTATGCCATGAGAAGTCACAGAATCAGAGATTTAGAGCTAGAAAGGGCCACAGAGGTCACTGAGTCAGCAAAGAATTAGTTTCGGAACCTGGCTCCAGTCTACCTTCCACGTTTATTTCACGTTACTTCCCTGGCTCACTTGTTCTTCTCTACCCATGGCAGTCCATCTCCTATGTCTTCGCCATTGCATATGCTGTCCCATGTGCCTGGAGTGGGACACCCTCCCCTACCTGCAGGTTCCACCTCCTAAGGGAAGCCTTTGTTCACCCCTTGACTTGTTAGTACTCTTCTTTCTCAAATCATTGTCTGTTTACATATTGTCTCTTGAAGTCATATGTGGTTTTTTTTTTTTTTTTACAGTTGTATATAAGCATAACTGATAGGCACATTGGATACTGGGGGAGAGATAGTGAGGAGCTGAGGATGACATCTAGGTTGCAAGTCTAAGGGACTGGGAGCATGGTGTTGCCCTCTACAGTAATAGGGAAGGAAGGGCGGGGTGTAAGGTTTAGGAGGAAATATAACGAGTTGTTTTGTATACATTGAGCTTAAGATGTCTACTGGACATCCAGTAGATGTCTGGTAAACAGCTGGAGGTGTGAGATTAAAGATAAGCAGAAAGGTTAGGCAAGATAGGTAGAGGTGAGAATAGTCAGAATAGAGATGATAATTAAATCCATGAAACTTGATGAGGTTAACCAAGTGAAGTATCATAGAGAGAGAAGGGGGCCAAAGACAGAATCCTACTGGACATCTACAGTTAGAGGATGTTATTTGGATGAGGATCCAGCAGAGGAGACTGAGAAGAAGCTGTGAGATAGGTAAAAGGAGAACCAGGAGAGAATGGTATGCCAAAAAGCTAGAAAGAAGAGAATATCAAGGAGAAAAGGGTGATGAAACGAGTAAAAGGCTGCAAAGAGGTCAAGGAGAATGAGTACTGAGAAAAGGCCACTGGATTTGGCAACTAGGAGATCACTGGCAACTCTGAAGAGAACATTTTTGGTGGAACGATAATACTGGAAGCCAGACTGTAAGAGAGCGAGAGGAGAAAGTGGAGGCACCTATGGTAGACAGGAGTTGAGCTACAGAGGGCAGAAGAGATATAGGATGACAGTAGGGTTGGAAGGATCAAGTGAGGGATTTTTCAGGATGGGGGAGACATGAGCATGTTTGTTAGGTAGTAGGGAAGGAGCCAGCAGACAGATTGAAAATGTGATAGAGTAGGGACAACAAAGGGCAAAATCCACTGAAGCAGATGGGATGGAATGCGATAACCTGAGCAGGTAAAACCTTGCTGAGGGGTAAGGATACCTCACCATGTGAGATAGGAATGAAGGAGGAGATAGTGGCAGAAGGCATATGAGTAATATGAAATGAAAAAGAGGGGTGAAAAGAGAACTCATGGCAAATGGCCTCAATTTTTCCTCTAAAATATGAGGTAAAATTCTCAGCTAGATCAATTCTAGTTGATCCATAAATAACCAAGAACTGCTTTACATAAAGCCTACCAATTTATCACAAATTTCTAGCTCCTTTATTTAGACTAATTCTAGTGCAGTGTTGGGGAACCTGTGGCCTGGAACCCATATGTGGCCCTCTAGGTCCTCAAGTGCAGCCTCAAACTTCACAGAACAAAGCCTCAAGGCTGCAGGCTCCCTACCCCTGGTCTAGTTGAAACCTGTGAACCCCTTCTCAGAATGGTGTTTCTAAATGCAAGGATAACAAAGGAAGCCAATTATATTAAAATAAAGTTATCAAAATATTTTTAAAAATAAGTTCATGAATCCTCAAGACACAAACTATTTTAACAAATATATATATATATATATAATATAAACAAATTCCTGAATCTCTTTTCTTAAATTTCCTGTTCCTTAAATTCAAGCTCAAAGGTCTTTAACAGCCACATTATAGCTATGTTAGTCATTCAAAGTATTCTACTTTCTAGGAATAAAGGGGGAAGAGGGGTGTCCTAGCAGTACCAGAACTCTAACTATGCTACAAGAGCAGTAATCATCAAAACAATTTGGTATTAGTTAAGAAATAGAAAGGTTGACCAGTGGAACACATTAGGTAAACAATATATACAAGCAAATGAGCACGGTAGCTTAATGTTTGATAAAGCAAATCATCCCAGTTACTAGGATAAGAAATTACTATCTGACAAAAACTGCTAGGAAAACTGGAAAACAGTCCAGCAGAATGAGGTATAGATTGAAATCTTCTATCATATGCCAATATAAACACCAAATGTATATATGACTTAGATACAAAGGACAACAATATAAATGAATTAGAGGAGCAAGGGAGAAACTGCTAGTCATAACTATGGAGAAGAGTAAGTTTCATAATGAGACAAGGAAGGCAGAGGATTAAAGAAGGTGAAATGGACAACTGTGATTACATAAAATTAAAAAGCTTTTGCACAAACAAAACCAATAGAGCTAAAATGAGAAGGGAAGCAGGTAAATGGGGTAAAAAATAAATCTTTGTAGAAAATATTTTTTGATAAAAGTCTCATTTCTAAGTTATACAGGGAATGGATTCAAATCTTTAAGACTAAGAGCCATTCTTCAACTGATAAATGGTCAAAAGGTATGATCAGACAGTTTTTCAGAGGAAGAAATCCAAAGTATCAATAACAATATAAAAATGGCTTTAAATCACTAAATAATTAGAAAACTGCAAATTGAAACAATTCTGGAGTTCTACCTCACACCCACTAGATTGGCAAAGTTGATCAAAAAAAGGAGATGATAAATGCTGATGGGACTATGGGAAAACAGGTACATTAATGCACACCGTTGGTCAAGCTGTGAACTGGTTCAGCCATTCTGAAAGGAATGTGGAACAATATCCTCAAAATAATTAAACTGTGCAGACCCTTTGCCCTAGTGATACCAGGTCTATGCCCTTAAAGAGATTTAAGAAAGAAAAAGGACATATATGTACAAAAATATTTAGAGCAGCTCTTTTTGCAGTGGCAAAGAACTGCAAATTGAGAGGCTATCAATTTGGGAATGGCAGAACAAGTTATGGTATATAAATGTGAAAGAATACTACCATATTTCAAGAAATGATGAAAGTAATGGTCCTAGAGAAATGTGGGAAGACTTGTATGAATTAATACAGACTGAAGTGAGCAGAACCAGAAAATAATTTATAAAACAGAAGTAACTTTGGAAAAATTAGGAACTCTGATCAACACAATGACAGATCATGATGAAACATGCTAACTGACCTTCTGACAGAGAGGTGATGGAGTCAAGATAACAGATTGATATAATTATATTTCTAGCTATGTGAATGATGAATCATTACCTCTCTGTCAGAAGGTAGGTAGCACATCTCACATACATATGGACATGGTCAGGGCAGGAGTTTGTTTTGCTTAACTATACATGTTTGTAACAGGGGCTTTGTTTTCCTTTCTTCCTCCAGGGGGAGGGAAACGGTGGGAGAGATTTTTGGTGATTAAAAAAAAATTAAAACAACAAAACCCCACTTTGGCCCCAAATAGTGCCATCATTTTAGAAATAGAAAACTTACATTTTTTCCTACATCATCTTTTGAACTCATTAAGTCTTCCATATCAGTGCGCAGCTGCTTATTCTGCCTCTCGAACTCCTCCTTTGCTTCTAATGCTTCTTCTAGGGCTCGGGCCAAGGACAAGGCTTTGGTCTCTTTCTCTCTCGCCTCTGCTTCAGCCCGATCTCTCTCTTCTGCATATCGAGCGGACACATTCTTCTCTTCTGCCAGGAGCTGCACATATCAATACAATGAAAAGTTTAACCCTAAAGCATACTTCCATCTCATGTCAGCTATTACACAAGTAACAGATTGACAAATGAATTATGAGATCCTTTCTACTGGATCTCAAGTTTAGAAGGAGACACAACAAACTGCCTACTTGATCAAACTTCTTCTGCTTTTTCTCTAAGTTGGAGACAATCTGGCGCTGATGATCCAGGTCCACCATTAAGTCGTCGAGCTCTTGTTGTAGACGTGTCTTGGTTTTCTCAAGCTTGTCATAAGCCAGCGCCTTTTCCTCTAAGCGCTGGCTCAAAGCCTCCATGTCTTTTAGCAGCTTCTTCTTGTTCTCTTCCAAGTTTTCAATTGTTCCCAAGTCATCATCTACCTTTTTCTTAGTATCAGCCAACTAGATTTTAGAAGGAAAAAGAGATGTTGTTATTAAAGATTCCAAAATGTTAATCCATAGCTAAAGAATCATAGTATTATGGAGGAAATATTTACTTTGAAGAGTCTATGAAGTAAGATTTAAATTTAAAGTGTTTGCTTGTGTTTAAATGTATTACAAATTAACTGCAAGCAAAATTTCAAGGGTAATAGTCAAAATCTATAATTTATTTGGGGATAGTCAATAATCTACAAATTTTAACTAAACAAGATCTTACATAACATAGTTCATAGATTCCTATATCTTCATTTAAAACACTCCCAGCATTCATTGTACCAGAATTATCTAGGGTTGGAAAAAAAATGTGCTTAATTCTTAATTTAGCACAACCTAATTAACTGTCCCAAATGGAGCTGAAGTAAGTCAGCCTCCTCATGATAGAGGGGCTTGAGTGTTACGAAGCCAGACCAGTAACCTGACTGTCTTAAAAAGAAAAGCACAGCACACCTGCGAATGCAAGACTAACACTTGTTTTTCCAGGCTCTTCCTGGCCTCTTCCTCTTCCTCCTGCTGCTCCTGAAGGTTGTTCTTCTCTTCCTCTAACTGCCTGATCCGGCTGCTGAGGTTCAACTTTTGGCGTGTCTCTTCTTGAAGCAGCTCCTATGTTAGAAAAATCAATATGAAGTTATGACAAGCATCCACTGTGGAACTGATGAGAAAACTCTAATACACAAATTCATAGTGAACCATACACCCTCTGTCTCAAACTGAGACCTACAGAATGTGTAACAAATTTAAAACACAGTCCCAAACAAAATTCGATAAAAATTAAAAAGAATTGTCTGTAACTTTCTGCCTAATAATCATCCACTTCATTTTTACCAATGTTAAAAACTGTCTCTGCAAAGCACTTTTTAATTTCTAATATGCTACGTTGTTTCTCTGTATTATGTGAAAGGTTTGCAAGTTTTATTTCAAGACTAGACAATATGGATAATTTACCACTGATTAATCAGAACTTCAAATAAGAAAGCCACTTCCTGATGTTTAATATCACAAAAAATATATCTCTACTTGTATTAGCTCAACATGACGGCTATAAAGTCAGCTCACAAAGTTCTTGGCAAAAAGGGCCTAGAGCAGAAACTATAATTACAGCTACCAAGGATACTCTTTTGGAATTAAACAAATGCCTTCTATGATCACCAGCATCATATGCTGTTAAGGACCTGTGCACATGAATGTGAGCATGTAAGAGACACAGAGACAGAGAAACAGACAGATATTCTAGAAATTATTCTTGTGGGGTATCTGTGCTAACATTCTAGAATTATCAAGAGTGTGCTCACCCAATACAAAGCAAAAGACAAGTATAATACAAAATAAATAAGAGATATCAAGCTGCTTTTAATTTTTCGGCAGATGCAATTTAAGGACTATTGTGTATCTAGGTACTAAAACGTAAGAGAAGAAATTTTATCAGGGGACTTTTTTTCCCACAAATGCACCTGTGTATCCTGTAGCTGTGACTCAAGACTGGCTGCATCCTTGGCAAATTTAATACCCTTCTTCTCTGCTTCTTCCAGGAGGGTTGAGACATTATCTAGTTCATTCTGTGGACAGGAATAAAAGTCCAAATTCAGCACAATAGTAAGCAGGTTAAAAAATATCAAAAATTACTGTACTCAAAATGTATTAGATTCCCCATGCAAGAGTTATGAAAATATGGAAAAGAATTACACAGGTTGCAGAGTGTGGAGGGACTCTGATCTGCAAGTATCGGAAGTACTGACAATGAAATCAGAGCCAGGAACCACATTAGTAAACATCGGTAATACCAATCTGCTTTTAAGAATAGGAAGTTCACCTCCTAGAAATATAAACAGGAAAAGTGCCTTTCAAGTGTTGAAATATCAGTATTTACAGCTAGTGACAGTCTTCACATCTCTTCCTCAAATGCACAACACACCAACGGAACAGTTTTACACTGGTTAAAAAATAGGAAATGCTATCACTGATTTGGGTTTAAAGAATGAAGTTTTTCTAACTTACCTGGAGCTTATTTGCTTTTTCAGCAAGTTCCACCCGCAGCCTGTCTCCTTCTGTGACCTTGGCATGTAGTTCTTGTACCTGAGCATCTAGTTTCTTTCTCTTGTGTTCCGATTCAGCCTTGACTTGTTGTAGTACCTTCACTTCACAGGCCAACTCCTTATTGTCAGTCTCTAGACCTTGCTTGTTTTTCTCAAGGTTTACTTTGAACTATCAGACAGAAAAAGCCCATATGATTAGAAATTATTTCATAAATGCAACTATTTTTATAGCACCGCATGATGCTTTGACCAAGAAGGCTGTTCTTTGAATATGTAGTCTATTTCTACATGTGAAGACATAGGCACCATGTCTCATTAAATTTTTATCTCCTGCAGAGCCTACAAGAATATATAGCACATTGTAGGTACTTAAAGACGTACACTGAATACACACATATATAGAGAAATATATTCTCTATCTATCTATCTATCTATCTATCTATCTATCTACCTACCTATCTACCCATCTATCGAAACTAAACGAGGTTAGGACTAGAAAATCCACAAGATTATCTTTGGTAACTGTGTCTCTTGCTTTGGATAGATCAGAGATCTCCAAGAAGCCCAATAAATGTCCTCCCAAAGGGCATTCTTATGTTTCTTCAATTTTAAAGAATATCATCTCATTTATTATGTTGATTGCCACTATAACATTGTGGGGCAAACAAAATAAGCATGAGATTTGGTCCCTGCCATGAAGAAGACAGTAAAAGGAAGACTAATGCATTTAAATTAACAACATGGAAGCAATTTTAATAAAGTGCCAACGTGAGTGGGATAAAGAGATAATGAGTTCTGTTTTGGTACAAACTAACTGATAAGGACACCTATATGGTAACGTCCTGAGCTACGGGACTGTAATACTGAGTGTGAAGACAGACAGACATTAGCGTTAGACTAACCTATCTTGATGCTCAAAAATGGATATACAACTCTGATCTTAAAGATCATGTCATTAAAAAAACTGAACTAGATTACAAGTGGTACTTTTTTTTTTTTATAATTGTGGCTAAGAGGAAGTTTTTAATCAAACAAGGGGTAACAAGTAGTAGAGAGTGAAGAAAGCAGAGTCAAGTTAGTGCCTTTCTGTAAAGACTTAACAAAGTGGATTTCTGGCAGACACGGTTGCCACCTGGCTACTCTGCTCACGCTAGATGGAACAATGGTCAAGAAATTCAGGAACTTGAAAAAGTCACTTCTACTCCAGAACTGTACAAATAGTCAGCTAGAAGCCCACAAGTACCAGAAAAAGGAAACTACCAGCAAAACCTGACCAAGAGAAGGGCCAGAAGAGATCAGAGATGTCTGAGACACAGACAGTCAGTCCACAAGGCTCTTCTGGAGACAGCAAGAGCAAGAACATAGGCTGATTTAATGTGGAGGTTCTTAATGATTTCTGCAGAGAATTTCTCTACCTTTTCATTCTTTACAACCAATGGTGGTATTTAAACTGCAATTTTTTCATGGTGGTCTTTTTGCAAATATTTATTATGAGAACTACAACAAGAGATAACCAAACATCTCACGAAATGGGTGCTTCTTACTACTTCTGAACAGTGCAATAAACCAACTCTGCCAATTGTTGTATTCTCTTTTCCGAGTTTCCATCAACTTCCATTGAGTTCTAACTTTCTTCTTTCTTCTGGTTTCAATCATAGTGAATATCAAGGTTGATATGATTCAATTCTTCCGGGACTATTTCTACTGACGGATTGCATCTTTAGAGGACCAACAGCTAAATTAAAGTCTGCGTAAGTACATGACTCTTGGTATTTTCCCGACCCTCTTCTACTTTGCTTACATTCTAGAAGAAGGGGAAAGGGGCTTCAGAGGACTGAAGGGCCAATTGTTTCATGGTTTGCCAAAGCCAAAGAATTCAACACCCAGTGGGACTAGTGTCTCTAGACTTAATGAGTCTAGTTCTCAGAAAGCTGAGTCACACTGTTGCCAGGACCATGCTTTGATAAGACTGATCTCAAATATAAACATTTTCTAGTTATTTCAAATGGTATTTTCCTCTCCTTTATTCCCTCTTAGATTTTGCTATTATTATGCAGAGATAATGTTGATTTCTGTGGCTTTATTTTGTTGCCTGAAACTGTTGAAGCTATTAGCTGTCTCAATTAGTATTTTTTCATGATTCCCTGGGATTTTCTAAGTAAACTACAACGTCAAAGAGATAGTTTTGCCTTCTATATGCCTATGTTCAGACCTTTAAAAATTTTTTTCTATTGTCTTACTGCTATTGTTAGCATTTCTAGGGGCAGCTAGGTGGCCAGTGAGTAGAGCACCGGCCCTGGAGTCAGGAGGACCTGAGTTCAAAACTGGCCTCAGACACTTGACACATGTACTAGCTGTGTGACCTTAGGGAAGTCACTTAACCCCAACTGCCCTGCGAAAGAAAAAAACCAAAAAAAAATATTGTTAGCATTTCTAGAGCTACCTCAAACAACAGTAGAGAGGCTGGGCACCTTTGCTATACTCCTGTATTTGCTGGGAAAGTATCCATTGCACATAATGCTTGCCTTTGGTTTTAGATACTTTTATCCTATTAAAAAATATCATAAAATGCCTACGTTTAGCACAAATGAATGTTATACTTTGTCAAAGCCTTTTTCTCCATCTATCAGGATGAAATAAAAACATGAATTACTTAGGAAAAACTCCTTATTTTATAGAAACAGCTAGGAAAACTGGAAAGTAATCTGGCAGAATTAGGCTTACCTCAACATATTATACCATATCCCACAATAAATTCAAAGACACATGACCTTAATATTAAATACCATGAAGAGGAGAAGCAGATCATGTATCTTTTATAGTTATGAATAAGCAAACAAGAGACACAAGCAATTACAAAAGCTAAAATTTTGGTTACATGAAATTAAAAAATTTCTGCACAAACAAAATTAAGGCATTGAGGCTAAATAGGGAAGTGGCTGAAAGGGAAAAAATTCTTTACGTCAAATTTTGGAATCCAATCTATAAACAACATACACACAAAAGACCAAAAAGCCATTCACCAATTAAGTGGTCAAAGATTATGCAGTTATCAAAAGAACTACAAAATATTAATAGAACCACACAAGAAAATGCTAAAATCACTAATAATAAGAGAGATGTCAATCAGATAACACTTAAGTTTCACCTCACAAACTGTGACATATGAACATAATGAAATATTATTGCGCTATAAGACACAACAAATATGATGAATATAGAGAAACACAGAAAGACTTATATGAGCTAATTCCCACTGAAGAAAACAGAGGCAAGAAAATAATGTACATCAACGTAGGTATAAAGATCCACCAAAGAATCAAAAGTGAATGCTGCAAAATAACAAAGGACAAGTAATGCCCCAAAGAAAAGACACCAACTGACAATTCTATCCCACTTCTTTCCAGAAGTGGTAGGTCCATGGGTGTGGAATATCATATCTTTTCAAACTTTTGTCAATGTACTGATTGGTTCTGTTGATTTTTTTCCTCTTCCTCTCAACTCCACCAAGGGTGCTTCAATATCTCACTTCCCCCATATCTTCTCCAACATGTCATTTTCCTTTTCTGTCCTATTAGCCAATCTAATAGGTATGAGGTAGTACCTCAGAATTATTTTAATTTGCATTTATCCAATCAATGGTGAGTTACAGCATTTTTTCATATGGCTATAGATATTTTTGATTACTTCATCTGAAAACTGTTCATATCTTTTCATCATTTATCAATTGGGGAATGGCTCTTACTTTCATAAATTTGATTCAGTTCTCTACATGTTTGAGAAATGAAGCCTTTATGAGAGAAACTTGCTTTAAAATTTTTTTCAGTTACTATTGCTAATTGTATTCCCTCCATTTATTCTATTCTCACTCTCCTTTCAGCCTGATCCTCTCCCAATCAGCCCTACCTTTTGTCAACCCTCCCCCACTGTTTAGTCTCTTCCCCTCCTACTTTCCTGTAGGGTAAGATAGATTTCTATACTCAGGTGAGTGTGTACGTCATTCCCTCTTTGAACCAATTCTGATGAGAGCAAGGTTCACTCCCTTCCTCTCATCACCCCCTCTTTCCTCCCACTATAAAAGCTTTTCCTTTTCCTTTTTTTCTTTCTTTTTTTTTTGACTTTTTTTTTATTTTTAGTTTACAACACACGGTTCTACATAATTTTGAGTTCCAGATTTTCTTCCCTCCCTCCCTCCCCAGGACGGCATGGAATCCCATATAACTTCCACGTATAACTTCGCATTGAATTAATTTACACACTAGTCAAGTTGTGGAGAAGAATTTGACCAATGGAATGAATCATGAGAAAGAAGAAACAGGACCAAAAAAAAAAAAAACCACAACCCCAAAACAAAAACAAGAGAGAGGAAAAAAAAGGGGGAGAAAAAGGCAAGCATGAAGTGTGCCTCAATCTGCATTCATACTTCATAGTTCTTTCTCTGGATGTAGATAGCATTCTCCATCATGAGTCCTTTGGAGTTGTCTTAGTACCCTGTGTTGCTGGGACAAGGAAAGTCTGTCAAGGTTAGTCCTCACAGAATCCATATGTCTGTGGTTGTGTATAATGTTCTCCTGGCTCTCCTCCGCTCACTCAGCATTATGTCGTGTAGGTTTTTCCAGGTTGTTATGAAGTCCGTATCATCCCCATTTCTTATAGCACAATAGTATTCCATTACCTTCATATACCACAGCTTGTTCAGTCATTCCCCAATTGATGGGCATCCCTTTGATTTCCAATTCTTAGCTACCACAAAAAGAGCTGCTATAAATATTTTTGTACATATGGGTCCTTTTCCCACTTGTGTGATCTCTCTGGGATGCAACCCTAGAAGTGGTATTGCTGGGTCAAAGGTTCACAACTCCACCAGCAATGTAACAATGTTCCAATTTTCCCACATCCTATCCAGCATTTATCATTTTCTTGTTTTGTTATTTTAGCCAATCTGACAGGAAAGATATGGTATCTAAGAGTTGTTTTGATATGCATTTCTCTAATCAGTAGTGATGTTGAGCATTTTTTCATATGCCTATAGATATCTTTGATTTCTTCCTCTGAAAACTGCCTGTTCATATCCTTTGACCATTTCTCAATTGGGGAATGACTTGTATTCCTATATATTTGGTTCAGTTCCTTGTATATTTTGGAAGTGAGGCCTTTATCAGCGACACTAGTTGTAAAGATTTTCTCCCAATTTTCTGCTTCCCTCCTAATCTTTGATGCATTGGCTTTTTTTGTACAAAAACATTTCAGTTTAACATAATGAAAATTACCCATTTTGCATTTTGTAATGCTCTCTATTTCTTGTTGGGTCATGAATTCTTTTCTTTTCCATAAATCTGATAGGTAAAATATTCCTTGCTCTCCCAAAACCTTCCCCCACTGTTTAGTCTCTTCCCCTCCTACTTTCCTTCCTGTAGGGTAAGACAGATTTCTATACTCATGTGAGTATGTATGTCATTCCCTCTTTGAACCAATTCTGATAAGAGCAAGGTTCACTCCCTTCCTCTCATCACCCCCTCTTTCCCCCCACTGTAAAAGCTTTTTCTTGCCTCTTTTATGTGAGATAATTTATCCCATTCTATCTCTCCCTTTCCCTTTCTCCCAGTACATTTCTTTCTCACCCCTAAATTTTTATTTTTTTTTAGCTATCACCCTTTCATACTCAACTCATACCTGCACCTTTGTCTATATATACACTCCTTCTAATTGCCCTAATAATGAGAAAGTTCTTACGTGTTACAAGTATCATCACCCCATGCAGGATTGTAAACAGTTTAACCTTGGTAAGTCCCTTATGGTTTCCCTTTCCTGTTTACCTTTGTAGGCTTCTCTTGAGTCTTGTATTTGAAAGTCAAATTTCCTATTCAGCTCTTATCTTGTCATCAAGAATGTTTGAAAGATCTCTATTTCATTGACTATCTATCTTCCCCTGAACGATTATACTCAGTTTTGCTTGGTAGGCGATTCTTGGTTGTAATCCTAGCTCCTTTGCCCTCCAGATTACCATATTCCAAGCCCTCCAATCTTTTAATGTAGAAGCTGCTAGATCTTGTATTATCTTGAATGGCTCCAAGATACTTGAACTGTTTCTTTCTGGTTGCTTTCTATATTTTTTCCTTAACCTTGGGCACTCTGGAATTTGGCTATAATATTCCTAGAAGTTTTCATTTTGAGATATCTTTCAGGAGGTGATCAGTGGATTCTTCCAATTTCTATTTTACCCTCTGGCTCTAGAATATCAGGGCAGTTCTGCTTGATTTCTTGAAAGATGATATCTAGGCTCTTTTTTTGATCATGGCTTTCAGGCAGTCCAATAATTCTTAAATTATCTCTCCTGGATCTATATTCCAGGTCAGTTGTTTTTCCAATGAGATATTTCACATTGTCTTCTATTTTTTTCATTCTTTTGGTTTTGTTTTATTGTTTCTTGATTTGTCATAAAGTCATTAGCTTCTATTTGCTTAATTCTAATTTTTAAGGAATTTTCTTCAGTGAGTTTTTGTATCTCCTTTTCCATTTGGCCAATTCTATTTTTTAAGGCATTCTTCTCTTCATTGGCTTTTTGTACCTCTTTTACTATTTGGACTGGTCTATTTTTTTAAGGTATTATTTTCTTCAATATTTCTGTGTATCTCTTCTGCTAAGCTGTTGACTTGTTCTTCATGATTTTCTTGCATCACTCTCATTTCTCTTCCCAATTTTTCCTCTACCTCTCAACTTGATTTTCAAAATCTTTTTTGAGCTCTTCCATGGCCCAAGACCAATTCCTGTTTTTCTTGGATACTTTGGATGTTGGCGCTTTGACTTTGTTATCCTCTTCTCAGTGTGTGTTTTGATCTTCCTTGTCACCATAGTAACTTTCTGTGGTCAGAGGTTTTTTTTTCCCCCCATCGTTTGCTCATTTTCCCAGCCTATTTCTTGACTTTTGACTCTTTGTTAAAGTAGGGCTCTGCCTCCATGGAGGAGGGCGCACTGTCCTAAGCTTCAGGGATTTTGTGCAGCTGTTCTCAGAGATACTTCTAAGGAGCTGTAAGTTTTCAGCTCTTCCAAGGTGGTATGATCTAAGAAGAGGTGTGTTTACTATTCTCTTGGCCTGTGCTCTGCTGTTAGTGAACGCAAACACTCTCTTTTGGCCTGGAACTGTGACAAGGGTTTCTGCTCCACTGCGGCTGAAAGCTCCGGTGTGCTAGTGCTACTCCTCACCCTAGGACTATTACCCAGGACTGTGACCCAGATCCGAGTATGGGCAAATCAACAGAGTCCTGCCTCAGTGCCAGCAAAGAGACCTTGTAATCTCCTTCTGACCAGCTGTTCAATCCCCTTAACATCTGTGGGTTGAGAACTCCAGATGCAGCTGCTGACACTGCTGATTCAGTGGCTCCCAAGGCCTCCTCCTAATTTGCTGGGGCTGGGTCTATACTGGCATGGCCTATGCTGAACTGTGTTCCACTCTCACCCAAGTGTGACAGAACTTTACTGCTGACCTCCTAAGTTTCTTTGGCTGGAAAATTATTTTATCCCATCCTTTTGTGAATTCTGTTGCTCCAGGAATTGTTTTATTGCATTACTTAAAGGTGTTCACAGCGGTTTTGGGGAGACCTCAGGTGAGTTGATGCCTTTTCTCCACCAACTTGGCTATTTTCTCTTCCTCTTTTTCTTTAAAAAATATTATTATATGGGACAGATCTTTGGGAGGAGAAAAGGAGGTATACTAGAAGAATTCTGGTGATATAAAAATCAAATATATCAATAAAATTTTACTTTGAAAAAGAAAATTATTACTGATGAACAATGAGAAATCTAATTTGGGGACTGGTTTTGAGAAAAATTTAAATGACTGAAATTTTTATTTACCCTTTTAGCCTGTTCAAGTTGTTCAGAGAGTTCCTCCAGGGCACTAGCATGTCTCTGCCTTATGTCCTGGATTTGAGCTTCATGGTTCTTAGTTTCTTCTTCAATAGCTTTCTTCAGTTCAGCTACTTCCTGCTCACGTTTTGTCCTACAGAAAGCAATTTTTAACACAAAGAAACCCAGAATTATTTTCTTAGTTCATTTAAGAATTGGTAGTACAAAAATACATCCTTTTATATAAGTTTTAGTTCCTTAGATACTGTACTGTAATAAACTATAATAGAAAAGCTAGTTCAACTGATATTTTAAGAGAAGAACCAGTGTGGTGTAGTGGCAGCCCAGAAACTGGGGTTCAAATTCCAGGTCTGTATTTTACTATCGTGTAACCTTGGGCAAGGTCACATGGGCCTCAATGTCCTATTTTATGAAATGGGGATAATACTTTATTCACACTAAACCCATGAAATAGGTAGGTGAAATATTTCATAAACTTTGAGGAACATAGGACATGATTAATTATTAGACCTATATCTCAATAACTGGGCCGACTCGGTCAAGTTACTAATCCTCTCTGGGCTTCAGTTATTTTCTCTCTATGTAAGAGGGGGCTGGATATACTAGGTTTTGTTCTAGCCAGTGGTGGGATTCAGTTGGTTTGCACTGGTTTGGCAGAACTGCTACCTAATTTTAGGTTGATGGTGATGGTGGCGGCAGCTCCTCAGCTCAGTTCTGTGGAGAACCAGTTGTTAATTAATTTGAATCCCACCACTGGTTCTAGCCCTAGCAGTCTAGCTGATACTGAGGAACCATTTAAACAGTAACAGCATTCAGGATATGAGTACAAATTCAATTTAATCTCTTCTGCAGTCTACACCCACAGAATGATGATCCTATAAAACTGCAGACAGTTAATCCATGTTTGTTGAATTATAAAGGTATAGAGTAGGATTTTGGGAACATAGCAGCCATGCTTACGAAACAGGAAAGCCTCTGTGAATTATTCCTAGTACCACACATAGGGCCTCGCACTCAGAACTCACATAAATACTTCTTGCACACAGCTGTCACTCTCGGGGAGCAGTGTTTGAGCAGTAACACGGTCATCTTACATTTGGATTAGGCTTCACAGGTTTCAAAGTACTCTTCTTACACTACTACAGCTGTGAGTGAGACAGGTTGAGCAAAGACTAGGACTTTTAATTTTATAAAAAGGACCCTAAGGCTCAGACAAGTGGAGTAGCTTGTATGAGGTCACAGAGATGAGATGAGACCCCAAGTTTTTCCAATCTTCATCCAACATCCTTCTGACACTACATGCATATCCTACAGGCATATTTCAAGGTATTCTAACTTAGGCAGGAATAGTGTTGGGGTTGGGGAACAGAACAGCAGCTGTAAGCATGTGAGCATGGTCTACTGATGCACTAGAACCTTTTAGCAGAGAGACAGCTACAAATATATATTAACTATTTATTGTATAAGGCACAATCTGGGAGACCCAGAAAAAAATTCACACAGGAAAGTAAACAGAAGATAATTTGAAGAAATACCGTATCACCTCAAATTGAACACAACAAAAACTGAACTCATCTTCCCTCCATATATTCTCCCACTACTTGGATCTCTTATTTAGATCTTCTGGTTCTATCAAAGGCATTACTGCTTTCTCTGTCTCAGAAGTCTATTTGAAGCCTTGTTTGTCTTTCCTTCCTTAT
The DNA here is from genome assembly GCF_011100635.1 of Trichosurus vulpecula. Classification (NCBI taxonomy): domain Eukaryota; kingdom Metazoa; phylum Chordata; class Mammalia; order Diprotodontia; family Phalangeridae; genus Trichosurus; species Trichosurus vulpecula. The sequence goes on along the minus strand of NC_050579.1, from coordinate 259,650,953 downwards.
TGGATAAATGTATAAATTTTTAGCCTGACATCTACAAGAACCAACTGAGAACCATCTATTCAAATTTGTTTCTTTTTATTCCCCAATCCAGGTCTTTTACTCCAGTGACGTGGATCTCTTACTATTCTCCACTCACGTCAGTCTCATTTTTGCCTTGGTCTTTTTGTTTATACCATTCTCTTTGTGTAGAATGCCCTCTGACATTGTCTCACTAATTCACATCCTACACCTTCATTGGAGGTATAAATTAAATGCTATGAAGTGTTTAAAGAAATACGCATACATGAGACTATTGAGAAAACTAGAGAGCCATTTGGCACAAACTAGGTATAGACCAACACCTCACACCATATAATATAGTAAGATATGGTCAAAATGGCACATGATTTAGATATAAAGTATGATGTCATAAGCATAAAATATGGATATGAGAAGAATTTGTGACCAAAGAGGAGAAAGAAAGGATCACAGGAAATATAATACATAATTTTGATTACATGAAATTTGCACCAAAAAACCCCAAACGCAGCCAAAATTAGAAGGAAAACAGGAAACTGAAAAAAAATATTTATAGCAAGTTTCTCTGATAAAGGCCCCATTTCTCAAATATATGCGGAACAGAGTCAAATTTATAAAAATAAGAGCCATTCTCCAAATTATAAATGGTCAAAGGGCACAGACAGGCAGTTTTCAGATGAGGAAATCAAAACTATCTATAGTCATATGAAAGTATGCCCAAAATCACTATTGATCAGAGAAATGCAAATTAAAAAACAATGCTGAGGCACTACCTCCCACCCACCAGATTGGTTAACATGACAGAAAAGGAAAATGATAAATGCTGGAGGGGTTTCTGAAAAACAGGGTCACTAACACACTCCTGGCAGAGCTGGGAACTGGTTCAATCATCCTGAAAAACAATCTGGAACTACGTCCAAAGGGCTTATTATAAAACTGTGCCCCCTTTGACCTAGTGATGCCACTTCTTGGTCAGTATCTCAAAGAGATCAAATAAGAGGGAAAAGGACCTATATGTACAAAAATATTGATAGCAGCTCTTTTTGTAGTGGCAAAGAATTGGAAATCGAGGGGATGCCCATCAGTTGGGGAATGGCTGGACAAGGTGTAGTATATGATTGTGATGGAATACTTGCATGCTATAAGAAATGATAAGCAGGTTGATTTCAGAGAAGCCTGGGAAATGAGAGAAATGATTATTAACAAACAAGGATTTGGGGAGATCAGAGTTCTCCCCCTTTTATAAAGTCCTGATTTCAAAAGTTCAGTCTTTTGAAGGACATTACTGATAATAACATTGGACTAACTTTCTTAACAATCTTGTTCAGACCCCACCCAGGTGGGGAAGCCATTGTGCTCTAGTCAGGTTTGGGTGGGGATAATTCTCAGAATAGATTGCCCAAGGCTGGGGGTTGTCTGGGTGTAGGGATAGTCTCTCTTCTACCTGATGCCATTCTCAATGCCCTCACAGTAATATTCGTTCCCTCATTAACTATTAACCAATCAGAGTTGACTGCCACCCTCGTTCTCTCATTAATTGTTAACCAATCAGAGTTGACTGCTACCCTCTGGAACACCTCTCTTTCAAAAGGCATATAAACTGTGAGCCTGCTTCCATGATTTCTTTGGTCTAAGAGTGAGATGGCCAAATGATATTCCTTTTACTAATAAACATGCTGGCATTATTAATAAAATGATTACATTACCCAGAAATTATGCCTCAAACTTTTTAAATGCCACAGACACAAAGTAAAGCAAGCAGAACCAAGAGAACATTGTTCACAGGAACAGCAATACTGTAATGATGACCAACCGTGAAAGGCAATGATCTAAGACAATTCCAAAGGACTCATGATGAAAAATGCTATCCATCCTCAGAGAGAGAACTGGTGAGCTCTTGAGCACAGATTGAAGCATATTTTTTCTACCTTCTTTGTTTCTTGCTTTTTATTGTGTTTTTTAAAAAACATGGCTAATATGGAATTTTTTAAAAGAATATTTTATTTTTCTCTAATTATATGTAAAGATAGTTTTAACATTCTTTTAAAAAAATTTAAAATTTAAATTCTGAGCTTCAAATTTCTCCTCCCTCCTTGAGATGGTAAGCCACTTGATACAGGTAACACATATGCAATCATGCAAAACATCATTTCCATATTAGTAATGTTGTAAAACAAAATGTAGATTCAATGGGGGGAAAAACATAAAAAAAAAATAAAGTGAAAAATAGCATGCTTCAATCTGTATTCAGATTCCATTAGTTTTTTCTCTGGAGGTATATAGTATTTTTCATCATGAGTCCTTTGAAACTATCTTGCATCACTGTATTACTGACAGTGACTAAGTCGTTCACAGTTGATCATCATAAAATGATGCTATTATTGTGTTACAGTGTTCTCCTGGTTCTGCTCACTTCATTCCACATCAGTTTGTTTAAGTCTTCCCAGGTTTTTCTGAAATCTGAAATTTTCTGTTCACCATTTCTTGCAGCACAATAGTATTCCTTCACAATCATGTACCACAACTTGTTCAGCCATTCCTCAACTGATGGGCATCCCCTCAAATTCCAATTCTTTGCCACTACAAAAAGAGCTGCTATAAATATTTTTGTACACATAGGTCCTTCCCCTTACCCCCCCCCCCCCGCCGCCCTTTTTTAAAAAAATCTTTTTGGGATACAGACCTAGTAGTGGTATCGCTGGATCAAAGGACATACACAATTTTATAGCCCTTTTGGCATAGTTTGATATGACCATTTTTTACAGGACTTCATATCTATCTAATTGACATCCTATGGCCTGCATTTTCAATGGGTGGAGGAGGCAGAGAATTTGGAAACAAAAAAAAATTTAAATGAATGCTAAAAATAAAGAAAAAAGATGTGTTTATACATACACATGTGTATATATATATATATATGTATGTATACACACACACATACAGAAAGTGAGAAAGAGAGCACCTTATTACTCTAGTTTAAGTATTAAATTTTATCTCCCCAATTCAACTCTTCAAAGCAGAAATGAAATCATATTTCCTCTAGGATAAAATACAAAACCTGTTAGCACGATATTTAAAATCCTCCACACTTTTGGTTCCCGCCCTCTTTTACAGACTTGTTTCACATTACTCCAGTTTCATGAACTCTGTTCTAGTCAAACTGGCCCATTAATTATTCCTCAAATGTGACATGCCATGTCCAGCGCTCATACCTGGAATGTATTTCCTCATTCCCTACTATCTCTCTTAGAATCTCTACTTTCCCTCAAGTCTCAGCTCAGAGGTCACCTCCTTTTCTGATCTTTCTAGTTGTTACTTTTGGCTTCGTGTATATTTCTTTGTGTGCCTGCTGTATCCTTCCGTGAGAAGGTAATCTCCTTCAAGGCAAGGACTTCCACTTTGCCAAATTTTTTACATCCTTCAGGATTATAAAACAACATAACACAGTACCTAGAATGCAGTGGGAAAATGCACCCAGAGTTCAAAGTCGAAGGATTACAGATATTATATATTATACATATATATATAGATATTATGTATGTTATAGATATGTTTAATGAACATTTTATTTTGATAACTATGCCTTGTGTATGTACCTCTGTTTTTATTCTTAGGTAACATTCAGGTCAAAGTTTGACTACTGTTGTCCCCTTCTTTTTGTCATTTCTTAATTTTGTTCCTTCCCCTTTCCTCATTAATGACTGATGAATCCCTTGCTAATCTTTAACAGTTAATCAGTTATGGCAAGGTGGTTGAGGATACTTCGACAGATGTGGGGAAGTGGTCTAGAGGCAGAAGAAGGGGCCACCAAAATCGTTTGCTGGGCCTCTGTTGAACAGAAAAATAATTTACTTTAGGTCATTATCACATGATGTACCCGAGAGTAAACATCTGAGTCTTGGTGTTGCCAAGTTCAATATGTATGACTTGGGGATAACTGCTTCGTTTCTCTGAACCTCAGTTTTATCACCTGTTAATTAGAGATCACACCAGATGATCTCCAAGGTCTCTTCCAGCTTGACCCCTCTGTGCTACGTTCATCATCTACCTCAGACAGCTGTGGTATGAGGCAAAGTAATAAATGTATGGTGTATACAGTGTGCTTTGTACTCTAAGGCACTATGTAAATATGAGCAAAAATTACAATCGTAACTGACAGGGAGACTCAGAAAAATCCTAGGTTTCTGGGTTACAAAGGGGAGTCACCTTAACTCCTGCTGAGCCGCTGTAGTATCCAAAGTATCTTCAAGTTCTGTTTTCAGGGCTTCCAGCTCTTCACTCAAGTCTCTTTTCTGCTTTTCTGCTTTGTTTCGGGAGACCTTTTCTGACTCTAGGTCCTCCTGGAGTTCAGCAATCTGAGCTTGCAGTTCTCGTACAACTTTCAGTGCATTGTTCTTATGAAGTGTTTCATCATCGCCTCTGTTAAAAATTCAGGCATAACAGGAAATCAGATATCCCACACGCATCTCTCTCTCTCTATATATATATGTATGAAGTGTTTTCTTAAATGATACCAACTGCCCATTCATTCTTTCCTTGGGAGGTAAGAGCCACAGCAACAATGGCAGAGAACTGGGCACCTGAATAGTCCCAATGTCAGTCATTAATAACATACTGTTGGGGGCATTGTTCAGTCAACTTCTAGTGACCAATATAAAATGATCCATCTAACATGATCATTTTTTATAATCCCAGGTCAGCTGCACACTGCCACATTACACACAACAAACTACTTTCTATCAGTATTAAATGCAATGTATTCAGGCAATACAATATGCATTTTTATTCAACAAAAAGAAAATGCAACAGCACAGGTGCATGTCATTTGAGTATATTACAGACCACTCGGAAAGAAAGAGAAGATTAGGAATTTGGGAAATGGATAAGAAGCTTGGCCCAGAGGAACGCTCTAGCAGTGATGAGGCCTTTGGTTATCTGGGCCATCTGCTGGGCTAAGCACGTCTTGACTTACTTCAGTAAGAATTTCATCATTCAAAAGGTGAGGAACCAACAAGGAGAAATTCTCTTCTGAATCTGATTCTCATTAATAGAGAAGAACTAGTTGCCAGCTGGAAACAAAGGAGACTTTGGGAGAAATGGTCACTCACTCCTAGAGTTTGTGTTAAAGGAGGAGAAGAAAGCCATATAGACTGACATGCAAACCCAGACTATGGGTTAGTTGGTTTTCATAGGGTTCAGAGGATGTAAGTCCAAAAAGGATGGGAAACTCTCAAAAATGATATTCTGAAAATACCCAGGAAAATGATTGAAGAAGAAATTGATGTGGATGCATAGGGAGCTCACCAACCAAATTAGATTTTAAACTAAATGTATGAAAAATGGACTTGAAAGATAGGTAACAGAATATAAAAGTATAGTATGGTCCTAGAAAAAGTTGAAGTGCTAAAGTTCACAATGAACTAAGCTTTCAAGTAAAGCTAAAGACTTAAGCTAGTGTGCATGTGTGTGTTGTGTATTTAAGCTAGACCTATGGAAACAGGATCAAAGAAGGAATAGGACCTTTATTTAAGGCAAATGGGATGATAATAATTGATAACAGACGACAGAGTGGATCAGCTCTGATTTTGCTTATGCTTTCTCTGACAAAGAGAGAGACCTTTGTACCAAAGAGCACAGAATGAAAAAGGCGGATAGGAATTTGATACACAAGAGAAGTAGGCTCTTAATGAATTCAAGTCACCTAGCTATATCCTCAGGCTAAAAGAACTGGCAGATATGAGTTACTGCAAGTGTATCTGAAATATGATAGAACATAGTCTATAACCTAGAGGTGAGTGCGAGCTTGATTTTGTTTGATTCCTAGGAAAAATCCAGAGCGGATCATTAAAGAGATGATTAGGAAACACCTAGAAAAGAAGCAGTGATTACAAAGAATTAGTATGGCTTTTATCAAGAGCAAGTCATGCCTTATTTTTTTTTTACCTAGATTTTAACAAGGAATTTTATTTCATGCTATTCTTGTGGAAAAGATGAAGAGATAGGAGAAAGACGACAGTATAGCTTAGCTGGATTCAGAATAAGGTAAAATGCTGGGTTTGAAGCAAAGTTATTAAAGATCCTGCCTCATCTTGATATGCATTCTCTGGTGGGCTGCACCAGGGATCTGTGCTTGGTCCTACACCAGTTAATATTTTTATCATTTATTTGGATAAAGGCACAGATGATATGTATATCAAAACTAGATGACACAAGCTGGGAAGGATAGTTATCTGGACTCAGATAAATCTTTATAGGATAGAGCACTGGGATGAATTTAGTAAGATGTAACTTACTAGAAATAGTTGTAAAATTTTACACACAGGGTTAAAAAGATAAATGTCACATACAAGATGGAAGAAGCATGGTTAGATAGCAATGTGAAAAAGACCTGGTAGTTTTAGTGGCATGGCAGCTCCACTCAGCATGAGCATCCTGGGTTCCATGAAGAGGGGAACAGCTTCCAGGAAAAGGGAGGTGACAGTACCATAGTCAGATGTCATTCTGGAGTATCAGGTTCAGTGTTGAGCCTCAAAGTTTAAGAACTCTGATCATCTGGAGTATGTCCAAAGGAAGGTAACCAGGAAGATGAGGGGGGTTAGAGGATTATAAACTTGACATATAAGGACTGGTTGAAGCCAGAAGTCTCTCAAAAGTCTATAATTCTGTTATATGATAAGTGGGTAGCTTGGATTTACCTGTTTTTTCCCTCTGATGGAAAAATTGGGATCTTTGAGATGGAGAAGGATAAAGGACTTTGCTTTTTGATGGGAGAACAAAAGTAAAGGGTTGAGCATTCCTCTCTGTGTGACAGAATCTAATACTACTTTAAAATGAGTAATACAGATAAGGGGCCAGACAGGCCTGCACAACCTGCATACCAAAGGATTTTGGGGGTGGCTTCCACATTTTTTGTGGGCTGCCCGAAATCCTTTGGCAGGCCGCAAAGTGTGTAGGCCTAGGCCAAAGAATCACAGGATCCAAGCTGAAGAGATGGCCATCTAGTTCATCCATATCTGAAAAATAACTCTCATTACAACACACCTGGTCCATTCAGACTTTGTTGGAAGACTTTCAATCAAGGAAACCCCCACAGTATGGTGAGGCGGGCCACTCCACTACTGGTTAGTCAAACTTGTTAGGAAGGTTTTCTTGACATCACACCTAAATTTGCTTCTTTGAAACTTCCACCTCTTGTTCTGGCCACTGGGGCAAAACAGAATAAGTCTAATGTATCTTACCCTTGAGTATTCTCTTCCCTAGGCTAAATATCACTAATTCCTCCAAATGATCTCATATGACATGAACGTAATGCTCTCTACCATTCTGGTGGCCCTTCTCTGGGTGTTCTAAAGCATGATCAATGACCTTCCAAACAGTAGTATCCACAACTGAACACAATACTCCATGGTCTGCCCAGGGCATGGCACATAAGGATCAGCACCTCCCTGTTCTCAGGAGCTGTCCCTTTCTCACTGCAGCCCAAGTGTGTATCACCATTTCTTAACTGTCACATTACACAACTGATTCATACTGAGCTTGCAGTCCAATAAAACACCTTGAACCTATTCATATGAACTGCTACTAACTACAAACTGCACTCCCGATTTTTTACTTGGTCAATTTTTTGAACCTGGGCAAGACCTTTTATTTCTCCTTACTCAGTTTCATAATTTCACAGTATTCATTCCAATGTTTTAAGATCTTCAAAACTCTTTTTAAATTCTGACTCTATTATCTAGTGTGCTAGTTATACTTCTTTGTCTAGTCTGTAAATTTGACAAGATGCCTTTGTCCAATATTAAACAGTAAAAATAGTTTTCTGTGTAAGATTATTTGTTGTACAGAATTTTCTGTAACCAAGAGTCTCACTACTTTACTTTAGGTCATGTGGCCAAACATTTCAAAACAACCCTTGGTTGTAAATTTAATCATTATGTTGAAATAGATATAGATTCTTAAGAGCATAAATTAAATATATCTGCATTCTAAAAGAAGAACGTATTATAAATGAGGAAAAAAAAATGAGGTAATAAACAAATTGTTTCCTCCCCACGCTTCAACCCAAACTAAGTACATTTAAATGAACAGACACGTTGGCAATTGCGTTATGGTAAAGTCAGTCAGTCTGGTGTTACATGAATGCTGGCATATGTAGCTGACATCTGGAAACATCTCCCCCCAATTCCTCTCCAGCTTACTCAGAAATAAAATCCCTATGAACACGACTAAATACAATGTTCTTAATTTAAAATCTCAGACCTGGCAAGAGCACCCTGTAGCTCCTCCTCTTTCTTGGCCAACTGGATCTTTAGTTCTTCAATCTGGGCCTGTAGCTCAGCTATTTGGTCCTGTAGATCTGTAGTTTCACCATCAAGTTTTCTTTTGGCCTTTTCCAGCTCTTGACGAGTTTTCTCTTCTTTCTTCAAGCGCTCTAAGGCAAGACATAGGAGGCTCTTCAACACACTGAACACATCAAGATAACCAACTTGGAATTTTTTCAAGAATCAGCAGCTTTTAAAAAAATTATTGTTCAAGAACATGCCACTGTTTCTGTTACATTTTATAAGATGTCCAGATAGTTGAAACCCATTACAATTTAAAAGGGGATATGAGTTTGATAGAAATTGTGTGAAGGAGGAATATTAATGTATTGATATGGATGGCATTTTCAGAGAGGCAGATGCGGTGTTAGAGCATACCAGGAGTGAGAGAATTGTAGGGGAGAAATAATGGGGAGAAAAGCAGAGATTAGTTTTTTCCTTTCCCTTTATCTAGATTGGAATAATGCAAGTGCTTGATTTACTCAAGGAATACATTCCTAGAACATGTTCCTTAGAACAAAAAGCCTGCAGTGAGAATAGATTCTGCATAAGATTGTAAAAGGTATGGATTGTGTTTTCTTTCACACTAGTTATAAATCAAGAAATAGTTCCTGAACAATGACAAAAAATCTCAGAATAGCTCAAATCACTGGCTGCTTAAAAACTGTATGTAACAGGTTTGTGTGAAATCTCCAATAACGTGGTTTCATGAAAGAATGTTGACGTTAGACTTTTATCAGAGAGTTTAATTCCCTAATTCTGTATCTTTCTTCTAATTCTAGTTGTGTTGACTTTATTTGTACAAAAGCCTCTTTAAAATTTTTTACATAACCAAAATTTTCAATTTCACCTTTAATTGTCTCCACTATCCTGCTAGTTGTGACAAGTACCTCTTCAATCTCTAGTTGTGATGGATATGGTTTTTATGGTATGACTTGTTTTGGTTAAATCATTTATCAACTTGGAATTTCTTGGGGCATACTGACATAACTTGCTGGCCTAACGTGTTTTCTACTAAACTGCTTGAGTTGGCCTAGCAGTTTTGTAGACTAAACATACTCTTTTTAAAAGTTTGTGTTCTTGGGTTTATCAAATGCTCTACTATTGTGTATTTTTGCTTTTGGGTTACCTTATCTATTCCATTAATCAATCTATTTTTTAAAATCAGATACCCGATGTTAGTAATTTGCAGCAACATACAATTTGAGATCTGGTGTCCTGACACCTAAAACTCTATAGGGTACCAAATAATAAATCTATAAGATTAGAAGACATAACCAAAAGGATAAGTGGTCAAAGCATACACACAATTTTTGAAAGAAAGTTAAACTACCAAGAACCACATGAAAAATAATCAGTAATCAAAGAAATACAAATTAAAAAAACATCTCTGAGGTATGACATCATATCTATTAAATTATAAAAAACAGGAAGACTTGATGTTTAGGGTGATTTGAGAAGAGAGGTATCCTAATCCATAGCTGATATAGCTAATTGGTTAAACCATTCTGGAAGACAAACTTAAATTATGCAAGAAAAATCACAAAGTGACTCAGTTTTACCCAGAGTTTCCACCAGTGGATCTATAATCCTGGGAGGTACAAGACAACAACAACAACAAGAACAAGACCCACACACAGGAAAATATTCACAGCCACATTAAGGGACAGGCAAAGTAGAAGACTGGCTCAAATCCTGCCCTCAGGCACATACTAGCCGTGTGACCCTGGTAGGTCACTTAACAACTTGCTAAGTCTATAAAATGCAGAAAAGGTACCTCCTTGCTATGCTAGCAGGAATTTCCTGTATTAATGAATTTTCAAGTCCAGTCCCAATAGGATTATTATATGTAATATCAAAAAAGATGGAAACAAATTATGTGCTCCAGAGATTAGAGAATAGCTGAACAAATTCTGGTGTGTGAAGATAACAGAATATTATTGTGCAGTAAAGAATGGTGAATATGAAGATCTGAGAGAAACAGAGGAAGACCTGCACATGGCCATGTAGAACGAAGAAAGGAAAATTAAAAGAACGATGCACAAATGACTGCAATGTAAATAAAGACGATATGGAAAGGGGACAAAGGTCAGATCAAAGGGTGTTACCAAATGATTAGCTAAAGCCCACAGCCTTTCTGTAATGATGAACTATAAAAGGAGAACTCGAAACCATATACTTAGATTCACAATCTCCCTACTAGAAGTTTGCGTAATTAATTTTTGGGGGTGGGGTGGGGGGGGTGGATGTATTTTGTGGGAGGTTTGACTGCCCAGCAGAGTGCACTGAGTACTCTATTTTCTGCATTGAGAACTCTAATTTCTTACCTAAATTCATTCATTCATTAAGGCTGCTAAGTAGTACAGTGGATAGGGGTCTGTAGCACCAGTAAAGAAGGAGTTATTTAAGTGATAATGGATACAATAAAAATGAGAGAAAAAAGACCTCAATAAAAACCCAGCATACAAACATGTAAACGGAGAGGATCCTGAAAAGTTTTCTTTATCCCTTTTATTGACTTCACCTTCCTTCTCCTCAAGCCATTTTTCTATATCTTGCCTCCATTTCACCGGCAAAACCTAAAAAGGATAGATTACACACTGGTATCTTAACCTCCTCATACCCACTTACAGCTCAACCATTTCTAATTTGATTTTTAAACTCTACCACTCTACTGAAATTATCTCCACAATTACCAATGATCAAGTCTTAACTACTAGATCCAATGGCCTTTTCTCAATGCTGGGTAGTTTCCTTGCCCAATACCCTCTTTTCTCCTTGCCACGTTCTCCTCCCTTGGATCCTGGGACACTGCTCTCTCCTGGTCCTCAGACTGCTGCTGCCTTGCTACATTCTTCTCCTTATGTATGTCTCTGTATGCACAGCCCAAGGGTCCAGTCTGGGTCCTTTTCTCTTTTCACTACATTCTCTTCCTTTTTGATCCCGGCAGTTCCTGGTAGCTCAATTATCATCTCTGGCATTGTCAACAGGCTGTAATACATCTCCGTGTGAATTTTCCAATTCACATCTCAAAACTCAACATGTACAACTTGGCTTCAACTCCCATTTCTAACATTAATTAGCTGAGTAAGCAAGGGCAAATCACTAAACTTCTCAACCTCAGATTCTTCACTTATAAAATGGGCTTGATAGTACTGGTAGTACTTGTACTTATAAGGTTCAAATGAAATCACTTATGTTAAGTGCTTTTTAAGAATATAAAATCCAACTCATTTCCTTGCCAAAGTGATTGTTCTGCCAAAGTTTCCAAATTCCATTCAGGGTGTTATCATCTTCCACCTTGCTCAGGTTCATAACTTTGGGATCTCTGACTTTTTAATGCCCAATTATGGTCAATCAGTTGCCTAGTCTTATGGTTCTCCCTCTACAACATTTCTTGCACCTATCACCTTTTCTTTATTCACAGAGCCACTATTCTGAATTCAGGTTTCTTCATATTTCTTCCATCATTTAATAGCCTCTTAAGTGGTGTCCCTGCTTCTAATCTGCTTAGTCTATTAATTTCCAACTCCTGGCTTTTGTAGAATTTTAGCTGAAGGAGATTTGGAGGCTTCTGGAATAGCGAAGAAGGCTCAGAGATTGATTTTGGGGAGAGGAGATATGGGAGGAATTGAAGAGAAGGTGGTAAGACAACAGAAAAGAAGTTAGCGGTGTCTGTAAAGTTAATAGCAAGGTAAAAAGATAATTACAAGAAAAAGGTACAAAGGACCAAGATGAATGGCACTTCCACAGGTGAAAACAGACACTGCAGTTTTCTAGGAGATCTACCAGCAAGAATGATAAAGGACTGAGCAGAGATGAAAACAAGGGCAACTTTTCAGGGACATTCAGAGTGCACAGTATTTATTTCTGCTCAACTAAGTTAACTCATCTATGATATAATGCAGGACTTAGAAAAGTGAAGGTAAAAGGGTTCAAAGAATGCCTCTATATTCTCCAAGTTATCAGGAAGAAGGGTTTCAATGTGAAAAAAAAAAAAAAGAAAAAAGCATCTGAAGAGGTAGAGGGGACCATCTCATCCTGTGTTGGGCAGTTGTGACCCAGGATTAAAAGGAAGGAAGAACATTGAACTCCAAGTTAAATAGCAGATATGAGGATCTTCTAAACGAGGAGGGAAGTGAACTCTCTTGGGGAAAGCAGCCGATCATCTTTCCAAGGAGTAACGGTGTGGATCTACAACTGCCATGAGGACAGAGATCACTCATTAAGACTCAGAGGAGGGAAAGATGAATAGTGGGGTTGGTATATTCATGCTGAGAACATTATAACAGAGAGATCAGCTGCCTTGATGGGATACATGTCCAAGATATGACAAAGAACTAAAAACTAGAATATTAATATGCACTTCTGGTAATTCACATGGAAACAAATAATATTGCTAGAAGGATTCTAGAAGAATGGTACTAGATATATCCCCCTAAATATTCCACTGGCATGTCTAAAACAACTCATCTGCTTCTTTAAACAGGCCTATATCTGCTGTAGAAACCACCTAATAGTGACCTGGGTTCATAACCCTGAAGTCACCAGCGATGTTCTGCTTTCCTTCATCCCCCATAAACAGTTATAAAGTCTTGTCTATTGCAGCTCTATACTTCAACATCTCTTGAATCTGCCCCTACTCTTCACTTCCCAGATCATAATACTACAGGGTGTTCCTAAAGTCTGGATGCTTAAGCAAAAATGCATATTTTCAAGAAATGAAATGAAATTTTCAACATTTTATTTAAGTGGAATATTAACACATAACATCTTCAATATGATTTCCATCAGAGGCAGCTAGGTGGCACAGTGAATAGAGCACTGGCCCTGGAATCAGGAGGACCTGAGTTCAAATCCGGCCTCAGACACTTGACACACTAGCTGTGTGACCTTGGGCAAGTCACTTAACTCCAATTGCCCTACCTTCCTCCCTCAAAAAACAAACAAAAATATGATTTCCATCATTTGTGATGCAACAACTGATGTGCTTTGCAAGATTCACATGAACTCGATGCAGTAACTCCACATTGCCTATGTGTCCAGACTTTAGGGACACCCTGTAGTTTATACTCTTAATCACCTCTCAATTGGATGATTCTTAATAACCTTTATAAATAGTTCGATATTTTCTGTTTCTTACATCACCATAGAGTGATGTATCCCCCCCCTTCTCCCCTTCCCCAAGAGTCATCTCAAATGACAGTATTTTTTTAAAGGGTGGAAAAAAAGGCAGTACAACTGATTATTCATTGAAAACATCTGAAAACGTGTAATATGTAACACCTGTGGACCTCCTACCTCCCAGAATAGGTAGAAAGGGGCATCTTCTCATATTTCTTCATTTGAGTCCACGTGGATCTTCATAATTTTATTTCTAGGCTCAAACACTTCCAGGAGTTCTATCCTGCCTCAAGGATAAAATGCATCTTCCTCAACCTGACATTTAAGGAACTCTATAATCTGGTTCCAGCATTATGTCACATAGCTTCTCTTTATGAACTCTATGTTCTAGTCATATTGGGTTAACTACTGTTTCTGAAACACAATATTGCATAGCCTGCCTTGCTGCACTGGCGCCTCTCCTTCTGTCTCTAAATCTTGGTGCTTTCTCATCTGTGAAGCTTCCTCTAATGACTCCAACTTGATTGCTCTCCCTCTTCAAAATTACCTAGCATTTCTTTCTTTCTGTACACGTATGTCAGTAAGGTGAATTTTAGTGTAAGTAAGGTGGATTTTGGTGTGTGTAAAGTGTATTTTTGTTATTATTTCTTAGGGTTCAGCTTCCCAGGATATGTGCCATAACAATCTCTGTTTCCCAGGTATTAGATATGAGTTCCCAGGCTTGTGGTTCAAAACATCTCCACCACGTTTGCACAGTATTATACAATGATATATAATATAAACATGTGTGCTGAAATTGTAAACATCCACTGCAACTGTACAGTGAGATACAGGGATGAGGTGATGCAAACTTGTGAGGCTACTGTTGGAGATATGCCTTCTTGGTCTGTTGCCCTATAAAGCAGGTGGTCAGCGGTCAGTGATGGGATCACACGCTTGCTGGCTAAGGTAAGGATCTTTTGGTTTAACTGTGGTTCAGGATTTACGTTCCTTGGAAATGGCAAACGTCTATGTCCACGTCTATTATTTTTTTCCTATTTCTCATTTTCTGGTGTCAACAGTTTGTTTAAAAAAGCCAGATTAGAGTTGCCTCAAATACATACTCTATCTTCCATTTATTCCTTCCTGAAATTTAGTACTGATGTTTTATCTTTGCTCTAACATGTTGATGGTCTGATTGTAAATTTATAAATGATTTATAAATGAATTTCACCTGAGAAACCAGTCACTCCTGTCTATTAGAGATACTCATTTTCATTGTTATGCTGTGAAGGTCATCATGTCCAGTGCCTCCCAACTTTGTTTCTGAAGAATGTATTAAAAGATATTGACACGAAATATCCCTGCATTCTTTAAGCTTTGGCCTTGTTCTTCTCTTTATCCTAAGTCATATCTTCTAACGTTTTTTTTATTGTCTTCCACATATTTCACAGCAAATCATAAATTAAAACTAACACTAGATCTATAATTACAAAATAATGTGTTCAAAAAACTTACCACAAAATCTGAATGAGTGAGCTTCTAATAAACACACTCTAAAACATCCGTGGTTACAAAATACTCACCTTCCAAGTCAGTGATCATCACCTCCTGCTTATTCCTGAGTTTGGCCAAATTTTTAGATTTCTCTTCTTCTTCAGCCAGCTGAGAAGAACATTCAGTGATGCGATCTTCCATCAGTTTCTTTTCCTATTAAGGAATAATTAATTGACTGCTTTATAAAAGAAATTAAAGGTGGTAAATCAAAGTTTTCAAAGTAGTACCAAGCTAGCATATTAAGCACTTACATTACTGATATAAAACAGGGCTACACTGGAACAAGAACTTTTAAGCTAAAATATTATATAATGTACATTTCCATTGAAATTATTAAAATAAATAAATCTGAAATAGTTTACAAATTTAGAATTGCTAATTTCTATGAGAAGTCTATAAAAGTAGGCAGAACAAAGAAGTAATTCAATTCAATTTAATTCAAACATTCATTGAGCAAATACTAGGCTCTTCAGATACCAAGACAAAAACAAAACCACAATCCCCGAAGGAACAATACACAAACTGAGCACAAAATAAAACTCAGGGAGTTTGCATTTAAAGGACATGCAACACAATGATACCTTGATAAACTTGGAATTTTGGTCCTCTAGAAGTAGAATTTCCTCTTCCATTTTCTTGATTTTGGCTTCTGCTGTGACTTTTTCCAACTGTAGCTTTTGCCGAGCTCCTTCTTCCTCATCAAGCTGCTCTTCTAGATCCTTCATAGAAGAAGCACACTTAATACATATTTTGCTCACTTTTTCTAGTACAATCTTACTATGTCTTAAAAGTAACATCTCGGAATCACAGTAAAAAAGAATAGTTATTTAAAGCCTAAAAGTAATATATGTAGAAAGAATTTAAAATTTTCAGTTTATTTTAGATTACTGAGTATTTACTCTATTTTCAAAATTGTCTTGAACGTACTGTATCTTCTTAAAGGTATTAAATGACGTCTCTCAAATTCTGGCACTTGGCTAAAGATGAATCAAAAAATAAGTACATAATAGAATTTGTGACTGGTCACCTTTTTTGAAGATCATTGGCCTAAACGCCCTTTAATCATCTCCATTACATTTCAAATAATTTAGAATCTATAAACTGCACTTATAAATCATTGGTTGCTAATTATACCACTGTACAAGCAGTTTTTGCCCTTTATACAAATGCATTACCGTCAACATCAAAGTGTTTAAAACCCCCTGTATACTTATGCAGATAGCAATTTGCACATAGCTTATATCTATTACCTGAGGCTCAGATGGGTTAAGAGACTTATTCATTGTCACACAGCCAGTAAATTAGAGGTGGGATTTGAACCCAAATCTTTCTGACTCCAAGTCCAGCTCTCTATCTACTATTTCATGCTCCTTCAAAGCACTTTATAGGAAGTGAAGTCCTCACTCTTCTGGGATCCAGCATCAAATTCAGGAAACAAACTGCTGGTAGGACAATGGGATGGAGATTTCAGGACCAAGGCTTAAATATAGGAATCACTGGTTCCCAAGCAACATGGCTTACACTTAGCAAGGGCTGATAAGAATGTGTCTCTGAAGAGTCTTGCAAACATAATCAAAAAGGTTCTAAACTTAAAAGGAAGGGAAGGGATGAGAAGAGGTGGGAAGGATAAAAAAATGCCTACATATATCCACTAAACTATGTACTAAACAAAGTCCCTATAATGGGAAGGAAAGTAGGAGTAAAGACACAATAAGAAAAAAATTCAAAGGAGTCAGCAAAAAAACTGCAACGATCTCAAATGTATCACAAACGCACAAAGTATAGGTAACAAACAGGGTGAAGAGTTCATAATACAAGAAGGCAAATCTGATCTCCCAGGTTTCACTGAGACTTGGTGGGATATGAGCCATGACTAGAATGTCTCTAGATGGTTACATGTTAAAAAAAATAGTGAGGGAATACCACTGTATACAAAGAAGGCATACACATGTGAGGAAATGCAGGAACCAAAGATGGGAAACATGGTAGAAAGCAGCAAAAACAGGAACAGAAATGATGTTTGTTTGCACTAGAATATATTTCAGATCCTTTGGAAAGGAAGCAGAAATAGATGAAGACGGTTCATAACTGTGCTGTAAGAATCAATTAATAAGCACTTATTAAGCTATGCACTAGCACTGGGCATGCAAACAATAAATGAAAGAGAAAAACATGGAAAGACTCACATAATCTAATGTACAATAAAGTTAAATGAACCAGGAAAACAATTTATATAACTACAAAAAGGTAAAAAGAAAGACCAATGAAATGAAACTGAACCCTGTACTTATAATGACCAAAGGCCCCAAAGAAGAGTTGAACAAACCCACTTCTCTCCCTGCATTGCAGAACTGGGGATGAACAGTGGGCATAGCATACCACATGCAATAACAGAGAATAATCCCCATCTTCTCTGAGTATCTTGTCTATGTTACTTAGTTGTTCGCAAGTGGTTTTCCCATTAGAATGTAAGTTCCTTGAAAACAGGGACTGTTGTTGCCTTTATATTCCCAGCGCATAGTACTGTGTGAGGCACGTTAATGCTTAATAAAAAAAAAATTTTTTTTTGATGGATTGATGGATGAGTTAGTCCAGGGATCCTTAGGTTCAAGAACTTACTTTGTAAACTATCTGGTAACTGTATTTCAATATAATTAGTTTCCTTTGCAATTCTATGTATTTTATGCATTTAAAAACTTTCTGAGAAAGGGGTCCATAGGCTTCACCTCACTGCCAATGTGATCCATGACACAAGACAGCTTGAGTTGGTTTTGACGAACTGCTTTTAAAAAAACAGAGTTTGGTAAACACTGTGAGCCT
Organism: Trichosurus vulpecula; assembly: GCF_011100635.1. NCBI lineage: Eukaryota > Metazoa > Chordata > Mammalia > Diprotodontia > Phalangeridae > Trichosurus > Trichosurus vulpecula. The sequence continues at coordinate 259,633,134 of NC_050579.1, read as the reverse complement.
GGAACAGGCATGAAATACTCACGACGGTGAACTTCAATTATCCGGATATCTACTGGACTTGACTTTCTGATGAAAGAAGTCAGTAATTCCTTGATTTGCCTTAATGAGAACTTCATGCCTCCAAAAGTAAAGGAACCAATGAAAACACTTCTATTTTGGACCTGATTCTTAACAGGAAGCCATGAATTGCTAGGGTGGAAATGATGAGGAGCAAAATAACCAATTAATTTTAAAATATTTGTATTGTGGTAGAGAAAAGTCCTCCTGTGCCCTAGTCTGACATGTGCCAGAGATATCGTGAGAGCAGATTTCAAAGGTTCCAGATAAGACAGAATGGCTTAGCATTCTATAGGGGAATTTGGCCCAGAAGGGATGGAAAGTTCCTAAGAACAAAATTCTAACAACAGAAAGGGAAAAGCACATAATCAGATAGATGTGGCTATACCAGGAGCTTGACAAACTTAGATTTTAAAAAGATAAATATAGAAGACACAAGCAACACAATGGATGATGAAATATGAATCATACTGAGCTGAGTGAAAAATGAATACCAGAAAAAGGGTGTTTTTAGCTCTATCCGGGAAAAGGAGTGTAAGGAAAGAAGAGGGATGCTGCTTGTTGTGCATGTGATGATAACAATGGACAAAAGAAAGAAGGGAGATGTACAATTTTTATTTTCCTTCTGTTTTATCTGCCAAGAAGAAAGGTCTCTGGATTGTAATGGTTAGGAAACAACTTAGCCGTAGGGAGATGAGAACCAACGTGAGGAGAGGTATAACAAGAGGGGCCCCTCCAAGAAAGTCACCAGTACTCTGGGATGAAAGAATCCCAGGGGACTGAAAGAATCATAGGATGTGATTGCTGAGACATTGTCAGTGATCTCTGAAAGATCTTGGAGAACAGGAGAGATACTACAGGAATGGAAAAAAGGTAACTACTGTCCAAATTTCTTAAAAGGGAAAAAAGTCTAGAAGCAATAGACAAATGAACCTGACTTCAATTTCAGGAAAAATTCTGGAATTAGAGAGATAGTAACCATATAGAAAAGGAAGCCATCATCACAAAGAGGAAGTATTGTTTTATTAATAACAGGCGATGCATGTCTAATCTCAATTTTCTTTTCTGACAGGGTTGCAAGACTGTAAAATTAGTGAAACTGTATTGAAGAATCGCATGCCATTCTTCTGGCCAACATGGAAGAATGAAGGCTTAAGTGATGGCAGTTACAGTTGAAATGGTGAAACGACTGTAGTGAAAGGACTGAAAGAGTTATCTTTAATGCTTCAATGTCGGTTTTGAAGGAGGTCTCTAGGGAATCTTTGCTTGGCCTTGTGCTTTTAAGACATTTTTATCAATGACCCGGATAAAGGCAAAAATGGAAATTTCCATTAAATTTGCAGACTGTAAAAAAAACAAACAAAAAAACATTTTAGGGAAAGCTAACACAGTAAGTAACAGGATGAAAAATGCTTTCAAGAAACTAGAATGGTGGGCCAAATATCAAATTTAATAGAGGAAAATGTAAAGTCTTGGACTTACTGGCAGCAAAAAACATCACCTTCGAAACTACAGAGTGATGGAAACAGTGGCTAGACAACAGTTTGTCTGAAAAAGATCTGGACGCGAGCTTAACAAGAGCTAATAGTGTGATGTAGCAACCAAAAATGATAATGCAATCTTAGGCTACATTATGACACACACAAACACGCATGCATGTATGTACACACATGTATATATTCTCAGCAAGAGAAAGACGATAGATCCAGAGCCAAAAAGGTTCTCAGAAGACATCTCAGATCAACCTCCCCATTTTTCAGACAAGAAAACCAAGGCCCAGGAAGGCTTAAGTGACCTGCCCAAGGTCACAGAGACAGTGTCAGCAAGATTAAAGATTGTGTCATATACAGCCTTGCTAAGCAACTGGAGATTTTTAACCAAAGAAGAAAAGACTAAGAGAGGACATGAAAACTCTATTTTAAGGACTGTCTTATAGAAGTATTAGTTTGTTCTATTTGTTCTAATAGCTAACTCTAGGAACAAGTAAAAGGTTTCAGAGAGGTAAATTAGGGCCTAATATTACAAAAAAATTTCCTGATTCAACTATTGGAAAGTAGATGGACTTCCATTGGAAAGAGTTGGTTTTCTCTCACTTGATACATTCAAGCTAAGGTGATGTTGGCCATTTATCAACTAGGTTGTGGAGAGGATTCTTGTTGAGATCTAGGTTGAACAAGACAGCCTCTGAAATCCATTCTAAAACTCTAGGATCCTAAGTGAAATGAAATCCCTGATCCAGTGGGGGTAATGGAAGGTACTGACAGTTATTTGCTCAAATGGTGGTAGTCTGAGTGGGGTTCATGTTTCTTTCTTCCCAGATAAACTCCTGGCATTGTGCGAAGTACAAAGTACATAGTTAAAAAAAAATACCTAAATTCAGAAAACATTTATTAAATGTGTTCATGAAGCCAAGGAATGTTGAAAAGAATGTCTTATACTATAAGGTCTTGGCCTTTCATATGGAGCAGTTTAGTACTGAAAGAGGCAGAAAAATCACTTTTGCTTAAAGAAAAAGAATTAAGTCCATTCGTAAAGAATGTAAGGTACTGCGCCTTGTTTATGGATGAACCACGTGATGCCTGAAAAAGAAGGATAAGAACTTTGGTTTAGCGAAAACTGCTAAAATGTGTGTGTAAAGATAGGTAACGGATGGGAACTAAGCAGCCTTGGACAGAAAATGAACTGCGTCATAAATATAAAGACTTAAATCACCCTTGTAAAGGATACAGCCTTATTTGTATGTGAACAATTTGATGATTTAAAGGGTCAGAGAAAGAACTTTTATTTACTAAATATTGGATGTATACGAGTATGAAGAAGCAGTTTTCAAGTATACAGAAAGTGACGGATGGCTGTTTTGTGAAATGATTAATGGTTGGAGCTGCAGGGCACTGAAGTCATAGCTTCTTTGCATCTAACTTTTGAGACTCGAGAAGGTAAAACTGAAATGTTGTAGACCACAGGTTCCCAAAGGGGGTGATACAGCCCCCTGGAGGGCACTAGGAGTTTGAAAATGATGCAAATTAAAAAAACAAAAACAAACCTGTTAAAGAAAGTAGATTTCCTAGGGGGCACTGAGTAATTTTTTTTTTTGAAAAGGAGGTGGTAGGGGTGATAAGGGGAAACCACTTTAGTTATTACCTCATAAGTGAAAGGTGAGTAACTGAGTAGAGGATTTTAATTTAAGCCACTGAGAATATTTAGGCTGAGGCCAAGAGTCTATGGTGAAGAGACTCAAAAGCCTGCCAAAAGAGAAGACTCAGCAGGGATTCTAAAAGCAGCATTTGAAGAAACAGCAGCAGGAGCAGTCAGTCAGTTGACAAGAAAACTTTGGCTGCTAATTCATGATTGGATAAATTAAGATTAAAGCTCACTGGAGATAGCTTCAACTCCAGCTGGGGCCTTTCAGCAATACCTACAGAGGTAAAGAATCTCAGGATCACTTTTAGCTCTTTGCTACTCCCTTTGCTTTGCAAGGAAAATGCAGAAAGGAGAAAGAGGCTTTACAATATAAGAAGAGATGCTGAGATCTAATGCATAATATACAGAATCTTTGTGAATGAAGAGCTGGCTAGGGTATGCTTACCTTGCTCAGATATAAAGCAATGAGGACAGTCAGCAAAGTGGTTAATGACATCAGAGCTTGAGGTCCAAATGTAAATGACCAATTCTAACTACCTGGATTTTCCTTCTTCCTAGCCAGCCAAACTTCTAAGTGTACGCTCACTTTTCCCCACAGACACTGAGTTTGTTGGTGGAAGAATGTACCCCAGTTTAAATGTGGATTTATTATTACTGCATTTGCTTTAATAGACGAGTACTTGTTACACTGTTATTTTTCTCACTGGTTAAGTAAATGGCTATGTTTAAGATATGGATCTAAAAGTGTTATGACTGGTTAATACTGATGGAAGAATATTGTTTTAGGCTTAAGAGCATGGAAGGGGTGTATTCTTCATAACAGATGCAATTGGCAGGACCCTAAGAGAATCTGGATATAGCTTCATGATGATGGTCCTTCCTAAGTAACACTGACCTGGCCAGTTTGATGACAGGTTAGTGAGATATCCAGCCCAATGAGTGAGGTGTCCACGCACCCAAGTGAGATGTGTGAGGTGTTACATAGTGGGTGGACCAGCTTATCCAAATGGGTGTTATACTACATTTTAGGGTTCTCAAGGATAAGAACTCTATGTTATAATGAGATAAACATGAGGCATCAGGGTGTTGTGCAAAGAGTGCTAGACTTGGAATCAGGAGAAGCCTGGGTTTGGAATCCTGACTCTGATACTTACTAGGTGTTTGACCTTGGGCAAATCACTTAACTTCTGAGCCTCAGTTTCCTCATCTGTAAAACAGAGATAAAAAATACCTGTAGTACTTACCTCATAAGATTGTTGGGAGGATCAAATGAGATATTATTTTGTAAATGTTTGCTAAACTTTAAAAGCACTACATAAAAATCTGCTGTTATTTTTAATATTTACCTTTGTACTCTAGTGCTCCAAACATAGCAGGGGCTTAATAAATTTTTGTTGAATGAAGATTAAGTTAGATGACTACAATGACTAAAAAAAGAGAAAGTCACGTTCATTATACAATTCCTCAAGACCAGCCAAAACTGAAACCTAATGAGTGGGACCTTCTTCTCCACACTAGCAGGCTGCTCAAGACTCTACCTGGGGGTACCTGGAGAACCCTAGCAAGACCCTATTTCCACTTTCCTCTGCCACAACAGCCACCCCAATCTTCCTGCTGATGCCCTTTCCTTTTCCCTTCCAGGCCAGGCCTCTCAAAGTAGAGCCATTCCCTGATTCCCAATGGTGGCTGCTGTTCCTGTGGGGCAGATACCCTGGTGCATCCTTAAGGGCTCTGGGACCTTGGAATTAATCTCTTAGGACTTCTAGATCTGCAGCTAAATGATCTAATTCATGTGCCCTATAGCTAAATTTTCCTACATGTTAGGCTTCTAGAGCAGGGACTATCTCTTTTTTTCCTTTGAAGTACTGTATATCCGGTGCTTAACATAGACCTTCGTACATAAGGAGTACTTGCTTTACATTCATTGTTTATTTATGATTTCACAAATGGTAAAATGTTGCTTAAGAATGTAAAATACAGAATTCTAAAAAAAAGCAAAACCCAAAACACCACCATGTTAGTGTTGCCTGTTACTGCAAAGAAAAGAACAAATAACTTTTGAAGACATAATTAAAAACCTCACTATCACTGAATTTCTAAGTTTCACTATTATTAATTAAATTTAACCAACTTCTTCCTATTTGATACACACATACAAATCTGTTATCTACAACTTCTACTCATTAAACAAAGGTACTTGGAAAACTTCAAGACCTGCTTTCTTTCACTGTGATTGAGGAGTCTACATACTCTGGGGTCTCAGTATGGTGCAGTTACATGTGGCTAAACAGGCCAAGGGGGCCTATAATTGAAAGCAATTCAATAAACATTTATTAAACACTGATTTTGTGGCAGTAAAAGAGATAAAAAAAAACCCAGAAAGATAAGAATCCAACCCTCAAGGAGCTCATGCTCTATTGGAAGAAACTGTGGAGAGATTGTGGGGCAGGCCCTATCTCCAGTGGCTTGCAGAGAGCTGTGAGAATCCTGCAGCTTGTGATGGCCAGGCCTTCAAGGTTAAAAAGTTCTTTCATAGAGATGACCTCCTTTGAGTCACACAACACTTCAAAGAAACATTCACAGATACCTGAATGTGCCCTTGCATCTTTTTCTTCTCATTTTGGAGCACTTGATTTCGTTCTTCCTCTTCTTCCACCCTGGACTCCAGGTCATGAAGAATTTCTTCCAGTTCTTGTTTTTTTGCAGCTAAACGAGCTCGCATCTCCTCAGCTTCTGCGAAGAGCTCTGTTTCTGCTTGCAACTGCTCTGCAAGGATGTTCTTCTCCTCTAAAAGCTATAAACGTATGGAAACACTTAATGAAATGTCATACATCCACACAGAGCATTCACGAGAAAACTGTAATAGTCCTGAACTTCATGCCAAAGAAATTCATAACTAGAATTCACAATTACCAGTATGATCAAAAGAAATCAGATTTCTAGATACATAATGATCACTTTTTTTAGGTAATAATTATTTGTTAAATGGATGTACACAACAAAACCAAGTAGACAGATGTATTTTCAAACAATATAGAATTAAATTTATGAATGTCAGTATATAAAATGTTCATAACTAATCAGTTAGACCCAATAGCCCTTTTTATTTTCCCACTCTCTAGCCACACACACAGACATACATACACACTTTCCCCCTTGATGTAGCTGTTGTCATTATATTGTCTTTGTTATGCATTATTTCATATAAATTCTAAATTTCTTCACATTATTCACATTCAATTTTAGCTCTATGACTTAGAATATTGCAATCTAGAATACACCACAACTGATTCAGCCACTTCCAACTGTTGGAAATCGGCCATAAAAGATAACGCTGCTATCAGTATACTGGAAGTTATGGCTTTTTCTCCCTTTCTGATAATACTTAGATGCATTCTCAACAATTAGATTATTGCATCAAGATGTATGATTGTCATTTACGAAACTGCAGTCTAAACTGCTTGCCAAAAATTTTACTCACTCAGAATTTCACAAGCAGAGAACAGGTGCCACTTTTCCACAATGAGGCCTAAATTTTTTTTTTTTCCCTTTTTAATGTGACTGTGTGGTAGAACCTCAAAGTAGATTTTATTTGGATTTTGACTAGTAAGGTAGAACATTTTTCAAGTGATATCTCTTAGTATATACTCTCTGTTGATACTCTTTGACCATTTATCCACTAGATATTGGGTTTTATCCTTGAATATATCTCAGTTTATAAGTAAATTTCAAATATAAGCTTTTATTTGTTCTATCTGCCAAAAAATAATTTTCCCAGTCAAGTTTCCTTCTTAATTTTATATAATACATAATACAGTTCATCTTGTTTCTCCAACTTAGTTCTGTTTATTTAGTGGATAAACTTTTTTCTCGTACTGACAATGAGATATTGTATACTTTTTATACTACTTTTTAAAAGTTGCTATAACAGGGGGGTGGAGCCAAGATGGCAGCTGGAAAGCAGGGACTTGCATGAGCTCCCCACCACATCCCTCCAAAAACCTATAAAAAATGGCTCTAAACAAATTCTAGAACTGCAGAACCCACAAAATAGCAGAGGGTAGCAGGGATCCAGCCCAGGACAGCCTGGATGGTCACTGGATGAGGTCTATCGCGCACGGAGTGGAAGGGAGCAGAGCTCAGCGTGGGAGGCAGCAGGACCAACCAGACCAGGTGCCGGGCAGGACAGGCCCTAGCGCCCTGAATCAGTGAGCTGTGGCAGTTACCAGACTTCTCAACCCACAAACACCAAAGACAACAGAAAAGGTTAGTGGGAAAAGCTGCGGGGGACAGAGTTCGCTATTTGGTCACCGCCCCAGGGGAAGTGGGGGAGGTGCAGCTGCAGAACTACAGCCGCAGTTACTTCCAGCCCCAGGCCCACCTGGTGGGAGGAATTAAGTGGTGGATCAGAGCAGGAGTGCAGAGCCTGCTGAAGATTTGCATCAGGTCAGGGTTGGTGGTTCTTGAGGAAGAAGGAGTGCTGGTGTGGCAGAACTGGCTGCACAGAAACACCTCTGAAATCAACGGCGCATCCCCTCAAGCTTGGAACAAAGTACTCTTTGCTCTACAAGCAGTCATGCCCTGACGAAAAACTCAAGGGTCAAGTAAGTTGGCTGGGAACATGGCCAGGCAGCGAAAACACACCCAGATTCAGTCTCAGACTTTGGAATCCTTCTTTGGTGACAAAGAAGACCAAAATATACGGCCTGAAAAAGTCAACAAAGTTCAAGAGCCTACACCAAAAGCCTCCAAGAAAAACAGGAACTGGTCTCAGGCCATGGAAGAGCTCAAAAAGGATTTGGAAAAGCAAGTTAGAAGTAGAGGAAAAATTGGGAAGAGAAATGAGAATGATGTGAGAAAACCATGAAAAACAAGTCAATGACTGGCTAAAGGAGACCCACAAAAACACTAAAAAAAAATATTGAAGAAAACAACACTCTAAAAGTTGCTATAACAGATAGTTTAATATAGAATATGGTTTTACGCATATAAGTTTTTCATCATCTTCCTAAATATATTAAATAACTCTTTCCTCAATCTTTATAGGCACGTCACTCTTATATGTAAATAATTCTTTCTTCTGCTTCATTGATATGATTTTAATTTTTTTGTCTAATACAAGCTAGCCTGAGTACAAGCCTTATCTACATCGGTCCCTACCTGCCCCCACCAAACCTTGTGCTCTGACATTCTTGCCCACTTGATCGCCAATATAACATCTGTGTTTTAGCTAGTTCTATTTGGAAACTCATATTTTGATTATTACATGAAAACTATAAATTTAGGGATATTGTAATTTTTATTATCTGAATTTTAGCTACCCATGAACATAAGAGTACAGTTTTGTAACTGTCACAAAAGTGTCTAGATAAGTTAATTCCCAAGTATTTAATGCTTTGTTACTTAACATCTCTTTAATTAATATGTTAATATATATTAGGGACAGCTAGGTGGCAAAGTGGATAGAGTGCTAGGCCTGGAGTCAAATCCAGCCTCAAACACTTACTAGCTGTGTGACTCTTCTTTGTTCCACTCAGGAGGGATGCACAGACGTTAACTAGTGCTAGTTTGACCACAGGCTAGGTACTCACCCAATAAATGCTTACAGTTACAGGTGATTTTTAAGAACATAGAGGAAAGACAGGTGAGAAAGAGAAGTAGATTTTGCCCTTTTAATATGGGAGCTCAGGAGAAAGCGCATGGCTCAGTCTTCCAACCACTTCTATATTTGGATTCTAATTGCTTTGGAATATAGTTATAAAACTCTTAACTTTAATAAAGTAATATATTACATATAAGTATTTTTCAAGATTTTAAAGCCTCTGGATGAACTAATACCAAAGCTACTAACATAACGATTATATTTAAAATAAATACGAGGACCATCATTCCGTAGTAAATGACATTTTTCCTTGAATTCCAAATATCACTACATGAATTCATATTAATTAACGGCATTAGAGGGGGGTTTCAAGTTGTCAGTGAACATACCTGTTGATGTTTCCTTTCCATTTCTTCAAGCTCTTCTTCTACCTTTGTCTGCTTCTCCTTAACTTTCAACAGCTCTTCATCCTTGGCCTGAAGCTCCTCCTCCTGGCGGGTAACTTGTAGTAGAGGCTTTACCTATGGCAAAATCAGAAATGAGTTTAACGTTGTCTTTGTTTTCTTTGTTCTATTATGGAATCACACCATACAAGTAACTCACCTTAGTAAAAACTCGCCACCACTGCCAGTGCCGTAATTTTAGATAAGCTGCACAGTTACGCTGTAAGACTTTCAGAGCACTCAGCTGTTGCTGTTTCTTGGCAAATGCCCTTAAAAACAAAAGGAAAGACCAAAGTATATTTATAAGTACTGGAGCAAAATTAATAGCTTTTGGAATGAAGTTTCTCTGAAAAACAAAAACAAAAAAAAAAACAAAACAAAAAACAAAAAAAACAAAAAAACAAACAACATAATGTTGCAAGAGAAGAAGGTATTCTAGTTAATCAAATGTTTTGGCTCCTTCACACTACACATGATCTTAGCATGGGAAACCTTGATTACTACAAACGCATGCTACCCAAGTTGGCCAAGGCCTATACATCTGCCTAAGCAAAATTCTTCATTCATTCTATCAGTTTTTAAAGTGAATTCCGAACTGGTACTGTTTCAGTTGTTGTCAATGTTTATGACTCAGACCTCATCCACTTCCCACTTTTCATTTCAGCAAGAAGCTGCCTTGTGGTCTAATCTATGTCAAAATCTATCTCAGTAGCCACTACTCTCAACAGTCATGTGTTGGGGCAGCTGGGTGGTGCAGTGAGCAGAGCACCAGCCCTGGAGTCAGGAGGACCTGAGTTCAAATAGGACCTCAGACACTTGACACACTTACTAGCTGTGTGACCTTGGGCAAGTCACTTAACCCCAATTGTCCCGCCTTCCCCCCTCCAAAAATAAAAGTCATGTGTCTATTCTTTCTGAAGGTGAATTTCTTCATCCATGTCCTCAATTTCATTTTCTCCCACTTTTTATAGTACCTTGACCTTCAGTTTATCGCCTCTCCCTTTTCTAGCAAACTCTATTTCTTGTTGTCTATTGTATATTTTCCCTTATCCTTAAAAAAGCACAGGTTTGCCCTATTCTGAAAATTTTTGCTGGACCCTAATGTCCCTTCTAGCTTTTGTGCTATTTTCTCTCACTGCTGAAACTTCTTGAACAAGTGATTAATCTCCATTGCCTCTATCTCCTCACAATCCACCTTCCACCTCCACCTCCAGTTCATGCCTCTGAAACTACTCTCTTAAAGATCATTTCTGACTTCCTAAAGGCTGAAATCAATGGTCTTTTTCTTCGTTTCCTTGACCCCTCTACAGTATTTTATGCTGTTTACCATCCCATACTTGGAATTCTCCTCCTATGGTTTCTATCCTGGTACACTTAAAATCACCTTATGTTTCCTCTGACAACTGCTCCTTCCTTCTCACATCCCATAAATACAGGTGTTTCCCCAAGGTCATTTGTTCTCCTTTTCTTCTTGAAAATCTGCTCTTGTGGCTTCAAATGGGACCAAGATCTACATATGCAGCCCTGACTTTTCCTTCAATGGTCCTGAAATCTTCGATTGCAGAGGTAGTGGACATCTACACTTCAATAACTAGGTGAGAACCCATTAACTCCTCACTTCCCTGATCTACAAATGTAGGTCTCCCTCCTAACGTTCTTCTCTCCATCACAATAGCCTCCCTTCTTCTCGTCATCCTGTCTCCTAATGTTGGCACCCTTTGTTTATCTTCCACCTTCCTGAAGGCCAATTAGTCCTCATGTCGTGATGAGTCTTCTTTTAAGATTGTTTTTAACCACCACATCTACTCCCACTACTTCCTTTCTGGTTTAGGTTGTCATATTCAGCTCCCTCCTAGAGTCTAATAAAAGTTCTAGAGCTGGAAGGAACCCCAGACACTAATTATCTAATCCAACCACTTTATTTTACAGATGAAGAAACCAAGACCCAGAAATGTTAAATGACTTGCCCAAGGTCACAAGGGCAGTATAAATTTGAACTCAGGACTCATTTCTACACGTTCTTTAGGACAGTTCACTGTTCTTCCCACTGCACTAAGTTGCCTTCCTAGTGGAATAATCTCCAAACTGTTCATTCTTTCTCCAGCCTGTCATGCAACCAATCTAGCCCTAATATTGAACTCAAGTAGATCTGTGAACACATGGATGTGAATATTCCTTCAAATGAAGCAGATTAATACTCACTCCTACCTACCCCATTCTGTCTAACTCCTATTCTCCCAGCCACAGGTGCCTCTCAGTGTGCTGTGCTGGGGCCTGCCTAGCTTTCTCTTGATATTGGAAGGGAAGCAGCAGAGTGTATAGGCTTATCCACTGTTTATCTTATGTTCTCAAAACATAACTAGTTCATTTTCTTTTCCACTCAAATGCTTTTCTGATGACATCCTTTACTCTAATTTTGAGAACCTTTTTCAATGAACAGTGAATAGAAATACTATTAGAGGAAGTAAATCATACCCATCAACATTCTTGTTCATATGTATCTTTATCAATCACTTGGCATTTAATCATATATGATTCTCAGGGCATCACATTTTTGTTCTGTATCATTATTTATCCTTTCCTATGTATGTGCTGTCAGCTGCTTACCATATCTCCCATCCGTTCCTTTCTTTCTACTCATATGGCCACCATACCTTTGTTGCCTCTCACCTGGATTATTTCAAGAGCCTGCCTCAAGACTCTCCCCACTCTATTTTATCTATCCATCACACAGTTGCCAAAGTGATTCTCCTAAAGCAAAGGTTTGAAGATGCCATTGCCAGTGTCTTACTAATTAAACTCCACTAACTTTAGGAACAAATACAAACTCCTCTGTTTGGTACTTAGAACCCTTTACAACCTGGCTCTAACCTACTTTTCCAAACTTTTTATACACTACTTCCTACAACACATAGTGATCTAGTTAAACTGTGCTTCTGGCTGTTCCTCATACACAACACTCTCCTATTTCCTTGCCTCTGCACAGGCTGTCCCTCATGCATGGAATATGTTTTCCTCTTCAATTGTGCCTCCTAAAATGCCTAGTTTCTTTTGAACTTTCTTTCAGCTCTAACACCAACTTCTACATGAGGCTGTTTTCAAGCTACTGGATCCATCCCCCCCAACCCCCCCACCTAATTATCATGAACTTACTATAAACCCCCTAATGGCAGAGACCATTTTATTTCCATTTTTGCATCTGAGAGTGCCTAGTGTGTAGTAGGTATTTTAAAAATGCATTTTGATTCTCTTATTTACCATAATTATATTTCAGTTTCCTTGAGGACAGAGATCTTCTGTTATTCTTTTAGTATGTAGCACAGGGCTAGGCCCTCTAAATAAATATTTTAACAGATTATCAAATTTCAAAGAATTAGTACATTATAAAATATACTTGATACAAGTTTACAGTTAAGTACATACAAGACACACAAAATAAATGCACAGTGGTTTGCTGGTAGCAGACATGAGGGCTAAGAGCGGGGACTGAGAACTGGGGGTATCACTAGAGGCCCCTAGAAGAAAGTAGAACATAAGTTGAGCTTTTATGGGTTATAACATCTTTGCAAACTTTAATATGTTAAATAAATGCCAATTATTACTGTTTCTATAACATTCCAAATGAACTTACTTTCTGGCTAAGTATCCTCTACAAACAGCCTGGAAAAAGATGATGATGTCTGTAATCTTTAAATCTCGTTCTTCCTCCAAGTGGGCGAGAACTCCTGCTCTGAAGAATATCTTGCTCTGTCCAATTCTGTACAAGTTAGGGTCTAATTCTAGAGCTCGAATCTAAGAGACAAAAGTTGGCTTAGTTTCTGCTACAAATAACAACGTATAACATCAAGCAATAACTTAAAAGTTAAAGAAAACCTACCATTCGTTCACAAGCTTGTTTGCCATCCATAAAGCCTTTTGGAATAGCATTTGGGGTCAGAATCTCATACCTATAAGAAAGTTACAGAACAAAGAGAACTCAAATTTTTAGCATACACACATTTTATCTATTCGTAGCAACTCTTTGCCTCTAATGGGTATATAATTAAAGTATGAATACTCTATTTGGTACAATTGAAAAACTTCCCATTAAAAATATGAAACACCAAAAAGCCAAACAAAAAAAAAAACCTAACAAAAAATATGGGGCAGCTAGGTGGCACAGTGAGTAGAGCACTGGCCCTGGAGTCAGGAGGACCTGAGTTCAAATCCAGCCTCATACACTTGACACACTTACTAGCTGTGTGACCTTGGGCAAGTCGCTTAACCCCAATTGCCCTGCCTTCCTCTCCAAAAAAATAAACAAACAAAAAAAAAGACAACGAAAAAAATATGAAACAAATTATAATATGTATGTCGTGTGTGTCCTCCCCTCCTACCTCCCACTTCCCACTGGAATGTGAATTCTTTAACAGCACATGCTGGTGTCTTTGTATTCCCAGAGTCTGGCACATTGGAGGTAATTAATAAATGCTGACCAATTGAAAACTTGAAAGAAGACCATGTTTAATTCTTCCTGTCCCAGACTATAATAATGATGCCTACCAAAGCCATTACTTCTTATATATTCCTAGATTATATGGGAGAAGATTTTATTCCTACCTGGCCTGAAAGGTCCCAAATCATTGTCATTTCTTGAGTTAAAGCCAAGGGTGGGGAACCTGCAGCCTCAAGGCTACATGTGGCCTTCTAGATCCTTGGGTGCAGCCTTTTGACTGAGTCCCAAGTTGTATAGAACAAATCCTTTTATTAAAAAGATTTGTTCTGTGAAGTCTGGATTCAGTCAAAGGGCCACATCTGAGGACCTAGAGGGCAACATGTGGTTTTGAGGCCACAGGTTCCCCACCCCTAAGCTAGACACTAAATCTAAGGATAATGAATCCAAAACATAGAAGTAACTTAAAAATATGACATTTATAGAGTTTTATAACATATAAAACACTTCCACTTATTTTATCTCATGAGATCCTTACAATAATCTCATGGCGTAGACGTTGCTATCATCACTTTATATACAAGGAATCTGCGGCTCAGAGAAATTAACTTATTTGCCAAAGTTTGCACAGACTGAGATGGCCCTTGAACCCAGTCTTTTGACTTCCAAGACTAATCCTCTTCCTATGATAATTATCATAAAATAAACATGGTTCTAAAGATGAAAAGAATATGCGAAAAAAAAACAAGTCTTATATGCCCAGCAGTAGAGGACAAATGTAACACACCAGGAAAGGTGTGTCATGGTTAACAGAGGCCACTGAAAATTTCTTAATTTTTTTTTTTTTTTTTACAATTTTACAATTTAAAAAAATTTATAATTTTAATTTACAGTTTTTTAGGGGCTAGCTTTTTTAGATATTAAACATTTTTTCCTGTTGTTGTTTTTCCCCTCAATTATAAAACAGGTTTTAGACTACAAGATATTTCCTAGTCCAAATATGATAAATATTTTGCTTTTTACCTTTGGCACATGAATGAGGCATGGGGAGACTATTCAGTGAATTCAGTTTCCTGGATGCTAATCAAGTCCTTTTTGTTCCAAGGAATAAAAAGTGAATATCTATTGGACTATTCAACATACAATGTAATTTAAATGTCACAAATATGCTACATCTCTGTGGGGTCTGATATAGGTTGTTCCCTGCAAAGTAACAGCTTTTGATCAATGTCTTTTAGAGTAGGGGTTTTTGCCCTGCGGTCCAAGAATTATTTTTTTAAAAAAAATATTTTGACAACTGTATTTCAATATAATTGGACTCCTTTGTAATTTTACGCAGTGTATATATTTAAAAACATTATTCTGATAAGGGGCCCATAGGCTTCACCAGATTACCAAATGAACAGTTGGAAATAAAATGCATACATATACAAAGAAGGTTAAGAAGACCCCCTAGTCTAGAGACATGTGCTATATGATCCAAAGGAATGATAACATGGGGATTTCAGGTCAGGTAGAATGGAAAAGCAGTTTATCAGTAGGTAGTCCAAGAAGGTAACTCCACTTGAGCACCAATTACTATCTACTACCACCATGTCGATGCCACCATCTTCCCTCCCCTCCAAAATTGGAATTACTTCTCTAAAAGGCAAGGAAGCTAACCCTGAGACTTGACTGGCCCTGGGAGTTAAAGCTCAAGTCTTATTTTTACCTGTTGCCTCATTTTTCCTTTATATTCAGTTAAAGGAGAGACTTCGGGTTAGAACAAATAAGAGTTCATCTTATTGATAGTTATTTCAAAGAGATATCTCACTGAACTTATATTTTAAATTAGTATTTCTTCCTGCACATGTCTTATCTCTGCCAACCATATATTTGGCGGCAGTGATCATCTATCAACCATGACAAAGTTTCAAGAAATTTTTACTGATTAACTGAATTACATCTTTTCTAAAAGACACACTGATTGCTGGTGCTTGATCTCAACATGTGCTGTTCTCCAGTGCTTGGGCAGCATACTTAATCGATTCTGGGAAAAACAGGAAGAATCTGTTACCCTCTCACCACTTCTTAAGGATTACCATCACTTTTTCAGTTAGGAGTGAAGCACATGTAAAGAAGTCTGAAGTCCTGGTACCTCTGTCTGAATTCCTGGAACACTATCCGGTTCGGGAACCCCTGTCGACAGATTCTAATCCCTTCCAAGACACCGTTGCAACGGAGCTGATCAAGAACTAGATGAGGATCCAGTTTTCCAGCCTAATCAAGCAAACAATAATTTAAAAGTCGCCCTTTGTAAAATGACACAAATAAAATTTGAAAAACAGTAACGAAATTGACCACAATAAGAAATGCTTATCATTTGGCACATAAATAAAATGTTTTATTTAGTACTTGCCCTCTTCTCATGATTGGGAATGATGCAGCGAACAAAATTAGGGTTGGTATTTCGAAGGGTGGCCATCAGTTTAGTGAGAGATTCTTTATATAGTTGCCCAACAGTACGAAACATGCCCTTTTTGGTTTTATATGCTGAGCCAAAAGCAGTCTCTGTCATGCCAGTAACTTGATCCAGACCCACAATACGATCCACTGGTAAAAACAAGAAGGAAATATAAAATCAAACCAGTTATGACTTTTATCAGAAAACAAAATAACAGGACAGAGAGTAATAGGGGAGCAGCACAAGCTTTGTGAAACAGATGGTAAAGGGGGATGCCATCTAGGGAAGGCAGTCAGCATATCCAGACACTGGGCACAAGCAGTGGAATTAAAAGCCACAAACTTCGATGGCAATATGTCTTAGTGCTTTGATAATACAAATACAGACTAACTTTTAAAAACATTACAGTTATAGTCACATGAAATCCATCTTCACATGGTCACTATTTTAAATAAATTATCTTGCCTGAAACTAAATAAGCAAACTATGAAAAAAATTCAACTAACTTTCCAGAGCCTATTTATGCCTAAAAAAGAGTATACTAAAAGGTAAAAAGAGAATCCTTAGGAAAACCAATGGACAACAAAAATGTCCATGAAATGAGAACCATAGATTCTGTCCATTTAATCGCTAGCTTTTCTGGAATAAAAGTGACTCTGGGAAGAAGATGAATTTAAGTAGCCTGGGAATATTTTAACTGTATAGATGTCTTCAAACTTCAAAAATGTTAGAAAGACTTAGATATTAAGGGAAAGATAAGTGCTATAAAAAAAATCAAGGAGCAGGAAAACAAAAACACAGAATAATGTTTTCACTTTTAATCACCTTCCTATTTCTTTAGGAAGAAGAAGTGCCTGAGTTTTCCATGTGAATGCTAGCTAAAATTTCTCATTGTAATGTTATCATGAGTGATTAAAAACAGTTATCAGACCCTATCATGTTGGTAATGGCCCACAATTATCTACACAATCCACTCTAATATTTACTTTTACTATATCCCCAGATCACTAGTTAAGAAGAATAAGTATATACTCTCAAGAGAACAAATTTTTAAAAAAGAATAAAGGATCCTTTGTGGATCAATTTTTTGAAAATCACACAAACAATAGGAAAGAGGCAGTAGATATTAAAATTTTTAAGAACTGTTCCTCTTCCATTAAGGTAATTGTAGCTCAATCAGTACTGATTTTCAAAGCCGTCTCAATGGACATCATTAAAACAGAAGAAAAAATTTAAAAAACTTCTGAAGCCTTGTATCTTCTTTTATTAATAAATAAAGCTGAGAAAGATTATTAACTACATGCACAGTTGGAAATGAAATGCACACACTGCTAATTCAGGTTTATAACTTGGAGTAATCCAAAACTTAATTTTTGATGATAAATTTAGTCTATTATTTTATGTTGAAATTATCTACCAAGACTTTAAGTGCTAAAAGGTTGAGGATACCTGTTGTTGCTAAAAGTTCCTAGAAAAATATAATTCTGTTATATTAAGGTGTTGCATTTGGAAGGTGAGGTGAGAAACATGCTCTTCTGCTTATGGATTCTCAAAGAGCTTTTACTTTTAAAATTATTGCTATTATTGTTAAAATTATAGCCAAAGAAAGCACTTGCTAATATTTTTATTTTTGGCATTTCCTCCAATAAAAAATGTCCAAATAAAAGGTTAAATTTATTCAACTTTTTACGATATTCCTATAAGAGGAATTCCATTCAAGGAGTACTAGAGTTCCGCATGCTTGTGGCTATGAATGAAATCCTCAGCTGTTTTAGTTTTCTGCATTATACTGTGGAGCAGGCTATAGCAGTAGAACCATTCTAATTTTAACTTGCAAGGTAGCTTTAAATCACAGTACTTATAATGTGGAACTTTAAAAAATAATCAGCACTGCAAAAATTACTGATGCAAAAGAAAAATGTCACATTTTTTACGGTAGAACTCTGCAAATTAAAAAAACACTGCTACACAGAAGTATGCTATGTGAAAAGGTCCTAGATAGTCACCTTTCAGTAGGTAGATAGCCACTGATGGTGTTCCTTGCTATTGGGATTTCACAGGTCCCGATGACCTTGGTTATGAGTATTCTTCATACTGAAGATTCAGTATTTAAGGCCCTTTATACCAATTCTTTGCCCAATTCATATTATAGATTTTTGGCTTATGCCTCATTATATTACTGATTGGTAACATATACTCAGTGTATATACAGTATACAGTACCTTGATTATTTATCCACTGCTACAATGCTATATGTCCAGCATTTTACCGTTTTGTCTTTTCAGTAAATAGTGTTTCAATGTAGTCCTCGAACACTAAGTAGCTAAGTAAATATTCTATAAGCTTTTTGAACAACTGTATTTCATCCTGAAGATGTTAAGTGTTTTTTGTTGTTGATGTTCTTAAGAGTACTGAAAAGCTAAGCTTGTGTCTATGAACTCAAGTTACTATGAGGCATAAAAAGAGTGAGGCATAAAAAAATTACTAAATTCACACATCATATAATAATGTTGTAAACTTCTAGTGAATTATAAGTGAATAATATGTGTATATGTGTTCATTGTGACACATTTGTAATAATACTTATGGACTACGTGTGCTTTTCTAAAAGCCTCTTTAATACACTGTATTATCTGTTAATCTGAGAATGACGGGAGGAGGGGAGATGAATACGTGTTTATATATCACTTACTATGTGTCAGGTACTGTGCTGAACACCTTTTATAAATATTTTATTATTTGATTTACCCTACCCTCAAGGTAGGTCCGATTATTAATACCATTTTACAGATGAGAAAACTGAGGCAAACAGAATTTAACTGACTTACTCAGGGTTGCACGGCTAATACACTTAAACTCAGGTCTTCCTAACTCCAGGCCCGCTTCTAACATCAGTTATGTGTAGGTTATTTTGGTGGCAAAAAGTTTATCCCACTTTTTCCTTTAGAATTTGTGGGGGGAAATGTCCTTTAGTAGTTTAAACCACCTTTATGGAGGCTGAAACTCATTCTCTGCCCATCCTTGTTTTAGGCTCATGTTTCAGATTTGTATGCTATATTATTCTGGCGACCAAATGTGAGTTTCCTGTTCAAAGGAATTGAATTAAATACTGCCTTCCAAAATTATCATGTGGCCAGTGACAGTATATATTCTCTATGTATTCTCCCCGAGCACTTAAATCTGGATTTCCTTTTTTTGTTGTTTTTGGTTTTATAGTCGTGAGAGTTTAGAAACAGGAAAGCCCACACACTCTTTGGATCTGTGTATAAAATTTATCGACCCTTCTCATTTACCTGTTGTAGTAATATTGTATTATTGTGTGTATATCAGGCTGCTATGTAAAACTTTTAAAAAAATTTAATGCAGGTCAAAATTTCTTGCATGTTAAATTAGTAGAATGTTCAGTGTAACAAACTACAGCTACACATTAAAATGATTGTTTTTTGTTATATTATACAATGCCCACGAGGTGGGGTGGGGTGGGGCTGCTGCTTCAACGGTGAGGATACCCAGCCCCGGTGAGGTAAAAGTAAAGCCAACTACAGAAGACGCTCCTGCTGGAGGTCATGCTTTGTTAAGATGGGCATACACATATAAAATCAGGGACATCCAAAAAACCCTAGTGTATAAATCTAAATATGGAAAGTAGTTTTTTGTTTATTTTTATAAAAGTATGGACAAACTTTTTCCTGTCATAAATGGCAATGAAACCTAAAGGTGATGTTATTGAAAACAGAGGCTTTTGTGAGAAAAAATTTATTTTCAATTATAGCAAGGGAACGTAATTTTAAGAAATGCTTATGGCTCCTTGGAAATGCTGTAATTTTGTATTTTATGTCACAAAAATTATCATTCTCTGTATGTGAATAGTTCAAAGGTCTTCATGTTCACATCCAAATTAGGTAAACAACTTCACTTTTATAACTAAGTTTAATTTTGAAATTTAATTTTATTTTGAACAATGCAGATAATTCTGCTCTTGGCATTTGTAAGTATAAACATTTAAACTGTTACTCAATTCTGTAATTTTTATACTTATAGTATAATGACAGCCTTAAAACATTTAAACAAACCCTTTATGTGCAATTTATAACTGTAAATTTTGTTCTTTTGAGTAATGCTAAAACTGATGATAAAAAAAAAGGCAAGGCTGGACATCCAGATCCAAGGACCTGGGCTTCAAAAACAATTTTAAGAAATGCAATATAACAGGTCTTAAATCTGTTAAATCTTATTTTGTGTTACCAAAACTAAATTATGTTGATATATTAATTTTCTGAATGCACAACTCTGACTAGATCATCCTATTGCAAAAAAACCCAATCAATCTTTAACATCTTTACAACACCCAAATTCCTTGGTCTGCTATTTAAGAACTCCTATCATTTCAACATTGTTTACTTAGAGCTGGAAGGGACTTCAGAGGATATCTAGCCCAACTTTCTCATTTTACAGGTAAGAAAACTGAGGTACAGATGGGGAAATGACTTGCTCATGGTCATACAGGCAGTGTCTAAAGTAGGGTATGAATTCCTCTAACTCCAGGACCAGTACTTTTTCAACCGTCTCCTCAGCATATAGTTGGGTAAACTGGCCCAGACAGGTTGTTACATACCCAAGGTCAGAGAGCCATTAAGTAGAACAGCTTCTTGGGGAAGGTGTCAAGGTATCAAGGGCTGAGTCTGGGCTATAAGGAAGGCATGGCCAACCCTGGTTCTAAAGGTCCTTGTAGCATGGAGCTGGTGGTGCAGAAGCATTGAGCCCATGGTCTGAGTTGCTTGTGGGTCGGTCCTTTCTCCTCTGCAGGAAGCAAGTCTTCTGATTCCAAAATAAGCATACTTTCCATTGAACCACAATTCCTCCTAGATCATTTACTTTACACTTCCTCCTACATACCAAGGTCTCTCTGGCAGAAATCTCTGCCCTAAGGCACTGCTTCCCTGATTGGTGGCTACCTGGCAGAAACCACTATCTCAGTATGGACCCCAGCCATGCTTCCCTTCACTCAAAATCCATACTTCTTTCAAGTTGTGTGTTGTTTTGCCCCACTGTAATATAAGCTCCTTGAAGGTAGGGATTATTGTTGGCTTGTGTTTGTATCCTTAGTGGTAAGAAAAGGGCCTGGTATATAACGACTGCTTCAAAAATGCTCTGCTGCCTATCCATCTATTAAAGAGCTGTGATTTGAATCTAGGTTTTGTGAATACAAATCCACCATTCTTTCTGCTGTACCACGATGCCTATCCAAATAAGCACTGTGATTTTCTGGCTGTGTCCTTGGGTCTAGGTTGTCCCAACCTACATCTTCCCTTCTTTAAATTATGTCTTCAAGACCCAGCTCAAATGCCATCTCCACTGTAACTTCCTGGTCACTTCATGTCTAAGATGTCTTTTTCTAACCTCTGCTCCTATAGCATTTTGCCTAATCACGTATGTGCTTGTTTTTGTATGTCTTTTATACTCCTCCTCCCACCCTTTAGCTGTTATTACATGCAAAAAGTACTTAATAAATAAATATTACTGAATGACCAAACACTTTTCTCCTCTATTCCCAATCATGTGCTTATTTTAGTATTTAGTATACTAAATTTAGTATAGGTCCACTACTTTGCCATCCTGCTTATTAGTGTCATTCACTACCTCACAGAATGGACATAGTCACACCAGGGCCTTGAGATATTTTTCAGCAACAGTCCCAACTTACAAAAGCACTTTAAACTGAAGCATTTTTAGCTGACAATATTCCACATTTCACACATCTTATGCTCCAAGAAAACCAGACTATCTACTATGCCCATAACACATTTCAGGCAGATGCCCAGGACAGAGGTATTGTTAAATAAATATTTGACTGAATTAAGCAACTTCTACCTCTACTCAATCAATCAACAAGAATTTATTAAGACCTTACTTCAGAGTCTGGGGATATAAAGGCAAAAACTGAAAGCTTCCTTGCCCACATGGAGTTTATATTTTCAGATTCAAAACGATGAACTGGATTCCAAATCAAAAAGCATCTAAATGGCAATCAATATCTCCAGATTCTGACTCTTCCCCTGTACAGATTTATTTTGTTAATATATACTTGCTAATTGATTGCAATCAAGCTGCTATTACATGGATAAAATCATGGTTTATTAGCAGAAATTAAGGTGTTTGAAAATTATTACTAGAAAATTCCTTTGTCCTCCCAAATTAACTGCATTTTGTATTGAAAGACATAAAGAATAAACAACATAAAAAACAAACAACATGTAACAGGGGAAAAGAGAAAAGTGATTTAAACAATTACACATTTGTCTGTGGACATCTACTTATATCTTTTACTTATTCAAAAATTATACATTAACTCAAGAAATAGGAAAAAATCATCCTGTTTATTTCTGTGAAGCCAGTTGAGGAATTCTATGTATTTCTTGTTTTCCCTGCTATTGTCTTTATTTGCACCGCTATAGTAAGTGTACATATTATTCTGATAGTTATGCTTTTTAAAAAAAAACCTAGTATCATTTTATATGTCATCGTGTATGATACAATAGTGTATACAGCACGTCATTTTTGATCGACTTGTAAATCACAATTTGTTCAGCTAGTTCCCATTCCTAGATGTTATTTCTAGAATTTTGCTACTACAAATAGTAATAGTTTTGCATGGATAGGTCAAAGGTCACAGCTTTAAAGCTCTTATTTATACCTCTTAGATATAGGCGGTAATCTAGTCCAAACCCGGTATTTTACAGATGAGGACACTGAGGCATAGAGAGGTTATATAATTTAATCTAACTCCACTCGATTGTGAGATGGCCGAGATTGTGCCCCGAGTCCCTTGATTCCAAAATAAGTACCCTTCACACTATACCACAATACCTTATAGAATACTGACTGGAAGAATTTCTCATAAATTAAAATTTTTTATTTGTAATTTTTTCTGATTAACAAGCATTTGGTTTTTTCTATCACTCTCGCCTGTCCCTAAAATTGAGCAACTAATAATAATGATGATGATGATAGTAGTTAAAGCAGCTAACCTTTACACAGAGCTTCTTATGCATCAGGGCCTATGCTAAGTACTTTACAGCTATCTTCTCACTGGATCCACACAACAGCCCAGGAAGGGAGGTACTATAACTATCTCTATTTTGAAGATGAGGAAAGTGAGGCAAACAGGGTCACATGGCTAGGAAGTGTCTGACACAGACCTGACCTCAGGTCTTTCTGACTTCAAACCCAGTGCTCAAGGTACTGGGCCACCTTCCTGTCTAAAGAAATGAATGAATAAATGCCCTGTAACAGATATGTGTGATGAAAAAACCCCAAATTCCCACATTGGCCATGCCCAGAAACGCTTTTCTCATTCTGCCTTTTCAGCCTGTCGTTTCTCTGCCAGCAGTGGACGGGTAGCTAGCTTCTCCTTCAGCCCTTGGCAGTTGCAGCCTGCCCCTGCATTGATCTAAGTTCTAAAGTCTTTGAAAGTTGTCTTTCTTGATCATTTTGTTGTCAAAGCATTAACTATTCTGTTAGTTTTGCTCCCTTCACTCGGCATCAGTTCACAGAGGTCTCCCTGTGAAACTGTCCATCTCATTCACTTCCTAAGGTGTAAGACTAACATCCCATTACATCTATCTAACATAATTTGGTTGGCCAATCCACAACTTTAGATCCGCCTTCCTCCCCCCTAAAGAAGTGTTATGTCTTTGCATATGTGGATGCCTTCTCTCCTTCATGGATCTTTCTGGAGGCTACACCAAGTAGCCGTATAGCTGGGTAAGCACAACTTGGTAATGTCTGAGGGCAAAGTTCCAAACTGCTTTCCAGAATGAAAAGAGGAGTTCATAGTTCTACCGATAGATTATTAATATATTGTTTTCCCACAGTCCCTTCATCATTTGTCATTCTCCTCTTTGGTCATCTTTGCTGATCTGATGGGTAAGGGGTATGAGAAGGGATTGCTGTTGTTCCAATATGTATTTCCCAATTATTTATTTCATCCGGGCTAAGTGACTTGAATTCAAGAGTGCTCTACGTTTTGAAGGATGAAGTTAAGACAAGTTAAAAAGATATAGCTCCTTTGCTTTTGAAAGAAAGAATTCTGGTAGATTTGGGGATAACTGAAGTCCTTTGTATCCGTGTCATGCTCTAGCCCATATTTCCCAAGCTTTTCATCTATTTCCTCTTTCAGTCGAGGTCAAGGGTAGGGAAGCTGCAGCCTCAAGGCCACGTGGCCCTCTAGGTACTCTCAACAGGTAATACAGCACCTGGCACATAACAGATGCTTAATAAATGTTTATTGACTCACTGACATCCTTCAACTGTGCTAAAATTATTCATCATTTCAATTAGTATTGGTGGGATCATTAAAAGATTTTCTAAGTAAGCCATATTACCTGCAAAAAAGCAATAATTTCATTTCTTCACTGCCTATGTTTATTCCTTCGATTTCTCCTTCTAGTAATAGTATTTCTAGAACTATACAAATAGTGATGATAGTAAATATTCTTGCTTTACCCTTGATTTTATTAGAAAGGTTTTTGGTGTTTCCTCCTCTAGAGAACATGCTAATTTTTTTAATATAAAAATGTATTATATTTTCAAAAGATTTTTTTCTGTATCTCTTGACACAATCATGTGATTATTTTTTCTTGCTAATTTATTTCTTATGGTTATGATCTTCCCACTATTTAACTGTCTATTTGTTCCTTATACAAATCCAACCTAGTCTGAGTATATAAACTTTAATGTTACTGCAGTATCACTGCTAATACTATATTTGATATTTTTGTGTTGATATTTCCATTAGGGAATTTGGCTTATAGATTTTTTTTTATTCCTATGTGGTTTAAATATCAGGACATATTTGTCTCATGGAAAGCATTCGGTAAAATATTATCTTTCCTCATTTTTGCAAACAATTAAACTAAGGTTTGTTATAATTGGAATGTTTTATCAAATTGACTTGCAAATCCATCTGGTCCTGGGAGTTTTTTGACTAAGAGTACATTTATGGCTAGCTGAAGTTCACTTTCTGAGACTAGATTACTTAATATTATTATTTAAGATCTGTATTTCTAGTCCTGAAACATTTTTCAATTTTTGCCAATATTCATTCAAGTTCTCATTTTCATTGGCATAGAATTAGGCAAAATATTTTGTAATAATTTCCTCTATTTGATTGTCATTTTGTGAGTTTTTTTGTGTTTGATCACAGGAATTTGGTTTTTCACATTCTCCTGTCTGATCAGATTAGCAGTTTGTCTATTTCATTCCTTTTTTTAAAAAGCACGGTCTACTTTTATTCATCAATTTAATGGTTTCAAAAAAATTTTTGTTGGTTTCAAACAAATTTGTAGATGAATTACAGACATCCCGGCTGAGAAAGATTTAAAAAGAAACATGAAGGCTACGTACACAGAGACTATCCAGGACGATGAGAAGAGGCTGAAGCATTGTTGGTACAGCAGAGAGTGCTGATTCTGAAGTCAGAGAACCTAGATTCAAATGCTGCTACTGCCTCTATGCACTTGGGCAAGTCACTGAATGTTCCTGGGCCTCAATTTTCCCATCTATAAAATGGGAGGCCTAAGTTAGACGGCCTAAGGCCTCTCCCCATTCCAGATATATAATCCTTGGAAGGGTAAAATATCACATAGGGTCCATGACCAAGTTGGAAAGGTTTTTAAAGATCTACTTTTAGGGGTGTGTGCCTCATGCTTAAGGTCCTAGGTATAATTCCAGGTATCACCGTGAGTCAAAGTTAAGGGAAACTTCTAAAGACATGTATTATATATAGACATGAAAAAGAGAATGAAGAGCATAAAACCAAAGACAAACACAACCCAAATAACAGCATCAGAAAGACAAAATGCCAAATGAACTATGGTTTACAAAACACGTAAAGGACAATAAAAAAAGGCTTTACAACTCTTTTCAGGAGAAAAAGAACAAAGAAGGGTAGGAGATTACTTCTTGGGGCAGCCTATGTTAACAGATGACAGAAGGAAAACAGAATTACTCCATTACTAAAGATGCTACCACCAATGTGAGTTTATGATGGGGCTACTATTAAATGGCTTCAGGCTGACTTAGCTACTTACGCTGACTTTCTGCTTTCTGAGTCAGGTTAAGAAGTACTTCAGACTCACCTAACCCTTCTATTTCTACTAAGTCCAACTAGGTACCACTGAGAAATTCAGATTAACAGTATTGCTATAGGCTTTATCCTCTTCTTTATACTTAATGGATAACATATCGATTAAAAAGGGAAAACATATGATTCCCTATTACTACATCATAATAATGCAGGAACTATAATCCCTCTACTTGGTAATAGAACCTATATGGATATAATGGATGAAGAACGTGACGGCACACTTGAAAAAGGGCTTTTTGGCTTTTGTAGATACATAATCTAAAAGTACATGGCTTAATAGAAAAATATTTACATATAAACTTAATCTTACCACATCTGAGAGAGCATGCTACCAAACTTCTGGGGGTGGCAGAAATGGTTTCCCTAAAATCTGGGACAAATATACTAGCTGAAGAGTTCTTCCCAATCAACTGATAAGCATTTTTAGGTGTCTACTTCATCTTGGGTGCCATGCTAGATACTGGGCATAAAACAAAAGCTTAGACAGGCCCTTCTTTCACGGAGGTTACATTCCAAAAGGGGTAAGAACATGTAAATATATACGTATCCAAAAAACGTAAAGCTGACACAAAGTCACACTGGATTGATTGGAAGGCACTACAATGGGGAGGACCAAAAAAATCTCCTGTGGATAAAGCAGAAGATAAGTCTTGAAAAAGAAATAGGTTTGAAGAGACAGGTAGGGATGGAACACTTTTTCAGGCATGAAGAACACTGCCTGTGAAAGCAAAGAGGTAATATGTGCGAAGAGCAACGGGCCTGGTGTAGCCCTCAAAGCTCTTCACAGTCCGGCCTCTGTTATCTTTCCTTTCCCTGCCTATCGTCCTATACTCACCAACCAGTTGACACTGCTGCCTTCTTGCTATTCTATGAAGAAGACAATACGTCTCTTGGCTCTGGGCATTTTCTCTGTTTGGCCAACCCTAAAATGCTGTCCCTCTTCTGGCTTCTTTTAAGTCCCAGCTAAAATCCCATCTTCTTTGAGAAGTTTTTCCTAATACTCACAATGCCAGTCACTTCCTTGTGTTGGTTATTACTCCTACAAGGCTATTTGCATGTTGTCTCATCCCCGCGATCAAAGACTCTTTTTCCTTTCTTTGAGTCTCCAATGCTTAGTACAGTGCTCAGCACATAGTAGGCTCTTTATACTGACTGACTACAAGGTACATAGAGGAAAGTGATGTGTAAGAAGACTGGAAAAGAAGTAAGGGGACAGGTTTTACAGACCTTTAAATATCAGAGGGGTTCATGTTTTTAGCCATAAAGATACTAGAGAGCTAATGAGTTTAGGAGGGAACATGTTCATACCCGTGCTTTGGGCAAATCACTTGCTGGCTATATTGAAGATGAACTGAAGTGGGGAGAGATTTAAGGTCTCCAAATATGAAATCATTTCAATAGACCAAATATGAACTTATTCCAGTAGTCCTGTGAGAAGCAATGAGGCCTTGACCTAATGTGCTGGTTGTGTGAGTGGAAAAGAATAGGATTCATGAGAGATGTTCTGGAGACAGAACCAACAAGCTTTGTCAATTGGATATGTGGCATAAAAGTGAGGAATTAAGGCATTGTACACTTGAGTGACTAAGAGGATGCTCTTAAGAACAGGAGAAATTCAGAAAAGGGGAAGGTTTTGGCAAAAAAAAAAAAAAAAAAAAAAAGAATTCTGTTTTCAACATGTTGAGTTAGAAATGCTAATGGGATATACAGATGAAGACACCCAGAAGGCAGCTGGTGATGCAGGACTAGTGCTCACAAGAGAGACGAAGGCTGAAGATGGATCTAGGAATCATCTGCATAGAGATAACTGCATGCATGGCAACTGGACCCAGAGCGTGTGTGTGTGTGTGTGTGTGCGTGCGCGTGTGAGCATGCGCGTGTGTGTATATGTGTGTGCGTGCTGTCCAACCTTAAGTCATCTTACGGCTACATTAAAATAAAATAATTATTTGAGGGCCGCACCCAGAATAAAAAATACAGTACACTAATAGAAAGTGGGGGAATGCGCTTCATCAATACAACAGGAGAAGACACAAAGTGCAAAAGCAAACACAAAACAAAGTGACAACACAACAGTATAAAGATAAGTGCAAACAGACTAGTCTGGACCATACAGAGGGAATGTATCCCACAGATCGACTGAAAATTCCATGTGATATGTTCCATCTATAATACTGCTTAAAAACACCAAAGAAAATCAACATCAATGAGATTATAAGATAGAATTAAAAAATCTAATATGCATTCCATGCAAATTATTTTATTTTTTTGCTCATTAAAATTAAAACCCACAGGCAGGCCGCATAAAATCACACTGCGGGCTGCATGTTGGCTGTATTTTGGACAACCCTGCTGTAGAGCAACTATGTTCTTTAGAACATAGTTTAGAATCTAAACTCTTCCCTTCACTCAAGCTGCCAAATGCATCAACAACTTCCACATTCACAGCAGACTCAGAACTCATTAAGATTGACATCTTACAAATCCTGGCACCTTCTCTGTTCCTCAAAATTTCACTACAGTTTTTTTTTTTTTTGTGGTAGCAAAGGACCAGAAACCGAGTTGTTGCCCACCAACTGGATAACAGTTGTACATGAATACGATGGAATACTACTGTGCTTAAAGAAAAGATGAAAGGGATGGCCTCAGAGAAACCTTGGAACACTTGGATGAGCAGATGCAGAGTGAAGTGAATAGAACCAGAATGATTTATCATGTAATATCAATATTATAAAGGTAATCAACTTTGAAAGTATTATGAACTCTGATTAATGTAACCTTATCAGCCATGATTTCAGAGGACTCATGATGAAACATGCTGTCCAACTTCTGATGGAGAGGTGAGAAACTCAGGGTACAAACTGAGATTTTTTTGTTTAAACATGGTAAATGTGGGAATTTATTTTGTTCAACTATACACATTTGTAATAGGATTTTTTAAAAATTCTCCAATTAGGGAAGGGGAAAGAAGAGATGGAAGGGTGCATTTTTGATTGAAAAAAAAGTCAACGGATTTAAATTAAAATTCTTTAAAAATTTATTTTATCATTCCCTTTCTGCCTCCTCTTCCCTCATTTTCCTTCCCAGTGGTCACAAAAGAGATTGTTGTGTTGTGTTTGTCCTTTGTTTTCGAAGAGGACCATGACATCAGGAAAATGATGACAACTTGCAGTTGACTTTGATTTGAGTGAGGGAGGGCTGTGTGCAAGGTCACCAGCCTAGCCTCACTTTCTCCTCCAGAGCCATCTGGGTCTAGTGCCTGATACTCACCAGGATGACTGGAGATGGCCCAGGGTGCATTAGGAGACCCTGGCCCTTTCAGGCTAAGGTCTTTTCAGGTTCTCACTTTGAGTGAGGTAAGGCCCATTCAGTGAATAGGCCTCTTTAAGAAGTTAAGCAAGGGATGGCCCCTTTAATCAAAAACTCTAAAAAAAAAAAAAAAATCAAACTGGGAGGGGAAGACCTGCAGGGTTCCTGTCCAAAAGAGAAATAGATAACCTTACTCACTAAGGCCAATAATTCTGATCCTGTGTCTTTGATCTCATTCTCACCTCTTTGCTCAAGGACCTTATCAATGCTTCTTCTCTTCAATCACTCCTCTACTTTCCCCTTCCTATCCTCCTACAAACATGTACAAGTCTTTCCATTATATAAAAAAATCCTTAGATACTTCTGCCACACCTCAAAAGAGTCCCATCTTTTTCTTCCCCTTTACTGTGAAAAACTGAATACTCTTACCTTCCTTAGCTTCAGAGACACAGCATTCTCTTGGTTATCTTCCTACTTTTGTTACTACTTCTTACTGGTTGCTGAACTTTTTCCTTACTCCTTAAAGGGTAAGTTCTGTCCCTGACTCCTTTCTCTCCTTTCTCAACATTTTCTCCCTTTATAATTAAATTGATTCAACTGCCATCTATATGCTGATGACTGAAAAAAAAATTCTAGTCTTGACCTTTCTACTGAGTTCCAAGACCCAAATTTCTACCTGTCTAAAGGACATCCCCTTCTGTATGCTCTCCACCTTCAAACATCATATCCAAAAGATTTATTTTCTTGCCTAAACCTTCTTTGATTTCTTCCTATTTGTCAGTGGCATCGCCTTTCACTGTTTTGTGTCATGTTGGTATTACATTTCTTGTCCCTCTGAAATATCATCAGTAACCAAGTCCTATAAATTCTGCCTCAACATCTCCAGCTCCTTATCTTTATCCTCTTACCATTAGCCTAGTTCAAATCTTCTTTACCATGCGCCTGGGCTGTTGCAATAGTTTTCCTGCCTTGTCCTTCCTCTCCATTGGGCCCATTCTAGGTACGAGTCTGCTCTGAAATCATTATAGCTGCCCTGAAAAATTCAAATTCATTTTCTTGACATTCAAAGGCCCCTTATAACATGGTACAACTAAACTTTTCTCTTTATGCCATATTTTACACATCTGATGGTGCCATCCAAGTGACACTATCCTTCAGAGAGGTCTTATGCTTTCTTACCTCTTTACTTCTTTCTGTATTTCCTGTGTGCTCACTGCTAACCTTCAATGGCTACGTTCCTTTCAATCCTTTGAAGTTGAGACTCAAATGCTACCTCCTTCATGATGCTTTCCTTCCTTGACTTTGCCCTCATCCCCAAGATATCACAGGACATTCTCTGTTGTGTTCCTGTTGTAATCGTTGTCTTACCTCTTTCCTAGACTATAAACATGATGAGAGCAGAGACTGTTTCTGGCTAAACTCTAGGGCCTACAATATTGTATTTAGTGAGCAGTTAATGAAGTTCTGTTGACTTAACTAAATCAAGACTGAATTCAATGCCTAAATTGTGAACCCCAAAGATCAAGAACAGTCCTAACACTGAGCTGACTGAACAGAACAGTAACAGTGTGCTCCAAGACAGGACAGTAATTGGGAAATATAAGAAGAAATTAATAGATTTATTACCATTGTTATTATTATTATATTCTGGGGGGGCAAAGCATGTGTGTGTGTGTGTGTGTGTGTGTTCCAACCTGTGACTTCATTGTCAGCCAGTCACTAAACATTTATCAAGCCCTGTTATGTGCCAGGGGCAGATAGGTGGCACAGTGGATAAAGCACCAGGTTTGGAGTCAGGAAGTCCTGAGTTCAAATCCAGTATCAGACACTTAGCAGCTGCATAATCCTGGGCAAGTCACTTAACCCTTCAGTTTCCTTATCTAAAGAATGAGCTGGAGAAGAAAACAGAAAACTATTCCAGCATCTTTGTTGAGAACATCCCAAATGGGGTCACAAAGCTGGACACAAATGAAATGACTAACAATGTGCCAGGTATTGTGCTAAGCTCTGGGGATACAAAAAGAGGCAAGAGAGACTGGGACAGGCTTCCTATAGAAGATGGGGTTTTAGTTGGGCTTAAAGCAAGCCAGTAGGTGGAGATGAGGAGAGAGAGCATCCTAGGCATGGGGGACAGCCAGAGAACACACCCAGAGCTAAGAAACGGAACAGCAAAGAGCCAGCGTTACTGGACTGAAGAGTACATGATGGGGAGTAAAGTAAAAAATGATGGGAAACATAGTAGGGGGCTAGGTTATAAAAGGCCAGATGATTTTTTTATTTG
This sequence comes from Trichosurus vulpecula, assembly GCF_011100635.1. Classification (NCBI taxonomy): domain Eukaryota; kingdom Metazoa; phylum Chordata; class Mammalia; order Diprotodontia; family Phalangeridae; genus Trichosurus; species Trichosurus vulpecula. Next base: position 259,601,279 of record NC_050579.1, on the reverse strand, counting down.
ACCCTAGAGGCAAGAGGGAGTCACTGGAATTAAGAGAGAGTGTGTGTGTGCGCGCGTGTGTGCGTGGAGGGGCAGGGTTTGGGGAGGGAGTCAGACCTCGCTTTAGGAAAAGTGGCTGAATGGAGAATGGACTGGATTGAAGGGAGACTTGAAGCTGTCAGACCAACACAGCCTGCACCAGAGTGATAGAAGTGTCAGAGGACAGAAGACAACATATTTGAGATATGTTGCAAAGGTGAAATCGACAGGCCTTGGCAACACCATTGTTATGAGAAACAATGAGGACCTCAGGATGACTCCTATGTTGTGAACTTGAGGGACTAGGAGGAGGGTGTTGCCCTCAATAGTAGTAGGGAAGGTCGGTAGGGAGGGTTTGGGGGGAGACATAATGATAACTATTGGTATTAAAAACTCTTGATAAGGAAACTCCCTTTATTAATGTGGATTGGCAACTTAAGAGTCTTAGAGGACGTTAGTCCTATTAGAAAGTAATCTCCTTTTTGGGTAGGAATTGCTCAGCTCTTTGTATCTGAATCTTCAATGCCTAGCACAGTGACTGGCACATAGTAGGCACTTAGTAAATACTTACTGAATGATTGAAGTGACTTGCCCATAGTCACTGACACCAAGTGTCACGAAGGAAAGCCCTCTAAATATTACTGCTTCTTATAGTATCTGAAAGTCACCAAAGTCTCTGAAATTCTTTAATAAATCTAGGAAGTCTAAGAGCTTCTGGGTAAGATATACAAATTTAAGGTTAAAGAAATTTCTTAAGAAACCCCTAACCACAATGCGATCACAGGTAGACCGATCTCCAACTTTCAACTTTTCTACTCAATCACCCATGATTTCTACTTCTCTCTGGGGTCAGCAATCTTTGAGTTTTGGAGCTGTCTTTCTCCTAGAGAAGAGCTGTCTGGCATAACTACAGTTCTTCTGGCAGATTTCTTGTCTTCATACCTGATGCCCACTTTCCCCCAAAGAACAGGAAAGGAAGAGCTATCAGAGATGCAAACCTCATATTAACAAGGAAAAATGGTAGTTTTAATCACAAAATAGTATGTTTTGAAAAGAAGCTGATTTTCGTTTGAGACTTGAGATGTTTTCAATCACTTGAGAAATTTTAATCTAGTCATTCCAAGAAGAACTCAACTCTGTTTTCCTATTGTTAACTTTCTCAATTTCATCCAATAACTCAAAGGGAGATAATAACTATACTATCTACATCAAAAGACTGTCAGTATCAATGAAGATGTACATTAGACAATACAGAAATACACAGTACGATTAACTCTGAGGAACCTGATGTTACTAGTCTCATCAGGATGTGCTACAGAGAAGCAGGGATAAAAGATAACAATCCTGCACTCTGAAAATTCAAACGCAACGTAGTTCCACTTAGTATTGCAGCCCCAGCCTAGACCCAGTTTTAGTACTTCAAAGTGGTTTAACAGAAGCCAAATGGATTTCTTTTTGCTATTTTAACCAGACCTGGTTAGAAATTCCCAACTCTCCTTTACTAATGCAGTTTGGTACAACAGAAAGTTGCCTGGGGTAATGAGAGGTTAAGTGACTTTCACAGTTACACAGTCACATACATAGTCGGTGTGTGTCATGACACACCATTGGAAGGACTTGAATTCAAGTCTCCCTAACCCAGAAGCTGGCTCTACCCGCCATGACATGCTAAATACTACAAATACCTTCTTACAATGTAATGGTGACATGCAAAAATCTGCAATTACTATGTGTCCACCATATTTTATTGTTTAAATTCTTAAAATCCCTCAATTGGCTAAAAGGAATTCCTAAAATTGGCTCAAAGGAAAATAATAAACCAAAAACTATCTAACATCAATATTTAATTATTTGGAAAGCATGTATCAAAATGGCACTATTCAAAAAGGTAATCACATACCTTTTAATTTGCAGGCCTGTAATAGCTGCGTTTAAAATAATAAGCAAAATGTAGGCAGTAGCAATTGAACTGGTATGCACTCAAACAGTTGCTTTGAGGCAGTATAATAGAGCATGAAATGAAAGAATCATGCAGACCTGTGAGCAAAAATAACCAAACCTCCCCCCAACCGCAAACCAACAATCCATTCCTCCCCCCTCTCCCACCCTCTCACTTCCCCCCACCCAAAAAAAGGAGAAAAAAAAAAGTTTTCCTGTGGGAATACAATCCTTTGGCTTTGAGAAGACCTACAGTTTTTATACATTCACCTGGTAGATCATGAAGACCAGAAATATTGTCATAGAAAGAAGCTCTCTGAATATTCTGAATCTCTAAGGCAGAGAAACAGCAAAAAACAGAAGGACAGAAGAGCAGATACATAAAACACTTTTGTTAGTACGCAGAACATTTGAAATCACAAGTAAACTTTGAAACTGGGCTATAAAAATAACCAGGCCATAACAGATTCCATGCAAATATATGTAGGATTTTCACATTTGGACAGGGTTCTTTATAGAATAATTAAATCTGATGAATCTAAGAGATGAGAACTGTGACATCCTTGATAGAGGGAACTTCTGGGTAAAGAAGCTTCCTCTATCAATCCAGGTCAGAACCTTCTCTTCAGCTCATAGTCTTAAAGAGTTGCCTAGACCATTGAGAGGTTAAGTGACTTGCCCAGAGTGACACAGCCAGTATGTCAGAGTCAGAGCTTGAACCCAAATCTTTCCTGGCTTCAAGGCCAGCTTTCTTTTCACTCTCTCTTCATTACTGCCTCTCTGATGAATCTGAGGGTGGCTAAATTTACTGGAAAGGACAGTAAGTGGGAAGAAAGTTGATTCCAGACTCTGTACATATACATATTATGATCAGTATTTATCAACTTTTATTAAGTTTTTTCCCCCTTATAAGTGAATGGTGTGGTACTGTTAGTTATTTGTGTATAAGACTACTTACTCTATAAACACTATGCACTTTCAAATGAGACAAAGTTATAGTAACTTAAGGGACTAAAACGAATGTAAAAATCAGCTTATTTTATATCTAGATATACTAATAAACGTGTTGCTTTAACTATTTCAATGGGAAATTGTAAATGTTGGTGATAATGGCATGCAGACAAGTATAATAAAGTGAGATTCAAAGGAAATGCTACTGTACCATACTGTTAAAAATCTACCAAGTAGTAGATAATGAAGCTGAATAATTTTCAAATAGCTACCAATCACACAATTATTCATGAAAATATCTCATAAGTTATAATACATTTTATGAAATGTCTGTAATGAGAAATTTCTTGTTACAAGAACCTTAAGGGATAATAACCTGGATTAAGGGATAAAATTGTCAGCTCATGAAAAGAAATCTGTGTTTGAAAAGGAATCCCCAAAATTGCATGTGAGAGTATATGAAAACACACATAGGCAGGGGGAATTATATCTCTAGGGCAGGGCTGCCACCAATGAATCTTATTTCTCTTTGTTTGACCTTCAGAAAAATCTATAAAATCCAAATACAATCTTTGTTTCAGAAGAAAATAAGAGTGTTTAAAGCTAGCTTAAATGCTTAATACTCACTGTTAGCATATCCTCACAAGGTAATTAAGTCATCTTTAGAGTTAACTTACCTTTTTTCCCTCGCACATTTAAGTGCAGTGCAAAAAGAGAAATCATGTAGTTGCTAGTTTTCCTATCTGTCAGAAAAAAAATTTTGTCCACACCAACTCACCCCCTTCTTTCCTGAGGTTGAGTAATTTAAAAAGTGTCCTTAAGAAAAATTCTTCATCCTTCAAAAACTATTCAAATCTCAGATTCAAATGAATTCATGCATACAAGCCAAATTCAGCATTACTACAACCACCACCATTTGCAAATGAGAGTCCCTTGATGGCTGTGGCCAAGTCAGCTTCTTCCTGCTCTTCACTTAAATTTCTTCAATTCTGACTATAGATGTTGGTGCCTAAAACTTTGCCTTGCAAATAATAGATGCTCTGAAACTACTAGTGCTTAAAGCCTTGACCCTGCCAGTGGAAGATATCAGAGGTTAATGAGAGCATGGTGCTATAAAAAAAAGGAGAAACAGGATGGAGGTGGCCCAGGGAAGTTAAGAGGCAGGGTTAGCTTCAAATTTTTCACCTAATGTACTGACTTACAAGTGCCATTGTGTAAGATACTAGAAGCAGTGACTGTGCCATATTTCTTTGTATTCCCCTCAGGGTCTTAAAGACTAGCTCAGTTTAAGTGCTCAGTAAAAACTTACAGAATGAACTTGACTTGAGAACCTTTGATGAACCTAAAATAGCCTCTCTGAGAAAATGCAAAATAATACCTCTGCCCTTATAATCTTTATATATTCCTAGGAAAGTATACTTCAAAGTCAGAATAAGCAGTAGACTCTAGATCCAAAATGTAGTTTGATGTTGCCAATAATTTCAAATGTCTATTTTTCTTTTCATGAGAAAGAATGCCATGCATACTAGAAAACAACTTTTTAAGGCATCTCATATTTTTAACTTCCTTTCCAATTCCACTGGTAATGACACGGCTCATACAGCTTCCTTTTTTATCCCATCTTCTGTAAAAATAAAGAGATTATCCTATTATTTCTATTCCATTCCATCTACCCTTCTTTCAGGACCTTACTCTTGCAATCTTCCAGTCCTCATGCATCTTCAATTTCACTGGCTCCTATCTGTCTAAAAACATCGAGGAATCATTCTATATCTCACCTTCCCTTCAATTCCAAACTTCTCAGTGAAGTTGCCTATAATGAATACATCCATGCCCTCACTAGCTATTCTCTCCTCATGCGTTGGATTCAATATGCCCGAAACTAAACTCATCATCTTTCTCCTAAAAAAACCCTTTACTCTCCAAAGTACCAGCACCCTCCCAGACTCTTCACTAGCACTGGTAACATCTGTCCAATCTACTGCCATGCCTAGTTTCTCCCTTTACAAAATGTCTCCTTTTGTCACAAAGCATCTCAGATGTCTCACTTCATTTTCTACATGCATACAGCTGATAACCCAGCACAGGTCCTCACCACCCCAAGCCTGGACTACGGGTCTCCCTCTCCTAATCCACCTCTGACTTCACCTGGCAACGTGACTTTCCTAAAGTGATACTCAATGGACTCCAGAAGTTCTCTTCCACCTTTAGGCTCAGACATAAAACCATCACTCGGCTTATAAAGCCTCCCTCACGAGGCCTCTCCGGCCTTCCCAATCTCCTCATATTTTATCCCTCCACATTTTTTAAAAACACGACGCTGATCTTCTTGCTGTTCTTCAAAGACAACACTCCATCTTCTAACTTCCTGCCTTTTCACTGGTTTTCCCTCCGTGTCTGGAATGGTCTCCTTTCTCAGCTGTGACTCCTAGCTTCCTTTAAGATTCAATTCAAATCACTTCTTCAGGAAATCTTCCTCAGTCTTTCCTATCACTAAAGGCTTCCCTCTGCAATTACTTTCCATTTACACCCTATATATCTCCAATCTATAATTTTTTGCATGTTGTCTCCCCCATTAAATTATGAGAGTAGGGACCATGTTTTTGTCCTTCATTGTGTGCCTAGTGCTCATCACAGTAGTGAGAGTTTAATAAGCTTTTACTATTTCCACCACTCTACGAAAATTACTTTGCTCAAATGTCACCAACAGGTTTCTAATCACAAAATTGGAAGATGTTCCAAAAATTCTCTTCATCCTTTACCTCTCTGAAGTATGTGACACTATGGATGACCATAAGGCTTCCTTGTGTATACTTACTTCTCCTTTAATTTCCAAACCCCCCAAATTTCTCCAGGTTCACCTCTTAACACTCTAATAACTTTGTTAAGTGTGTATGGGGAAAGGGGAGGCAGGGGAGGGGGGAACGGGACAGAGTTCATCAAGGGAGCATCTAGTAAATTTGATGAATTGTCTCTTCAAGTTGATAAAATTACAATGTGTGAAATGGTCCAAGTAGTGCCTCTAAAGGAAGATGGGCTTAAAAATATCCTGTCCTAGCTCCGATATTTTAACTAGATGAGAACACTTCTTAATCAAAAGACCTTAGACTAAGTGTGCAAAGTCCTTGAGAGCCACTGGATGAAGTGAAACGATGGTACTGAGTATACTGGACTTTCCATCTTCCCATCAGGGTCCTAAACTGTGTCCTCAATTGATTAGCAGGAAGCAGTGTGTACATCTTAAGGAGCCAAAGACAGAAGAGACTCATACATCAACCAGCAAAGAGACAAGACCATACTTAAGGGGCATTTCTTAGACATCCCATGATGGAAAAAAGACTTCCAGCAACCAAGAGCTATGTCGCTCACCCCTTTGCCCCCACACTCTCCTGTAATTTGTGCAAACCTTTGGGAGACTGTGGCACAGACGTTTTTGGGGAACTGTTCTTAATAGACTACTGTAGTAAATACTCCTTTCTAAAAGTTACTTAAAGCTTCCTGACAATGCTCAATTGGTAATCTTGATGGGGGGAAGCATACTGGTGAGAGCTCTAGCAAATAGCATAAGAGAAAGTCAATCTTGACTCTTCAGTGGTTCCCCCAGCACTCTTACAATCAGCCCAACTCTGGGAAACCAACTCATCTGTGAAAGTGGGAACTGTGGAAAGGATGTGGCCCCAAAAGCCAATGCAGGCTACATTATTTACTTGAGAGAAGATACAGGGAACTCTTCTGGACCAGAGAGAATCGATAATTAAATGGATTCTGGGGGAATTAACCCTTGTCAGAAGAGTTGTCCCTCTCTAAATATAGGCAACAGGGGGATGGAAAGGGCGAGAGAGAGGGAAAAGAAGACGGTTCTTCTTCCAACAAACGTCCATTCCCTCTAACTCAGTCACCAATCATTTCAGTGGTAGGCCCACTGCCTGCGGACCTGATGAATTCTTTGCATCCTCTCAGTAAGGTGCTAGGACACATACATACCTGCCTCCTTCAAGGTCCTGTACAGTCCCTGTAGTATCAAGTTAATGAGGGTACATATCAAAACGATCAGTAACTCCCATAAGCAACTTCCTTTTCAACTTTTTTGTCTCTTTTTCCTTATCCCTTAAGATGAACATTAAGTTCAGTCCTCAAGACTCTTCTCTTCCCTCTTTTCTATTCTATCCCTCAGCAAATTTGATCACTCCCATGACTGGAACTTTCACCTCTACAGTAGTGATTCCCCAACTGATATTTCTTGCTTTGACCTTGTCTGCACCTTGATCTGTCTACAGGACATCTCTACCTGGATGTCCTACTCAACACACGCAAACTTTAACTTATTTCCCCCCAAACCTGTACTTCTTTACTTCCCCATTTCTAGCAGTGGCCTCACCATTCACCCTATCTCTCATATTAGAAATCTTTCACTCTCTTTGTCCTCACCTCTAAAGTTGTATCAATTTACCTCAACACCATCTTTTACATCCCTCTCATTATTACTAAAATTCCCATGTTATCACCCTAATTTAGGTTCATTACAATAATCTTTTAAGTTTTCCCACTTGTACTCACTTTCCATCCTTCATATACATTGCTTACATGCAGATTACATCACAATATTTCAAATGATTCCTTATTGCCTACTGATTGAAGTTCATAATCCTCTCCCTGGGAACCAAAATCCTTACTCCTCCTCCTCCTCCTCCAAAAAGACCCTATGCTCCAGACAAAAGATTTAGACATCATCTAGTCCATTTCATTCATTCTATAAAAGAGGTAACTGTAACCTATAGAGCTGAAGTGACTTAGACCAAGGACATATAAGTGGTAAGAAGTAGAGACAAGATTCAAACCAAGGTCCTATCACTCCAAATCTACTAATCTTTCCATTCCAACCTAGAACCTATCCAAATATGCATTTTGATTTCCCATCTTTACTCCTGTTCTGCCTAGGATAAATAAATCCACATATTCCCCTGTCAAAATCCTACCATTCCCTCAAAGACTTGACTCACCAAATTTCAGCTTTACAATTCTCCCTGATCAATTCAAGTTTGAGTTTTCATTCCTTTATCTGTCACCAAACATATGCCCTTATTCTATGTTATTGTTTACTGCAGGTATTTATGTTGCCTTACAAAATTATGTATCTTGTACAAGGATACATATAGTAGGAGAGAAATGGATCTGTGATTTCATTGGTATAAGGACATCTTGGGTGAAGAAATACAAGTTGGCAACTTTTCTGAAACTTAAAGCCTTTCAGAGTTGTTTGGAACACTGAGTGACTTACCTAGGGACCTACATATAGCTGGTGTGTGTCAGAGGCAGGATTTAAACCCAAGTGTTCTTGGCTTCTAAGCCAGACTTATCCAGTAGGCCACAGAGCCTCTTTACAGTAGGCATGCAACAAATATTTCTTGCTGAATGACTGACCATTTCATTTTTCTATTCCTGAACACATATTTATCTTAGTGTAAAACCACTGTCTCTGTGGTAGATTGTCCACTACCCCTGAGACAGACCTGATCACATCAAGACCTAGAGCCATTTTTCAGTAGGAGACAGAACTTTTCAGTGCCTGGTGATGAAATTGTTGTTAAGTTCAAAGCAAGAGAGCTCCACACTTCTCACATGGTCCCACAGATTTTATCTGCTTAAGAATATTGTGTATTATTCAGTAACAACAAACAATTTTCATTTAATGCCCGAGGGTAAATCTTCTACTTTAACTGTTGGAAACCAATCTCCCCTCCCTGATTCTTTGGAATTTGAGTTTAGCTCCAAAATCACCCTCATTCCCACATAGGCCCAGGTACTCACAAACAAGTACCCTCATCACATGTTTCACATACATATTCCAAAAGACATCCTGCTCTTGAAAGAATTAGTTTCACTGGGCAGCAGGCCAGACCCAGAAAGCCACATTGGTTCTCTCCTCTTCCTTCCCCTTACCTCTTCATTTGCTACATGTGCCTATTTCTGCTTCCTCTCAGTTGTATTTTCTCTTATTCTCTTTATTGCTTGGCTTCTGAGAAGGGATCTGGGAAAGATTTCTGGGCTCTGGAGGTGCTTTTGGAATAGCAGAACTGAGAAAAAGCTAAGGGCAGGGCAGATACATTCAGAATAAAGGAGAGTTCCCAGAATTCTACCACAAATATCAAGGAAATGAGAGAGAACTCAGAGGCAATAAAGAAAAGTGAATGGCAAGCTTTGAGTAGCAGGGTCAATATAGTATAGGAAGTTTTTTTTTTACTTGTATTTTTGTGAGCATGGAATACATTAGGTTGAGGTACCAAATCACAAAAACAATTGTACTCAGTTTTGAAAACAAATTAAATAAATCTTCAGCAGAGATTTCCAAGAAGAAAAACAAAGCAAGGGCCAGAAACAAAAGGGGCAGATGCAGATACAGGGCATTCACAGGTTGCTTTGCTAGTCCCTGTGCACCCTTGCACCAACCAAGTGTTCAGAAAATAGAGCTTCAAAGTAGTCTCTCATCATTTTCTAATACTGCAAAATCTTAAAGGGGACAGAGCTGAGGGAAAGGACTTTAACTGTGAATGAACAGAGAGTCCTTTTCTGTCTTTGTGTGCTAATGTAGATTAGCACTGATACAAAGTAAGGATCATTCTTTGCAGCTGTCTATGAGGCTGGGTCCAGGAAATGATTGGACTAGATTCCTAAGGTCCATTTCAGCTCTTATCCTATTTTAAGTATCTAATTTTCTCCTGTAACACAATTCACCTTCACCAAAAAACCAGATATATGCCCAATTTTCTAAACATTTCGTTTATTTTTTAAGCTGAATTATCCTTAAGATGGACAAATTCCGTTAAAACGGCAGCCCTGCTCTAGGGAGAAAAGCAGCTTCTAATTATAACTATATAAAGGCAGACTATGAGATACACCAAAATTTTAAAGGTTCCAATTAAGTTAATTATAAGTGACAGATCATAAACCAATGGACAGGAAAAAGTTTATGCATTTCTTACCATCTTTCCAAAGCTCTGCAACAAATCTGTCTGATGACTGGTGTAAAAGGGTAGCTACATTGTCATTCAAAGGATCCATATTCTTCATCAGCCACTCATCAGCCTTATAATCCACCTGTAAGAAGAGTAAGATTGAAATGAAATAAAAAAAAATTCAAGGCTAAATTAAAAAACTTTAAGATTTGTCTGAGAAATGGGTTAAATGGAATTCTAGGTTGTTTTAATCAGCACAAAATCCATATAATTGTTTCTTTAAATATCAATTAGAACATGAATACATTCACACTTTCATTCTGCTTTATCTTCTTAAAAAAAATGGGTTTGTAATTTTTTACTGAAGTAAAACATTTGATATAATACAAATTTAAGAAAAATCTAACTACAACATAACTCTTACCTTTCCTGCATAATGAATAATACAAAAATCTGCCTTGTCTTTCAGTTGCCGGGGTTTTTGGAACTTAGAGTGCGTGCCTTGCTCTTGAACCAGTTTTTCCACAAAGGTCTTGTCAGTAGCTTTAGGAAACCAGCACTCTTCATCCAAAAGAGCCAATACACCAGGTGGATTAGCCTAAAAAGAAAAAGCAACAGTCACTGACAAAATTTTATATCCATCTTAAATACTATAAATAATTCCTTTGGTGATCTGCAGGGTTTCTTCTCCTAATTAACAGTTTTTGTATTGTACTTTTTCATTAAGTACAGAGAAAATGCTTCTCTAAGGTTTAGAGCCAGGTAATATACATAATAAGATAATAGGCAGATTCTTCTTTGACTAAACTGAACTTGCCATTGCATTAATGGAGTGGGGATGGGGACCTGATCTGCGATTTCACCAATACAGGGAACTCCTCCCCAGGGAGCATGAAACTCACAGACTTGGAGAGTTGTGAAAAAAACTAAGAAATTACGTGACTTGCCCAGGATCACACAAGCAGCACACGTCAGAAGCACTAACATACTTTGAATCTGCCAAGTTTGTGCTCTTAGCATCATCATGGACTCCTCACTCAACAAAGCAAATCAATAGTCAAATCTCTCCACATTCCACATTTCTCACATCTGACCCCTCCTCTCTATTCACACATCTCCTTAATTCAGGTCCTTGTCGCCTCTCATCTAACTTATTCCAACAGCTCCTTGATTTGTTCTCCCTGCCTTCAGCATTACAAGAAACCTCTTCAATATTGCTGCCAAAGATTTTTGTTGTTCGCATTCAGTCACTCAGTCATTTCCAACTCTACACAGCATCATGGACTTCGTCCAGGGGGTTTTCTTAGCAAAGACACTGGAGCGGTTGGCCATTTCTTTCTCCAGTTTGTCTTCATTTTACAGATGAGAAAACCAAGGCTAATGGAGGTTAAGTGACTTGCCAAGGGTCACACAGATATATTAAGTATCTGAGACTGAATCTGAACTTGGATCTTCCTGACTCCAGGCCCAGTGCTCTATCCACTGCAACCCCCAGCTGCCCCACTGACAAAAATGCCACTACTCTACTCACAGAACTAGTGCAGTGGCTCTCTATTTCTTCTAGGATAAAATATGAACTCCTCTATTAGCTTCTGAAGCCCTTCACAGCTTGACCTCAACCTAACTTTCATTATTACTCATCTTACACTGGGCAATCCAGACAAGCTGTACTATTGTTCACACAGGATGCTCTGGGTCCTACCTCCATGCCTTTGTTTTGGCTGTCCCCTGTGCCTGCAATGAACTCCTCACCTCCCCCTCACTGGATCTCTTTGCTCCTTCAAGATACACCTTAAGCATCACCTTTTAGGTGGAGCCTTTCCTAACTATCCCCAACTTAGAGACCACCTTCCAAAACTACCTCATATTTAATAACTTTTTGATTCTCTTTGTTTTGTATACAAATAAATGTATATATGTACTTTTTGTGCGTATAAATGATATGTATATGTGTACTTATTACCATCCCTCTTTTGATTAGGGATTTTTACTTCTTGTATTTACGTGCTCCTACTTGGTATTAGGTAGGTAATTAATAAATGTTTGTTGACTGATTAAAGTAGGATCTGAATGAAGAACCTGCGTCTTTCTAGCTCTGGCTTTCTATCTACTACCTCATGATACCTGTCCTTAGAACTATGCATCAATGTAGTATTTCAAATTACAGCTTGGTTCCACTAGAGCTTATAATGAATACTCTGAAGATCATTCAAATCCACATTGCATATTTCCCTTAGACTGGAAAGAACTACCAAATTTTACATAATATAGCTTTCAATAATACAAATTCGAATTCGTGTGACCACTTCAGGAGACTCATTATGTGCACTACTCAGGACCTAGCTGTAGTAACTCTGATGTAAAAGGAAGACCCATGTAAAGGAAGGCAGACGGGTGTGATGGTAAAAATCTTGGGCAGTGGATTCAGAAGGCTACATGAGACCTTGGCCATGTCATATTGCTTCTAGGACCTGTAGTTTTTTCCTCTACAAAAGAGATGTTCCTTAAAGTCAAATTCTGCAAAAACTTCCCTAAATTCTACTCTCACCTACTAAAGTAAGTTGATTTTTTTTCAGTTCCAAGGCGCAGGGGATATCCCATGGAGAGGTGGGGTATGAGGTCCAGAGGTGGTGGGGGAATGATAGCAATTCATCCTTTTCAAACCGTAGAAGCGCCACCCAGTTCTTTTTCACACTTTTAAAAGAAAATTCCCAGGAAGTACTAATGGAATCTTTGGGCAAACAACAGAATGAAATAAGGATTCATCAACATTTCAGAGGAAAAATTGTTACAAACCTAATAGAAGAGCTAAGGCGGAGGTTCTTAAACATTTTTGGGGTCAAAGTCCCCTACTCAGAATAAGGTTTATAAATGAATAAAATAAAATGCATAGAATAAGTACAAAGGAAACTAATTATATTGCAATACAGTAATTATTAAAAGCAAACTACAGTCAGCTATCTGTTTTTGTACAGAGCTAAGAATGGTTTTTACATTTTAAAAAACAATAAAGCTTTATTTAAAAATGTAAAATACACTCGTAGCTCATGGGCTGTACCAAAAGAATGCCATGAGGCCTGCAGTTTGTGTACTCCTGCTCTAGTGAAAGGGACTAAAGAACTATCCTTGGACCTATGCTGCTCAACATTTTTCCCTGGGAACCCCCTTGGGCCACACCCTGAATCTTCCACCAGATCTGGCTTTTCATGCTCCAATAGCCTAGCCTAGCCTTCCCTTGTCTGGCTGCCTCCAGACTGCCTTCTGGCCAGTTCCCACCCTTGATCCTGTCAAAATATCTATACCCAAGTCTGTTATCCTAGC